>NC_133776.1:60302075-60303654 GCF_003597395.2 Chelonoidis abingdonii
AGGAAGGAGCTCTCCTGAGATACATAGACACAAATGTTCACGGTGAGCCTTCCGGCCCCAGTGAGGATGTGAGTGGTGAGGAGATGCCTGATCTTCCAGTTAGTCAGAGTGCAGGTATCCTGGCAGCTACTGCAGCATCCATATCTCCATCTCAAATGGATGTAATTAGGCACATTCCTGAAGAAAAATGCAAATCTGAGAAGAGTGTGGTGGAGGCACAAGAAATAGCTGCTGCTGAGTTTAGTTCCTGAAATTTAGATGATCCAGGACTGTGGACCCACTTGAGCAATAGCGTGAGGGACTTCCTTGTACTGCATGGGCCACAGCAAGTGAAAAACATCATGTCCCCAAAGACAATGAAAATAGAAGTTTCCATCCAATACATTACTGGCGTGAAATCCCCAGCGATGACAAAGTGGAGAGGCCATGGCTTATGTACTCAAAAACCCAGAATGCTGCATACTGTTTTTGTTGTAAACTCTTCTAGCCACATTGGGTTCTACAGGAACAAAGGAATGGAAAAATCTGGCTAGAAATCTGGCATGCCATGAGAAGCAGCAATCACCAGAGAGCATTCCATAGGTGGAAAGAGCTTGAGATGAAACTAAGGTTAAAGGCCACCATAGATGATCAGCATCAAGAGAAGATTGCATCAGAGTCTCTTTTCTGGCAAAATGTTCTGAAAAGGCTCATTGTCACTGTGAGAATGCTTGCTACCCAAAACCTAGCACTGCGTGGCACTTCAGATCGCTGTATGTGCCAAACAATGGAAACTTCCGTAAAATTGTGGAGCTGATGGCTGAGTTTGATGCTGTACTCCAGGAGCATCTAAGAAGAGTTACCACCCAAGAAATGTACACACACCACTACCTTGGAAAAACAATTTAAAATGAGAGCATACAGTTACTGGCAACAAAAGTCAAAGAGAAGATTGTGGCAGATCTGAAGTCAGCAAGCTACTACTCTGTTATTCTGGACTGCACACCTGACATCAGCCATATGGAATAAATGACTTTAATGATGCATTTTGTAACAACAACAGAACCTAGTGAAAATGTCCCTGCAATGGTGACTGTCAGAGAGCATTTTCTAGAATTTGTTGACATTGATGATACCACAGGAGCTAGTATGACAAATGTGCTTCTTAAAAAACTGGAAGATATGAGAATTGCGATAGCTGACAGGAGAGGTCAGGGCTACGACAATGGTGCCAACATGAGAGGAAAGAACAAAGAACACAGATCCGAGAATTAAACCCTCAAGCTTTTTTTGTCCCATGCAGTTCTCATTCATTGAATTTGATGGTCAGTGATGCAGAATCAGCTTCTAGTGAGGCTGCTGAATTTTTTAACGTAATTCAAAGCATCTATATATTTTTTTCTGCATCAGCTCATCGATGGCAAATTTTGAAGCAACATCTGGAAACATCCATTCTGATACTGAAACCACTGGAGTGCCACACGATGGGAAAGTCGAGTGGAGGTGATAAAGCCTATCAAACACCAAATTGGGAAGATAGATGATGCCATAGTTGCCATTATGGAGGATAATGCTATGACAGGAACTGTTCGTGGGAGAA
>NC_133776.1:60304694-60410469 GCF_003597395.2 Chelonoidis abingdonii
GTTAGTTCTCCTTTATTGGGGTAGGTAGCAGAGCAGAACCATGAGAGGAGTAGAACAGGAAGAAGGCAGAATTGAGACCTTTCAAAGTTTTGGCCCAAGCGAGGGGGCATGGGGGAGTCACTTGAGCTCCCCACCTTAGATGCCAAAATGCTGTGGGCTGGCCTTGGCCCACCCCCAGAGTTAGTACCAGTGCCCAGACTCAGCTTAACCCTGCTCAAGAGCTCTCCATAGCCAGCTCCTACCCTACCCCTCACAGGGGTGTGGCAGGGCAAGGCTAATTCACCAGGACTAGGCCACCCTGTTCTACAGGCTTGGGGTTTGCCTGAGCTCCAATTTCAAAGTGCCCCTGGCTGGGTGGTTCTAGTCACAATGGATGTTGAGTGAGAGGACTTTGGGCCCCAAGAGACTAGCAGCTCTGAGCACATTTAGTGTGAGTTTAGCACCCACAGAAGATCCAGAGAGGAGCCCCAGGAATGGACTGAGGCCTCGACAGATGCCGCTCTGAGCAAACTCTGCCTGAGTAAATGTTCTTCTATGAGGAGATGTCCCCAGGCATCGCGGGGGCTCTACTCACCACTGGTGCACATCCTCCTGGCTGTGGATTAGCTCTGCTCATCTGACACTCCTTTCTGCCAGTGCTCATTCCCCCTCTCTCTCGGGACTCAGAGACCAGAGAACCATAGGGTTAGAAGGGCCCACAAGGATCAGCTAGTCCAACCCCCTGCCAAGATGCAGGATTTGTTGTATCTAAACCAGAGGTAGTCAACTATTTTTTCCCTAGGTCCAAATTTCTTGGTCAAGGTCTAATGAAGGGCCAGACTCCAGAGAAAATAATTAAAAATACCCAACAATAATGATAATAAGTAAATAAAAAGATTTCATGGACAGTTCAAAAGCTGAATTTTGGTGGTCCAGGTTTGGCCCACAGTCCGCCTATTAAACCATCCAAGACAGGTGGCTATCCAGAATCCTTTTGAAAATCTCCAGTGAAGGAGTTTCCGTAACCTCCCTAGGCATCTGTTCCACTGTCCTGCTGTTCTTACAGGTAGGAAATGTCTCCTGAGAGTTAATCTAAATCTGTTCTGCTGTAGTTTGCCTCTTGTCCTGCCCTCTGTGGCAAGAGAGAACAACTTTTCTCCATCTTTTTTATGTCAGCCTTTCAAATATTTGAAGACCACTATTATGTCTCCTCTTAATGTCCTCTTTTCCAAGCCAAACATACCCACTTCCCTCAGCCTTTGCTCACATTTTTCCATCCCTATGATCATCTTAATTGCTTGCCTCTGGATCCTTTCCAGTTTTGCTACATCCTTTCTATACATTGGTGACCACAATTGGACACAGTCCTCCAGCTACTCAACTGCTTCCTCTCCATTGCTTGGCCCTTCGGCCAGGTCACTGTAGTTTTCCCCTTCCAGGGAGGTTTGTGTACCAAAGTCTCGCTGCCATCCCAGGCAGTCTTCCAGTTCATTGCCCCTCAGTAAAGCTATGCCAGTTGCTGGTAGGGAAACCCAAGCCCAGCCTCTATGCTGGGTTCCAGCCCAGGGACCCTACAATAAGCAGTCCAGGTCTTCACAGTCCTAATCCTTACTGCTGTATCCCTGAGCTACTTCCTGCATTGCCTTCTCCTACCCTGCAAGTGTCTGCAGCTCTCTTCTGCTCTCAGCTACCTGGCTTTATACAGGCTCCTCTTGTTCCTCTCCAGCTGAGCTTCATGACTAATGTATCTTTGCTCCCTGGCTCCTCCTCCAGGTGCAGCCTCAATGGTTGATTGGTGGCTGCAAGACTATCTGATTCTGGGCTGCTGCCCCCAATATCAAGCACTGCTTCCCCTTTAGGCTGTCTATGGACTGCTCCACAACCTGCACCAACCATGCAGGCACCCTTCCAATCCCCATCTCTGTTCTCGGCACTGGAGACAGCAGACAAGTTCCCAAGGGGGCATTTGCAAGCCAGCCTATGGCTATCCTACCTGTTGCCTGCCCCAGGGGAGTTCTCCCCCGGCCTGCGAAGGGGCTCAGTAGTGTACAAGGACCATAGCGGAGGAGAGCAATCCCTGCCCTCGACTTTGAGAGCCAGAGCTTCAACAGAACTCAGCACCCAATGCTGTTGTGAAAGTCAGGCCCTCAGTGCCTGTCTCTGTCATGTTTCCTTGGGCACACTCAAGCTAGTTGCCGCAGTGCTGAGCATGGCTTTGTGGTCAGCACAGCTAAGGACAAGTTGTGTCAGTTGATTGCAGCTGAGCCCTGGCCCAGTGCACACAGAAGATCGAGGGCAGATGCTCACAGTCTTGGGATACAGCGCAGCACGGACTCCCATTTGGAAGGTATTTTTGCAGCTATGCAAGCTCAATTAGCAAAAACAATGAGGAGTCCTTCTGGCACCTTAGAGCCTAACAAATTTATTTGGGCATAAGCTTTCATGGGCTAGAACCCACTTCATCAGATGCAACAAGCTTGATAGTTTTCAAGGACAGCTTGGCCCCTGCTGCCTAATTCTGGGGTGTATGACGTAGGGAAGAGTCCTGCACCAAACCCTCGGCACCTTTAGCGGGGCTTTTCTAGCTGTAATGTATACGACTGAAACCCAGCTGCTGCTGGAAGTGGCTAAGGCATTTCTGCACAGGAGGTGTTATTCTGCTCTCAGAGTTAGTCTGAGCCATGGCAGCTGCCGGGTGTCCAGGGACACAGAGCTGCTGTCTCTCCTTAAGGCACAGAGCCAAGGCGCTGGCTAGTTGTGGTCAGTGATGATCAGATGACACTATCCCCAAGAGCATGTGAGTTTGCCCTTTGGAGGCTAGTGCTCCAGGGGCGAGGGTGCTGGGCTGGCAATCAGGAGACTCTGGGTCAATTACTTCCCCTCTCTCTGCCTCTGTCTCCCTCCCACCACTCATCAGGCCCCACTGTTCAGAGTGGAAGCTCTCTGAGGCCGGGACTAGCACAATGAGGCCCTCACTGCACAGTGCTCATGAAGATCTCTTGGCCCTTTCCACATGACCATGTCTGTTAGCAGGCTGAATTCTCCCTTGGGGGATGCTCTTCTGCCTCCCTCAGCTCCCCTGGGAGCTTCCCAGACGTTATTCTTTGCTTCCCTTCCCCAGAGCTGGGTGCAGAGCTGCTGTGTGTTGCTCTCTGGAATGGAAATTCTCCCCGAGCTTCCGTGAGCCGCTGGAGTAAGAAGCAGCGGCAGCGGGTTCTGCCTGTTCCTCCAAGTTTGTATTCAGAAAAGAGACATTCGCTCAGCTCTAGAGTCCCGTCCCTTGCTGGGGCAGGTTTCAGCCACGGCCAGCTTCCCGCATGGCGCTAGTCCAAGGCGGAGAATCTCCTGGTCCCGCAGGCTGGGGCCGGGCTCATGCGTAGCCAGGATGCTACTTGCCATCATCAGCGCTGGAGAGCCGGCTGCCTCTGATCCCTTCCTGCCACTGGGGCTGGGGGGATCTTTGTGCAGCAAATCATTTTCCTCTGAGCTATATTAAGCTTCATCAAGAGACAGCGGTGGCATGACGGGGTGAGGGGGCAGCTCCAGTATCTGTGACTTTCCACCCAGGAGAGGAGTCGGCTTGTGCTATTGGCTGGAGGGAGGGAGGGGAAGAGAGAGAACACAAGAAAAGAAGTGGGGTGGGTGGCGACAGGGAGCTAGGGAAAAGGGAGAGACGAATGAAGAAAAGGAAAGAAAAGAAAGGGCAAAGGAGAGCGAGCCTGGCAAAGGAGAAAGAAGAGACAATGAGAGGCATTGAATGGAGAGCCGCATCAAACGTGTGACTCGCTGGGGAGATTATCCATTCTGCACACGTCACGCCATGGCCCTCCGCGTCGTGTGCCGACAGCCAGAGTGTTTGCTCCGGTCCATACCTGGCTTATCACTCGCAGGCCACCCTCAGGCCCACTTTGCAAACACCCCTCTCATGTCCCCATGGCTGCGTGTGAAGGACACACGCGCGACAGCCTAGCCGGCGAGACAGGCACAAAATGGTTAAAGGCTGAACGCTGCTCTCGGGCAGGCGGTGACTCACGTGGACAGGTTTGCAGCTTATCAGGAGGGGGCGGCTGAGGCGGTCTGTTTCAGGGGATTTCTGGGCCCAGATCAATGATTGTCCGGAGCACGGGGGAAGGAGGAAAGGGCTCTGATGGCACCACCGAGCATGGGGCTGGGGATGGTTAATTCTCCTGTGCTCCAATCCCAGAGAGAGAACAGCCCTAGTTTAAGTGATCCCGCTAGCTAGTCTCTCCGTCTATCCCTTCTATTGCTCTGATTTATACATCTACTCCGCACACGCATCCAGCTAGAGTTACCCTGCCCCTCGCTCTGCTCTGTGTAATCTAGCCACCATCTGCTCACTCTCGTGCAGCCTTACAATCACACCTGTCCCCACACAGCTGTGGGAGACCAAGATCACAGCAATGTTGCCCCCAGCCTCTCTCCTCCTCCCATCAGTGGGCACCATTCCTAGGGCTGGCTACCAGCTGGGCATGGTGGGTCTCTCTGGCAGAATCTCTGCTGATCAGTTGTTGAGGAGAAGTAGCTCAGTGCCTGCACTGACCGCGTTGGTGCTCAGAGATGGGACATGGTGCTGGTAGGAACCATGCAAGTGCTCACCAGGGTGTCCTCCCTGGCAGGGGACAGGCTGCAACACAGGATAGGGGTTGTAACTTCTCTGTAGCTTGGTAGCCAGCCCCAGAATGAGCACTCAGCAGTAGAAGCCATGCAGAAAGCTGGGTCCTCATGGCCAGGTCTGTGTCCGTCATCCTGCCACCAGGAATCAGGACAGAACTGTCTGAGCTCCCTCTGGTGCTGCACCCTGGGCAGGATTAGCAGAGGAGGAAGCCAGGCCTCCTGCCAGGTCAAGGTGCTTTCCCTTCTGCAGATCACACAAAGCCTGAGCCAGGAGTACCCTGGGGCCTCCAAGCTGTGGGTTAAGTGCCAGGCAGGACAGTCTGTGGGGACAGGGTTGATGTAGGATTCCAGAAATCAGGTACAAGTCAGCTCTGCCAGAGGCTCCCAATGCAAGCAGTATTGTCAATGGGAGTTAGGCACCGAAACTCCTTGGGGGATCTGGGGAAGTGGGGACAGTTGTTCTGCCAGGGCCTCCATACTCTGGTGTTGTGCCTGAATGGGTGATGACGGTCTCCAGCACTCCAGAGGTCATGGCTCTTTCCAAGCTGCACAGAACTTTCCTTCCTCCCCATCCCAATGACTGGCTCTGTCTGTAGGATCCTGCCAGGAGGGAGGGTCCCAAACAGCTGCACTGAAGTGAAATAGCCCCGCAGCCAAAGCCCCTCAAGCCCGAGTCAGTGGCCCAGGCCAGCCATGGGTATCTATGTAGATGTACCACCGAGCCCTGGGTGATGTTGCAGGCGGCAGGGCAGTGCTGATTGGGGCCAGGGTGTCCAAAGGAGTTAGACACCCAAATCCCACTGGAGTTGCTAGCTCCCACAGCCCAAGTAGGCGGAGGTCCAGGCATGCTGTGTGGAGGGCATTGTCTGGCGAAAGGGAGGGGAAGCAGATGTTGGAAGGGGATGGCAGGCTGAGCCAGTTAGAGGCTGGACGAAAGGAGACCAGAGACATTGGGGGAGTGAGCAGAGTCCTCAGGCTTGAACTTGTGAGGCTGAGAGGCTGGTGCCTAGCTCTGGGGCGGGGATGGGCGAGAGCAGCATGATCGCAGCAGTGGGGCAGGCAGAGGCTTTACAGAAGCCTCAGTTCACATGGTCTGGAGCGGGGTTCTCGCCCCTTCTATACTGCAACCCTCCTCCTCCATACTGAGCCCTCCCACCACCATGGAGCCAGGATCCACCTCCCAGTTAGCAATACAGCAAGGGCTGGGGGGTCATGCCTGCTGGATCGTGACCTCTGGTCTGAGACCCCCACATGAGAGGCTAGAAAGCTGGGCTGTAGGAGGCATTGGCAGCTGTCAGCCAGGGTGCAGCCCAGAGAGTTCTCACTGTGGGCGGGAACGGGAGAGTGGTGTCAGAGTGCAACAACTTTGTGGGCAGGATGGGCAGCCAGGCACAACCCCACACTGCAGGGATGGTGGCATTGTAATCAGGGCGGGAAGTGGGAGGGAGAAGTAGGGCTGGCTTGGGCAGAGGAGCAGAGGCCCTATTTGCCAAGGTGGATAAAAATCAATTATTTTAAAAAAATAAAATAAATTGGATTTTATTATTTAAATCGGATTTTTTGATAAAATGCTTTTTGAGTAAAAAACCTATCTAAAGCTAGTTTTAATTAAGATACATTCTAGCTCAAAGATATCTCATCATGGAATAGGGATTATAAATTCTAATTCAATAGTATGAGACAATATAGTCATGTAATGTTTATGAAAAGTTTGTAAACGAGTTCCACTAGTTCATGGATTAGGGACTCAATTTTATGGGGTTCCAGGGGCTTCTGTATAGATTATTCAGGTTAATCTTTCTATCTACCCACTGGGACTCGGCGCTTAGTCTAGAGGATACCATCAGAGATGCCTAGTTTTGCAGTTTTCAAACTGTGGATTTGCATCTCCAGAGATAACATGCTTGTTAACAGCTAAAATGTTTTTAAATAAATAAATAAATTATATATAGAGGTGAGAAATAACAGACCTCAACTCTATTGTTCCTCCTCAAATTTGTGTACACAGAATCAATCCCTTCTCTCTCTCTAAAAGTGCAGTTTCAAAAAGTTCAATGAATAGAAAATTGTTAATTATGAAATTAATAGGCAGCAGGTTTAAAACAAATAAAATAAGTCAACCTGTGGGACTCCTTGCCAGAGGATGTTGTGAAGGCCAAGACCATAACAGGGTTCAAAAAACAACTAGATAAATTAATGGAGGATAGGTCCATCAATGGCAGAAATGGTATCCCTAGCCTCTGTTTGCCAGAAGCTGGGAATGAGCAACAGGGGATGGGTCACTTGATGATGACCTGTTCTGTTCATTCCCTCTGGGCACCTGGCACTGGCCACTGTCAGAAGATGGGATACTTGGCTAGATGGACCTTTGGTTTGACCCAGTAGGGCCATTCTTATGTTCTTATTCTTATTGTTGGGGACGGAATAGATCTGGACAAGGAGAAGAAGTAGGGAGATAAATGTGAGAAGGAAGGGACAGGTTGTAGAACCAAAAGTGAACCAGTTTGAGCAGCATATTCCAGAAGTCTTGAGGTCTTTCTGAGTGTAGCCTTCATTGATTTGAGATCTACCATACCATTCTCTCACTAGAAGGGAAAACCTATCATGGCAGCAGGCTATGAAAGAGATCCAGTTTGGGAATATTTTAATGAAGTTCCGTTACCTCTGGGTAAGAAAGGCATGCATGCAAAATGCAAACAGTGCAACAAAGAAATGCAAGGCCTGGTTGCCCGAATGAAACAACATTATGTTCCTTCTCAGGAGGAAGCTGCACTGAAGATGATGAAAGGAACATGTCTGAACATGTCAGGTTGGGTAAACTTTATTTCATACTTCTTTCTTAAGGATCGCCTGTCTTCCTTCTGGACTATTCTTGAATTCTCATGTTTGAGCAAAAAATGTAGTTGTTACCCTATGGTACTATAATTTTAGATGCAGTTGTGATAAAAAAAAATAAATAGTGGAAATAGGCAGATCTTCCTTTTACAATTTCACCTTTAAAGTAGTACTGAGTGTCATGGAATGCAGTGAGTAATACTAAATGAGCAGTATAGTAATAATAATTAAATAACTGCATTGACTTATTTTGTTTAGGAGAATGCCTCCTCAACATACAGGATTCTAAAGACTATCCACCTTCAAGATCACCGTCATTTTCTATAGTTCCAGAGTTATCTGCCAATGACAGTATTTCAGTCACATCATGTACGTCACACAGCCTCAGTATAGCAAAAAGAAAAAATCTCCGTCATCCAGAAACAGCCATAGATAAGTTTGTGATAAGAACCAGTAGATTGCAAAAAGGTAATTGAGGAAAAAATTGCCTGATTTGTTTATGCAACAAACTCTCCTTTCTGTATGATTGAGAACCCACACTTCATTAACAGGGTTCAGTTGTTAAGAATCAGATTATTAGGGTTGGAAGGGACCTCAGGAGATCATTTAGTCCAATCCCCTAATGGCTCCCTCGAGGATTGAATTCAGAACCCTGGGTTTAGTAGGCCAATGCTCAAACCACTGAGCTATCCCTCCTCCCAGTCTACCCAAAAGAGCAGATGTCACAGGCAAATTGCCGGATAAAGTGTATGAAAGAGAAATTGAGCAGTGTGCAGACGGTCTAGAGGGTGAAATTGTTAACCTGACTCTTGATGGGTGGTGCAATGTCCACAATGATCCTGTTGTAAGTGCTTGTGTGACAACAGAAGAAGGGAATGTCTTTCTTACAGAAACAATTGATATATCAGGAACTGCACAGACAGCAGAATACTTACAAAAAGTAGCAGTAAAAGCTATAACAAACTGTGAAAATCAATTCAAATGTCTCGTACGCAGCTTGGTCACAGACAATGCTGCAAATGTATCCAAGATGAGAAGAAATTAGAAGAGAGTCCTAAACAAATAACATACAGTTGCAGTGCTCATTTGATGCATCTCCTAGTTAAAGCCTTCAATGTTTCAGAAATAAAGGCTAATGTTGTTGAAATTGCAAAATACATCCGTAACAAACACTTCGCAGCAGCTGCTCTGAAAAACGTGGGAGGAACCAAGCGAACTCTCCCACAAGATGTGCGATAGAACTTAGTAGTGGACTGTTTTGAGCATTGTATCAAGAACTGGCCCAATCTGATGACAGTTTGTGAACAAAATCGTGAAAAAATAGATGGCACTGTCACAGCCAAAGTTCTCAACATTGGGCTGAAGAGAAATGTTGAAAGCCCTGGCTGGGATGATTTAATTGGTGATTGGTCCTGCTTTGAGCAGGGGATTGGACTAGATGACCTCCTGAGGTCTCTTCCTATGATTCTATGACATGCTGAGTAGCCTGAAGCCTATTTATGTAGCCTGGAATAAAATGCAGGGAAATAGCTGTTTTTTTGCTGATGCTGTTGACATTTGGAAGGAACTGAGTGAGATCTTAAAAACAGAAATATGCAATGACAGAGTTAAATTACAAGCATTAAAAAAAATGAATGGGACAAGTGCTATCTCTAGCTCATTTTCTTGCAAATATTCTCAATACTTGGCACCAGGGTCAAACCTTAACTGCTGAAGAAGAAGAGTTGGCTATGACATGGACATCCAGCAATCATCCCTCCATAATGCCAACTATAATAAACTTCAGAGCTAAGGGTGAACCAGTCAAGAAATATATGTTTGCTGATGATGTTTTAAAAAGTCACACCAGTGAACTGTTGGAAGTCACTTAAGCACTTGGATTCAGTGACTGTTGAAGTGATAATCTCACTTTTAACAGCAGTAGCTTCTTCTACTGGTGTAGAAAGAATATTTTCTTCCTTTGGATTAATTCATCCCAAATTGAGAAACCGTTTGGGACCTGAAAAAGCAGGAAAGCTTGTTTTTCTTTTCCAGATTATGAGCAAACAGGAAAATGAAGGTAAAAATGACTGAGTTAGCTGCAGAAGCCAATATTTTAAGTTTCTCATGTTGACCTGGCTGACATAGTCAATTTAACTGTTGTTTTTTAAAAAATTCATTTAACTATTTTAGTTAAAAACAGTTTTAACAAAAACCTGATTTTAAAAAAAAACTTGAATGTTTAACTAAATTCAAAAATTCATATGCTTGTTTTGTTAAAATATTATATGTTTGCTGTTGAAGAAAAAAATCCAGAATAGATAGCATTGTTGTTTTAGTTAAATAAAACAATTTAAATGTCTGTTTGGTGATGTTCTCCTCCTAATACAGCATGGCAAGAAAATCCTCCAAATATTAATGATTAACCTGTTGAACTGGAGATAGTTCACCTCCCAATGACTTCATAAATATCTGCTTCAATTAATTATCTTTGGTAAATGAAACAACCAATCATTCTTTTTCTGATATAACTTTAAAACTAATCCGAAAAGTTTTCAAAATAAATCACCTTAAAAATGTATAGTGTGTACCTTCTAAAAATGAAACCTACATCTATCTCTGAGTTGTGAAGAATATGTAAAGGTTATAACAACTAACAAAAATGCACTTTTATGTAGAAATCCATGATTGAATCGAGTCTTCCTGACTAATGATTCAAATCAATCATGATGTAAATCAACTTGATTTAAATCAAATCCACCCTGCTGTTTGCACTCCGCTGGTGTGGGTGGCTGAGCTGGGACGTTGTGATCCATATTACTGACCCGGGTAACTAAGCCGGCAGCTTGGAGGCAATGCCAGGCCGCAAGGCCATGTCACAGGGGAGGAGGATGTGGTGACAGGCAACATCCAAGAGAGGGGAGCTCAGCTGCCCCCCTGAAAGGGAGATGAGGAGGGGCTGAGCCCTCAGGACAGTGTCGGGGGAGGGAGCTGCCTGTGGAGATGCCGGAGAGGTGCCCTCACCAAACGGGGTTCAGCAGTGCTCAGGAACCCTGCTAGTCCTGCCCGGGTAAGGCCAGAATGTGGTGGCAGATGGTCCTGGGACCCCTACAGGTTCTTGGGTTCACACAAGAGCTGTGGCTGGGGCCTGCCAGCCGATGCAGGGGGCAGACAGCCCTGGCTGGAAGCCAGGGATCCCAAAGTGCTGAGTGCAGGAAGCAGAGGCTCGCCCCAGCATGCTGGCTTGCTCCAGGCTCCAGAGCATCTATTGCTGTGCTGTGCTGCAGCCACTGCACCCTCAGCCTTGGGACAGCACAGCACAAAGGCCATGGACTCTCTGCTCCGCTCCCCTACCCTTTGATGTGGGCCAGTCAGCAGCGCTGGCAGAGGGACTGGGGGCTGGGACTCACCGCTAGGTCTCAGCGCAGTGAGTTGGGCTGTATTCTTTTTAATGGCACGATTTGAGAGGAGAAGGCTGACGGGGAACAACTGCCCCCAAGCATGCCGGCTCGCTGCTTTGCTCAGCGAGGCCCATGGGGCAGCACCAGGCCAGCGGGGTGAGCATCACCAGGGCATTACTTCAGTAGCACCAGCCCCTCTTGTTGTCAGGGTGCTGCATGCTCCTTCAGGAGGGAGGCAGGCCAGTGCACTCTCCTCGCAGCTCAGCTAGAGGGCAGAGGTGCAGAGGGCAGTGACTCTCCAGCTAAAGAGACAGGGATCTGCCCCCTCTCAAAAACAGCTGTGGAGCCCCAACCTCACAGCCTCTACCAGGCACAGCTTGGAGGTGCCCTGACTGGGGCTGAGGGGTTGGGAACATCTGTCTCTACACCAAGCACCTTATCCCCATGCCAGGGGCTCAGGGGCAGATGAAGGCAGGAGAAAAGTGGGTGCTTGGCCCCATGCTGCAGAGAGGTTCCCTGTTGTTCCAGAGACAGCCCTTCCCTGAAACATACAGGCAGCTTGAGGGGGTCCTAGTGCAGTCCCTGGGGTGGTGACTGCCTGTAAAGACAAGAGTGGTGCTGGACTTCGTCAGCTGAGGCCAGGCTGAGTTTGGATGGGCTGATTGCCCAGCTCATGCCCGCCTCCTCAGCCACCTGCACAGCTCCCAGCTCATGGCAAGCAGCTGACAGGCACTCGCGGCTGCTCCATTGCTAGCTGGAGAAACAATTCCGCTGAGAATGGAGCCAGGCTAGTGAGCAGCATGAGCTGTAGCACATCTTGCCATGCCTTGCCCTATGTGCCCCAGCCAGCCACACCAGCCCCTCCACTGCTTCCTAGTGGACAGTTCTTAGCCAATGGCTGGGAAAAAGAAGCCTGGCTCGTTGGATCTCAGCCCACCTCCATCCCAAGTGTAGATGGGCCCGAGTAACCTCCCTTGGACAGCCATGCAGGCAGGACAGGGCTTGTGTCTTTGTTACCAGCAGCAAAAGAGGAGCAGGCTCACTGTCCATCAAAGCCTCACTGATGAACTGGGATCTGGTCCAGGCCCTGGCTGCAAGGCAGGGGTTCCGGCCAAAGAGAATGCTGGATTGGAGGAGCTACAGAGCACAGTGGGGGAAGTGGGGGGAGGCACAGAGGAATGGGGAGCCCCAGCCAGAGCACAGGTCCAGTCCAGAGTTGGGGGGGAGGGTGGCTCCAGGCCCAGGGCTGGCTTTAGGAAGTGCGGGGCCCAATTTGAACAGTTTCGGTAGCGCCCTGGCAGAGATAAAGTAAAAAAACATGTGGGGCTTGTACTCACCTGGTGGCGCTCTGGGTCTTCAGCAGTACTTCGGCGGTAGGTCCTTCACTCGCGCCAGGTCTTCGGCGGCACTGAAGGACCTGCCACTGAAGTGCCGCTGAAGACCCAGAGCGCCACCAGGTGAGTAAAAATTAAAAAGGCGCCTTTAGCCAGGGAAGGGATTCTCACTGGGTGCAGGGCCCTCTTAGGTGCGGGGCCCAATTCGGGGGAATTGGTGGAATTGGCCTAAAGCCAGCCCTGCCCATCCTAAACAATAACCCAGAGATCAAGCAGTTTTACTCTGGCATCAGCACCCCTTAAATTCCTGGGGATGTGAGCTGAGCAGCTCATCCCAGCCACCCCCTCTACCCTCCCCACACTGGCCTGGGCCACCCCAGTGCAGCTCTTTGGAGCCACAGTGAAATTCAGAGTGATGGTGTCCAGAAAAGAACAGACATGAAGCTCTGCTGACCACTGGGTTCCTCAGCCACAGATCTCACAGCCCTTATTGAGAGGAAGATAGCTCCGTCCCACAAGCGGGGAAACTGAGGTATGGATGTATCCCAGGTCATCTCATGAGTCAGAGCCAGGACTGGACTCCTGGAGTCCTGCTGGCTAATGACACTCTAGCACTAGCCACAGGCAAAGCACCATGCAGCTCAGCGGCAGCCAGCACAGGGTGGGGTCAGGGCAGAGGCAGCCAGCATGGGACTGTCAGGGCTCAGCCAGTCTCTGCACCATCAGCCAGCACCTGTCACTTGGGCAAGCTGGACTTCTGGCCCTCAAAGGCCTGGGAAGCAGGCTTTGCCCAGCTGCACAGTGCCAGGTGTTTCTGTAGCTGGAATTACCCGACAGAGTGTGTTTTACTGCCCTCAAGTGGTTAGTGGTGGGATTGCAGTGATCTCACTTGCAAAGGCTTCGCTGAAGTCCTGTGGTGGGGCGGGCAACATTTGTTTGTGGGCAGGCCTGGGGCTGCTCTGTGCCCGGCGTGGCACCAAGCAGGCTGTCGGCACTCATCATGCAATTATCAGTGACATTAACAAGGGGCAACCAGCAATCCCTGAATCCACCCTCCTCCCAGGGGAGAATACTGAGAAAGTCCATCCCTGAAGAAAGAGGCTTTCCTAGGGCTGGGAGTAGCTGTGTGGTCTTCTCAGGGGCCAGGGATCGAGGTCCCCAGTGGATTCATCCTGCTAGCTTCCTTGAGCCAGTTGTGCCGAGTGTATCGGGTTAACAGCACTAACCTGCCTTCCCTGGGATTTGTGCAGCAGCTTAGCTAGGGTTGGTGAAGCCCTCCGAACACATGAATGCTGCACTGA
This sequence comes from Chelonoidis abingdonii, assembly GCF_003597395.2. Lineage (NCBI taxonomy): Eukaryota > Metazoa > Chordata > Testudines > Testudinidae > Chelonoidis > Chelonoidis abingdonii. The sequence continues at coordinate 60,318,159 of NC_133776.1, forward strand.
GCCTTCCTAAACTGTGTCCTTGCTGCTTATCAATGCCTCGGGAAATGTGCTCGTTAAAGTTCACTCAGTTTCTCTGGAGACTCTCAATTACAATCTTTGTTCACTTCCAACAGCATGTCCTGAATATGCTCCTGCCCGCCTGAGACAGCTTAGGGCAGGATACAGCCCTCACTGCTGGCTGGGGTCTGGCACTAGGGAGCAGGACGCCTTTCAACCCAGGACACTGGCTACATCAGCAGCTGTCCTAGGGCTGGATTCTTACTAGGGCCAGGTCTACACTGCGACTTTAAATTGGTTTAATGGCCGATATACCGATTTAACGCTGTACCCGTTCACACGACGTCGTCATTAATATCAAGTTAAACGGCTCCTTAAATCGATTTTGGAACTCCTCCCAGACGAGAGGAGTAGCGCTAAATTCGAAAGTGATAACTCGGATTAGGGTTCGTGTGGACGGAACATCGACATTATGCCTCCTAGAGATATCCCACGGTGGCACCATTCCGTCTTGGTCGCCATCCGACTCGGAATGCGGAATGTGCCGGTTAACAGAAAGCTCCCGAGACTTTAGATGACATTGCCTGCTCTCACGTGTCCAGCTCGATCAGCACGGGGTGCATGCAGTTCAATTGCAGTAGCGTCCTGCATTGAACCTTACGGGAGTAGTAGATCTAATTCGCTCGTATGTGAGACAAAATCTTTTGTAGTAGAGCTCGTTAAAGAAAGGAAAGCCAAGCGTTGAAAAATAAACTCCAGGATGACACAGCAGTCGTGACAAATGTACCGGGAAGCCAGAGACTCAACGATACTCATGGAGGGAGGAGAGTAAGAGGAGCACACCTACGTACCAGTCTCCCACACGAAGTTCTCTGAAAACTACTTTGCATTCTGGACTGGACGCCCACATGTCTGTGCTATACGCGTGTCTTGCGATGGTTCACGGAACAGCTCGTCAGTCTCTTCCCCCCAGCACGTGAAAGAGAAGTAAAATAAATAATTCTTGAGTACTGATAATGTCACCCTCTGTGTACTGAGTGCTGCTGGCAGAGAGTACGCGAGGTGTGAACCGGACAGGAACCATGGATCTCAGGGTCCACGATGTGCTGTGCTATGGCGTTTGCTCAAGCACTCCGGAAAAGGCGCAAGGGTTGTCGCTGCCTTCACAAACGGGGTGAGGCTGTACCCGCACCACCGGGCAATGTTTTTGCCCCATAGCACTGTGCTCTCACCCGGAAGTGGAACTATGGATATGCTGGAGAACAGCTACCACAGTGCACCGGCTTCCTGAACATCGAGGTAGCTTGACCACTGGACGCAAACAATCGAATTTCGTGATCCCACTGTGGACGCGCTAAACCGATTTTATTAGATCTGTTTTGTAATATCGGTTTAAGCTAATTCAACATAGACGTACCCTAGGACTGAGGAATTGCTTGGCTGGGCATAGTACGGCCTAACCTCCCCAGCCCTGAGTCAGGTGGCACTATAGAAGATGGGGTAAGCACCTAAGAAAGGGCTTTGCAGGAGCCAGCCAGCTGAGCAGGGAGCTGGCTGAGCTAGCTAGGAATGAAATGCCAGAGGTGTGGAGAAGAGAGCGGCTGACCTGGGGCCTCTGACAGGCCAGAGATTGGTGCCCCCCACTCCGGATCCTCAGATGCTAACCCTCTCCTGGAGTCAGGCACCTTAGCCAGGTCAGCCACTTCTGTAGCCCAGGTGTTGGCAGCTGAAACCCTCTGTCTTGGCCAGTCTCAGTACCTCAGAGTCTCACGCTGTGACCCTCGCCATCTTCTACAGACACTGACCTGCCACACCCCTCCATTGGCAGCCTGAAGCCCCTGCTTGGGTTAGAAATCCAACGGTGAAACCTCCAGGGTTTTGGCATGAGCTAGGGCTCTGAGCAGCAGCAGCACCACTTGACTTCGAAAATGCCCACCAGAAGCAACTTAGCTACTCGGGGGGGTTAGGCACCATGGGGAAGGGAGTTAGAAGCCTAGGTGTTAGGTGGCACCTGAGCTGCAGCTATGAAAATATTAGTAGCACTAGCATCTACATAGTGAACTCAGAGCCCATCTGCCTGGTTAGGTGCCTAAATCACTTTTAAAAGGCCCTTAAAGGCCCTGCTGTCACACAGGTGTCTGGTGGCTTGCGTGAAGCAGGAGAGTTGCTCTGAGTCTGGTTCGGGGTTGATGGTTCTCTGGATCAGGGAGGCCATGTGACCCACTGGATACAGCACAGGACTGGGAGTCAGGAGCCATGGTTCTGACCCCAGCTCTGCTGCAAGGTCACCCTGGGACAGTTGGTGCTGCCTGTTTCCCTTTATCAGTTGAATCTATTGTGACTGTAGCTCTTGGGGGCAAGGCCTGGCTTTGTGTGTGCAGCATTCAGAACAATGGGCACTGAGCATGGCTGGGCCCCAACAAGCTACTGGAATACAAAGAATTGTCACCAGTCAGGCCAGAGAATGGCTCTGGATTGGTTCCAGTTTGAATTAGAGCAGATCTTTTAGAAATTCTTCTAATCTTGATTGAACCACCACAACCTCTAGTCAATTGCTTCAATGGTTAATTACTCTCACTGTTAAAAATATGCCTTATATCCAGTCTGAAATTGTCTAGCTGCAACTTCCAACCATTGCACCACTGTGCGGCCCGCAGGGGGTGAGTAGGTGGGCTCACTGTGCAGCCCGTGGAGGGTGAGTAGGCAAGCAGCGGGTGAGGGAGAGGGGCTGAAGAGGCAGGTGGGCAGTGGTGGGGGGTGAAGAGGTGAGCCGGGGAGATGGAGGGATGAGGAGGTGAGCGGGTGGGCAGTGGCAGGTGAGCTGTCGGCAGGGGAGTAGCGGGTGGGCAGTGAGGGGGCTGAGTAGGCAAGCTGGGGCGGGGGGGGGGGGGGAGGACTGAGAGACAATGTGAGTCAGTGGCTGACCTGTTCTACTGATCTGGTCTGGCTCCCATTCCTCTCCAAGGGTTGCAGCTGGTGGAGGTTCTGCCTCCATGCCTTCCTCATTCACTATATCATTCAACAGGGCAATTGATTACAAGTGGGGAAGATCTTATTCTACTCTAGCAAAAGACATTTTCATTTACCTTAACTATACTACCTTAGGGGCTCGCTATAACATATTACCAGGTTCATAGCGGTGTCAGGTGGGGCGCGTGGGAAGGAGGGTTGTTTCCGTGGGCGGGTGGTGCTGGGGCGGGGGGGGCGGGTCAGCAGGGTTCAGCCCTCAGCTGTTTTCTTTGGAGTAATATGGCCCTTATCGCTTTACAAGTTGTGGAGGCCTGTGTTAGATCTTCCTCTGCTAGACTGAAGAGGCCTCTGTTATCAAATTTCTATACTCCATCGTGACCTGGGGTGCCCAAGGCAGCCCTCACTGGAAATGTCAAGGTCAGGGCGGGCTGCAAAAGGAAGAGCAGGTACTCCCAAGACTGGTGGGAAACACTGAAGTTAAACTCCCCAGTCACAGACTGTGCTTCCGATCCCCGCCACTGGTAATCAAGAAGCAAAAACAGATCACACAATGCCCTCATTGCATTCCAGTTCTCTGGCTTCCAGTCAGCACTTAGGTCCAGTACAGTGAGAAGTTATTTTAAAACTCTGCTCATATATACAAAAATGTTCTTCTGACACCAAAGGGTCAGCCACATTACCAGGTCAATATAAGTTTAGATCTTACCCAAAATACCACACTGCCAGCCAATCCTTTAGCATCTAAAACTAAAGGTTTATTAGAAAGAAATAATGAACAAAGAAGGGAGTTGTTAAATGATACATACAAAGATTGAAAGTCCATGAGGTTCCTAGCAGTATTGGTGACTTTGCTGGCTTGAAAGTCCATCTGGAACACATCCACAGCTTGGATGGGTCATTCAGTCATTTGTTCAGGGCTTCATTTGCAGAAAGGTTACTCCAGAGGCAAGAAGCAGGCATAAACACAAAATAGAGAAGATGCAGCTGCCTTTTACAGTGTTTTGCCAGGCAGCTTGTATTTCCTTTGTTCCAAACACAAGCTGCCCAGCACATGGCCTGGAAACCTGAGAATTCTGTCCATAGGCATGTCCCTGCATGCCTTGCTGAGTCATAAGGTGTATCTGCCTTCTCTCAATGGGTCAATTGTATACTGATGTCCCTTGATGGCCCGTCAAGCAGGCCAGGCAGTGCTAATACCAATCTGTCTGGAAGCGTCACCCAGATGCACAGCATAAGTTTGGGACTACTGACATACCATATATATAACTTATAATACAAAGGTAATATAAAAATATTAACAAGATGATCATACCTGGCAAATTATAACATTTTTGCAGATACAGTAACTCCTTGCTTAACATTGTAGTTATGTTCCTGAAAAATGCAACTTTAAGGAAAGTGATGTATGACAAAGTTCCTCCTCTACATTGGTGGGTCCTGCACTTATTGGCAGATATCCTCACCTCAGAGATCTTCCCCTCTGGTGGAACCCACAGTCTGGGTCGGCTCCTCCTGTGTCTGATCAGGAGTTGGGAGGAACCCAGGCCCACCTCCAGGTTCCAGCCCAGGGCCCTGTGGATTGCAACTATCAATAGTGCCTCCAATAACAGCTGCATGACACCTATAACTCCCTGGGCTACTTCCCCATGGCCTCCTCCAAACACCTTCTTTATTCTCACCACAGAACCTTCCTCCTGGTGTCTGATAATGCTTGTACTCCTCAGTCCTCCAGCAGCACACCCTCTCAGCTCCTTACACCTCTTGCTCCCATCTCCTTTTTAAACCCAGGTGCCCTGATTAGCCTGCCTTAATTGATTCTAGCAGCTTCTTGATTGGCTGCAGGTGTTCTAATCAGCCTGTTTGCCTCAATTGTTTCCAGAAAGCTCCTGATTGTTCTGGAACCTTCCCTGTTACTTTGCCTAGGGAACAAGGGACCTGTTTGTTCTGAGGGCTGAGATACCTGCCTTCCACTCTTTTGAGGCCGATTGTCCCCCCAGCTGCTGTGGGGAGAACCCTGCTGGTAAGACCCTCAGAGGGGAGTGCGAGGCCCCAATTTTTCTATCATTTTTGGGGCCTCCCCTGGCTGGGTTGTTGCTGCCCTTGCTGCGGCTGGGGAGCTGTTACTGCTGCTGGTACTGAGGAGGGAGTAGAGGCCTTGTTTTGTGGTGGGGGGTTGTAACATCCCTGCTTCTGTGGTGGGAGGTACCTTTGCTGTGGGAAGCTGGGGGAGTGGCCTGGAGCCCTCCCCCTGGTCCATCCACTCCCCTACTACCACCACCACTGCCCCCTTCACCTTTCCATCTGTTTTCTGGCTCTGTTCCCCGGCCCAGCAGTTTGCTCTGCCCTTCTAACCATCCAGAGGCCGTAGTGGCAGCAAACAGGCATTTGTTTTTCAGACACCCGTGGGTGCTCGTTTCCTTTCCCTTCCCTGCTGCATTTGGCTGGTGGGTCCCCTTTTCCTCTGCCTTGTCCACTGCCCTGTTTTTGCAGCTGCTTGTCCCTTTTCCCTTTGCTGCCTGTCCCCCTTTTAGCTGCCCTGTTTTCTCTGGTTTGCCCTGTTGTGTTTTTTTGGTCCTGATCAGTTTGTTTGCCCCGCCCTTGCCCTGCAGTGTAGGCCTGGTTGCCAGCCCCATTTCCCCCCTTTTTTGGTCTGGTTGTTTTTGAACCCACCTGTTCTTTGTTCCATGCCTGAGGCACACCTACTTTAGCCCTCCCCTGCATTCTGCCCCCTTGCTTCTTGCCCTCCCTCCCGGTCAGCCCTCATTGCCTGCGTGCCCACGTTTCGCTGTTGGTGTTTGAGATTCTCCCCCATCTTTTTTTTTCATTGACTCCTTCACTGATGCACACTCCCCCATGAGGTCTTAGTTTTCCCTTCTTTTCCTTAGTGCAGCCGGGGGAGCCGGTTTCTTTTTCGTCTTGTGCTGGCGTTGTGTTCCTTGTTTCCCTTTGTTCGTTTCTGTTGGTGCCCCTCCACCCTGCTTTCAGCCTAGCGGGCGGGGTGTGGTAGCCGTTCTCCCCCCCTCCCCTTCCACTCTTCCCTCCTCTTCCTTCCATTTCCCTGCCCTAGTGGCTATCCCCTTCCCTTCCTCTCTGTGGTGGGTGATTCAGGCGGTGGGACTTACCTGGATGCCCCTGCGGTTCCCTTTCAGTCCCCCTCCCCACACCGTCCCTTGCAATAGCTGCCTCGATGCCGCGTGGGGCTGTCTGCTATCACTACCACTGAGGCACTGGCAGGCAAGGATAGGGGCTCCCGAGTATCTGACCTCAGCTGCATCCACTTCTGAGACCGCTCCCTTGGCCGGTGAGAAGGGCCAGGGGATGAAGACAGGCAAGGGACCTGCCTGGAAGGTGAAACCCCCCGTGACAGTGGTTGCTTCTCCTGCTGCGGCCCCATCAACGTCCACAGCTCCCCTTTCTCCCTTGCCCGTTCCCTCAACCAACTCTGGAGGTGCCGCTCCCTCGGCCCCCAGGGCGTACGCCCAGGTAGCTGTGACCCCTCGGCCCGCTGCCTCGCCATCTGTTCCAGCCGCCTCCCGGAATACCATTCCTGGTGGCTGGGGCCCCTTTCCCACCCTCACCAGGGAGCATGGGGTGCGTTGCCTCCTGGTGCCAGCCTCGCCCCATGTGGAAACCTATGTGCGGGCGTTGGCACGGGTGGTAGGGCCCACAGCCATGTTGGTGGCCTCTAAGATGTTTGGGAAGGTGGTATTCTTCCTGGCATCGGAGACTACTGCCCAGGAGGCAGTGGAGAGGGGCTTGGCGATGGGGGGCATTCATGTCCCCCTCGAGCCTTTGGAGGACCTGGGCGTACGGGTGGTTTTCTCCTCTGTTCCTCCCTTTCTCCCCACTGCTGCCCTTTTGCCGTTCCTCTCCACCCTGGGGAGGCCCCTGTCCGTCCTCAGCCCCCTTCCATTGGGCTGTAAGGACCCCGCCCTCTGCCACGTTTTGTCATTCTGCCAGCAGGTGCAAGTTCAAGTTCCACCGGCGGCACGTGATGGGGAGGCTCTGGAGGGGTCCTTTCTGGTGCTCCATCAAGGGGCCCAGTACTGGGTTTATTCTTCTTCAGGGGTGGCCCGGTGCTTTCTCTGCGGGGAGGCAGGGACACGTCAGGAGGGACTGCCCCCTGGCCTGGCTCAGAGGGGCATCTGGGACCCCCGATACCTGGAAGGGCGTAGGTTCTATCATCGTCAGTGGCCCTGATTGTCCAGTCCCTGGGGTCACCCCTCCTCCATCCGTGACCGTTGTCAACTCTGCTTGGGTCTCAGGGGAGGCCCCCCTGACATGCCCAGATGAGGATGCGGGCCCCGCCTCTGAGGTGGGTAGTAGACCGGGGCCCATGGGGTGGGGGGGTGATGGGGCCAGTAGCAGGACTCGAGCGGGGCGTGCCTCAGGGGGAGTGTGTCCCTTTCCCTGTTGTCTTGCCCTTGTCTTTCCTTACCTTTCTGTCATTTCCCTCACTCCCAGGCCCTGACCTAGCTGACCAGCCCCCATCTTCAGGGAGCTGGAAGCTTGTGCGGAGGAGACGCCGCAAGCAGGAAGCATGGGCCCAGCACTCCCTCCCTTGTTGGCAAGAGGGAAGGGACCCCCAGTAAAACTATGAAGGGGGTTGCTGGTGCTGGGCCTTCCGTTGGCTCCCCTGCTGACATTCATCGTTTGGAGTCGGCCGAGGTCGCTTCAGCTGCGGGGGTGGGTAGTGCCACCTCTCCTATGGAGTCCCTCCCTGAGGGGGTTATGGACGGTATCCTTGCTGCCCCGTTGCCATCTATGCCCCTTGTAGGCACCGCAATGGCTACTGCCCTGGCTGCTGTCGAGGAGGAACCTGTAGAGGCAGGTGGGGACTTTGATTCCATTTTTACTGAGATCGAGACCCTGGGCTTGACCCCAACTAGCGAGGGAGTGGCTGTCCCCTGTTGGAGGGCCTCGGTAAGGGTGATTGCTATCTGGCACCCCCCAGCTTCCCTCCGTCTCAGGTGGTTGCCCCTGTTTTGGCCTCTGCAATGCCCCGGGTCCTGACCATCTGCCCAGCCATGAATGGTAATCTGGCTGATGCCACTGTGCCCATTGTGGTGGTGGCCGATGCCGAGCAGCCAGGCTCTGAACCCATGGGTGCCCTACCCCATAAGTTGGGGCCGCAGCTTTCGCCTCCCCCCAGCGCTGTAATCGTGGGTGCCTCATTTAGTGGGGCACCTGAGCCTAGGGCTGTGGAGGTGCCCCACTCCCTTGCTGCTCCTTTCATTACCATATCGGGTCAAGAGGCACTTTGCCCCAGTGGCTCTGCCACTCGGGCCCTAGATTTTGTCCCCGCTCCCTGCCCTGACCCTGCTCCCATCCTAGATCTGTGTCCTGTCCCTGTCCTTGACCTCTTTTCCATCCTCTTTCCTGTTGCTGCTGCCCCTGGGATTGCCTCATTTTCTTTTTACGGAGGCCCCCGGGAGGTGGTTTTTGTTTTTCCCTCTTCTGGCCCATTTGGGGCTGCAATTCTCCCTCCACCATTGTCCCTGGGGCTGAGTGTTGCATCGGGTGGCGTGGTGCCAGAGGGACGGGCGCTGCAGCAGGGCTCTGATCCCTGCGCACCCGTCTCGATAGGTCATGGGGCTGGCAGGGGGGTCCAATTGGGGGACGCCCTGGGGTCCGTGACCCTGGTCCCTACTGTGCAGAGGAGCAAGATGCACTCTTTCTTGGAGGACACTTGTGGCTCCACAAACAGAGTGAATCTCACTCTTCAGCGCTGGGGCGATTTCCATCATGTTCTCCAGACTGTGAGAGCCATTATGGGAGAGGGCAATGGGACCGGGAAGCGGGATACTGCAGCTTTCCAGTGGGCCCGCGCCTTCCGTGATGCCCTGCTGGCTTTCGGGGTTGGTCACGGTTTGCTGCGGGGTCCAATGGGCGCCGCTAGCGCCCCGGACTGTGAGGATCATCCCCAGCCCTCCTTATATTGCCGTCCATCTGTGCCACTTTGAACACCCGCAGCTGTAGGTCAGGTCTCTGCAGGTGCCAGGTGCTCTCCTTCCTTCGGGAGGGGGAGTACTCAGTTATTTTCCTGCAGGAGACCCACATGGACCCAGCCGCCAAAGTGAGCTGGCAGCTGGAGTTGGGGAACAGGGTCTACTTTCGTCACCTTTCAGCCCGTCAGGTCGGGGTGACGACCCTGTTCTCCCCGTACCTACAGCCTGAGGTGCTGGGGATTACCAAGGTCATGTTGGATCGCCTGCTGCACCTCCGGGTTCGGCTGGAGGGGCTGATGTTGCATCTTGTCAATGTCTATGCCCCAGCATCTGGCCCGGTGAGAGCGTACTTCTTTCAGCAGGCGTCTGCCTTCCTCGGTACTTTGGATCCTCGCGAGTGCCTGGTCCTGGGTGGAGACTTCAACTGCACCCTCGAGGAGTGGGACCGCACGGGGATCGAGCTGAGCCGGGCTGGTGCAGATGTCCTCAGGGAGATCAGTGTCCGTCACTTCCTGGTGGAGATCTGGCGTGACCACCACCTGGATGATGACTCTATGTTCACTTTTGTCCGGGTGGAGGAACAACAGTCGAGCCACTCCCGGTTGGATCGCGTCTATTTCTCTTGATGTCATCTTTCGCAGGCCCACTCCTCCAGCATTCAGCCGGCCCCCGTTCTTGGACCACCACTTGGTGGCCGTGACAGCCTCTCTTTCTTTGGGGAGACCGGGGCTGGCCTATTGGCATTTTAATAACAGCCTACTGGAGGATGCAGGATTTGTGGCATCCTTCTGGGAGTTTTGGCTGGCCTGGCAGGGACAGAGGCATGCCTTTCCCTCAGCGCAGTGGTGGTGGGATGTGCAGAAGGTGCACACCCATCTCTTCTGCCATAGCCACACCCGGGCGCCAGCTGGCGGAGGGATGTGGTAATAGAGCAGCTGGAGCGGGAGGTATTGGAGCTGGAGAGGCATCTGGCCACCAGCTCTGGAGATCCACCCCTCTGTGGAGCATACTGAGAAAAGTGGGAAGAACTCCGGGCCCTTGACAATCTTCGGGCCCGGCGTGCTTTCATACGATCCAGCATCCATCTCTTGCGGGAGATGGATTGCAGCTCCCGCTTCTTCTATGTCCTGGAGAAGAAGAGGGGGACGAAAAAGCACATCCTCCTTGGTGTGCCGGAGGTTGGTCCTGGTGGGAGTCACCAAGATCGGAGACCTCCTGAACTATGACCTGGGGGGCTGGGTGAATCCTCAGGCGCTTGGTCGGCGCATGGGGCTCTCCATCCTTATGAACCCCCGGCACGTACTCCAGGAGGTGGAGGCAGCCCTACCTCCTGTGGCTTGGTTTTTCCTCGAGTGGGTCCTGCAAGAGGGTATGCCCTGCCCACCCCTCTCTCCAGGCCCTCCGATCTTTCCGTCGGCTCCCTGCCCCGTGAGCCTTCCCAGCCCTCCCCCACCCCATACCTCCAGCCGGCTGCATGTCATGCAGCCAGTTCATTTCCAAACCATGCCAAGGGACCATCTGTACACACTCGTGCTGCACACGCTTCATTACCCCACCCTCGTGTTCCTCCCAGACACCAAGTGGCGGGATTTTTTACTAGCAGTGGAGGGTGAGGAAACCCGGTGGGCCAGTTTCTATTCCACCTTAGTCCCATGGCCCGCTGGCAATATTACCTGGCGGCTCCTGCATGAAGCTATGAGCACGAACGTGTACTTGGCGCGATTTACCACTGTCCCTGAAGCCTGTCCCTTTTGTGGCATGAAGGAGACCCTGGCGCACATGTACCTTCAGTGTGCCAGGCTGCAACCCCTCTTCTGGCTTCTCCAGAACCTCTTATTGAGGTTCTGGCTGTACTTTTCCCTGCATGCATTTCTTTATGCACACCCAATCTGAGGCCTCACAAAGTCACGGGACCACCTTGTCAACCTCCTCCTAGCCATGGCCAAGGTGGCCATCCATAACACCAGGGAGAGGAGGTTGGCGGAGGGGGACAGCCTGCGACTGTGGGGCCATTTTTCATTCTTTCATCCATTCACGTATCCGGGCAGAGTTCCTCTGGGCAGAGTCTGCCAGCTCTCTCGATGTTTTCGAGGAGCAGTGGGCACTGTCCGGGGCTCTCTGCTTGGTGTCCCCTTCTGGTTCCTTAGTTTTGGCCCTTTGACCTCCATGCCTGTTCCTGTTGTTGCCTTTGTTGTGCCCCAAACTCAACTGGGTTCCGAGTTTAGTAGCCCCTCCCTAGGCTGGAGGAGGGGCCTTCAGCAGTGCTGGTGTTCGCCCACTTCCCGGTACTCAAAAGGATCATTCTCCTGTAGCTATCTGGCCTGACCCTGTCACAGATGTTAAGCGAATCTAATTTCCCCATAAGAATTAATGTAAATGGAGGGTGGGGTAGGTTCCAGTGAAATTTTTTCACCAGACAAAAGACTATATTGTGTGTAAGTTTTAAACAAACAATTTAATACTGTACACAGCAATGATGATTGCAAAGCTGGGTTGAGGTGGTGAAGTCAGAAGGTGGGATATTTCCCAGGGAATGCCTTGCTGCTAAATGATGAATTAACACTCCGCTTAGCCCTCAAGAGTTAACATGTTGTTAATTTAGCCTCACACTCTACAAGGCAGCACAAATGGAGGGAGGGAAGACAGCATGGCAGACAGAGACAGAGACACACACACTGTGAGAGAGATGTGCATTGCCCCTTTAAGTACACTGACCCCACTCTAAGTACATTGCCTTTTAAAGTAGATTAGCAAGTTGAGACAGCAGCTGCTGCCAGCAAACTCCCTCCATCCTGAGCCCTGTCTTGTCCCCCTGCTCTATGGAGATGGGGTAAGTTGGGGGCAGGAGCAGGGGGAGGGGGACACCCTGACATTAGCCCCCCTCTCCCCCCTGCTCTCTGCACAGCAAACAAGCGGCTCCTGGGAGCAGCTCCAAGGCAGAGGGCAGGAGCAGCACATGGCAGTGGAGAGAGGGACAGCTGAACTACTGGCAATTGATAGCCTGCTGGGTGGCTGCTGCACAGGGAACTTAGGGGAGCAGGGGTCTGATAGGGGGTTGCCAGTCCACCCTGGTTCCAAGCCCCCACCAGCTAGCTGCAACAGGCTGCTCTTTCTGCAAGCAGTGGACAAAGCAGGCAGCTGCCAAAAAATATTATAAGGAAGCATTGCACAACTTTAAATGAGCATGTTCTCTAATTGATCAGCAATGTAACAATGAAACAACGTTAACCAGGATGACTTTAAGTGAGGAGTTACTGTACCTTACACGGCATATCTGGCACAACTCATTGCCATTTTACAATATTGGTATTCATAATATCCTAAAGTGTCCCCAGATTCCATACATCATCACACCCATATAGGTATTTACACACTGTAATCAAGCCTTCTCTTCTCTGCACAGACTGAACTCCTTGAGTCTATCGCTGTAAGGCAGGTTTTCTAACACTTTAATCATTCTTGTGGCTCTTCTCTGACCCCTCTGTCATGGTGAGTGGGGGAGACAAGGCCCTGCACCTCCCAGTTTCCTGCGATTCACCATAACTCTCAGCCAGCCAGTAAAAGAGAAGGTTTATTTAGACGACAGGAACACAGTCCAAAACAGGTCTTGCTGGTACAGGCAACAGGACCCCCTTCGGTTAGGTCCATCTGGGGGCCCCAAGGAGGCCACAGCCCCGTTGGGAAGCCCAAGCCCCATCGGGGCGCCACTCTCCATTTCCCAGCCAGCTCCAAACTGAAACTCCCTCCAGCCTCTCACTCAGCCTCCCCCCGGCTCCTCCCCCAGCCTTTGTGTCCTTTTTCCAGTTTCCCGGGCAGAGGTATTACCTGGCCTCCTACCCCCCTTCTAGGTTCTCAGGTTACATGCTCAGGTATCCTCCCTTCTCCAAAGGCGGTCCCAGCAAAACTCCCCTGCAACCTTCCCCCAGGTCAATACTCCCCACTCAGTATTCAAATAACACATCAAGAACATTCCCACTTCGTCACACCCTCTCCAACTGATCAACATCCTTCTTGAATTGTGGACATCAGAACTGGACACAGGATTCCAAAAGCGGTCGCACTAGGGCCAAATACAGAGGTAAAATAACTTCTCTGCTCCTCTACTTGAGATTCCTCTGTTTATACATCCCAGGCTGGCATTAGCCTTTTTAGCCACTGCATCACACTGGGATTGTGCTCAGCTGATTATCCACCATGATCCCAAGTCTTTGTCAGAGTCCCTGCTTCCCAGGATAGAGTCTCCCATCCCCATCCTGTAAGCGTGGCCACATTGTTTGTTCTTCCTAGCTGTACATTTGGCCTTATTGAAATGCAGGTTGTTTGTCTGGGCCAGGGTTACCAAGCCATCCAGATCACTCTGTACCAATGGTCTGCCCTCTTCGTTATTTACCACTCCTCCAATTTTTGTGGGAGAGCTCAGTGGTTTGAGCACTGGCCTGCTAAACCCAGGGTTGTGAGTTCAATCCTTGAGGGGGCCACTTAGGGATCTGGGGCAAAATCAGTACTTGGTCCTGCTAGTGAAGGCAGGGGGCTGGACTTGATGACCTTTCAATGTCCCTTCCAGTTCTAGGAGATAGGATATCTCCATTAATTTAATTTAATTTTATCTGCAAGCTTTACTACTAAGGGTTTTATGTTTTCTACCAAGACACTGATACAAATATTAAATAGCGTATGGCCAAAAACCGATTCCTATGGGACCCACTAGAAAAACGCCCAAGCAGTGATGAGTCTCCATTTACAGTTACATCTTGCAACCTGTCAGCAAGTCAAATTTTAATCCATCCAATGTGGGCCATGTTGTCTGTAAAATTCCAGTTTCTTAAACAAAATATCATGTAGTACCATGTCAAATGCCTTATAGAAGCCTAAGTATATTACATCAGCACTATTGCCTTTATCAATGAAACATGAAATCTCATAAAAAACCAGATATTGTTAGTTTGACAGGATGAGAGTGTTACTTACTATAACTGGAAGTTCTTTGAGATGTGTAGTCCCTATCTGGATTATCTGGATTCCAAACACGTGCGCATGCACACCATGTGCCGGAGCCAGAACTGTTCATAGTAGTGTCCGTTGACTCACGCGTGCATCGACCATGTCGCACATCTGAGGCTTTAAGACACTGTGCGGGTCAACGCTTCTCCAGTTCCCTCTTACCTGGCAACAGAGGAGCCTGAACAGAGGGGAACATAAGAACATAAGAGTGGCCATACTGGATCAGACCAAAGGTCCATCTAGCCCAGTATCCTATCTTCCAACAATGGCCAATGCCAGGTGCCCCAGAGGGAATGAACAGAACAGGTAATCATCAACTGATCCATTCCCTATCACCCATTCCCAGCTTCTGGCAAACAGAGTCTAGGGACACCATCCCTGCCCATCCTGGCTAATAGTCACTGATGGACCTATCCTCCATGAACTTATCTAGTTCTGTTTTTAACCCTGTTATATTCTTGGCCTTCACAACATCTTCTGGCAAAGAGTTCCACAAGTTGACTGTGCGTTATGTCAAGAAGTACATTCTTTTGTTTTAAATATGCTGCTTAAGCAATGTCATTTGGTGAAATGAAATTGTGTTATGAGAAGATGTAAATAACAGGGAAGGAGGGCGGGATTGAGATCCAGATGGGGACCACACATCTCAAAGAACCTCCAGTTGCAGTAAGTAACCTCCTCTTCTTCTTCAACAGCTGGTCCCACCCTATGTGGATTCCAAATGCAAGAGAGTAGCGTGCAGTGGCCAGGAAGGAGGTGGGCACAAGGGCTCTCGAAAAGACCAAGTCTGTAAGACACTGTGACTGACTGCTGCATCCATTGTTGTGAAGGAAGCAGTGGTGTAATGAGTGGAGAAGGTGTGGACGAAGGACCACGTATCCATTCAACATATGTCTGGCCATAGAACGTCTGTGAGGAAGGCTGATGTGGCAGCATATGCCTGTGTGGAGTGGGCCATGATTCCCAGTGGGAGTGAGTGCTCAATAGAATCATAGACTATCAGGGTTGGAAGGGACTGTAGGAGGTCACCTAGTCCAACCCCCTGTTCAAAACAGGACCAATCCCCAACTAAATCATCCCAGCCAGGGCTTTGTCAAGCCTCACCTTAAAAACCTCTAAGGAAGGAGATTCCACCTCCCTAGGTAACCCGTTCCAGTGCTTCACCATCCTCCTAGTGAAAAAGTTTTTTTCCTAATATCCAACCTAAACCTCCCCCACTTCAACTTGAGACCATTACTCCTTGTTCTGTCATCTGCAACCACTGAGAACAGTCTCGATCCATCCTCTTTGGAATCCCATTTCAGGTAGTTGAAAGCAGCTATCCATTCCCACCTCATTCTTCTCTTCTGCAGACTAAATAAACCCAGTTCCCTCAGCCTCGCCTCATAAGTCATATGTGTCACGGACTCACAGATCGTGCCCACACTTGGCCCTGTGCGGTCCGTGGGGGGTGCTCCTTTCAGTGAGACAGCCCTTCTTGGGGGTCCACTCTTTCTCGGGGTCAGGCCCCTCCACCTCCTGGAGCCGCACCTCTCTGAGCCTTAGCACGTCTGTCTCTGCCGTGGGCCCCCTCCGGGAGTCCACGCACTCTGGACCGCCTGGCCTCTTTCACCCAAAAGGGCCTGATGCAACCCTGTTTCTCAGTAGACCAGAGTGACTCATCAGCCAGCATAAAACAGCGGAGGGTTTATTGAGAGTTTGACACAGCACAGGAAACTCTCGGCCTCAGGCTGGCCTCTCCGACAATAACAGCACATCCCAGTCTCCCTGCATCCAGGTGGGGGCTCTGCCTACTTCGCCTCGCCAGCCGAGCCCCCTGCTTCCGCT
Source organism: Chelonoidis abingdonii (assembly GCF_003597395.2). Classification (NCBI taxonomy): domain Eukaryota; kingdom Metazoa; phylum Chordata; order Testudines; family Testudinidae; genus Chelonoidis; species Chelonoidis abingdonii. The sequence goes on from NC_133776.1 coordinate 60,333,902, forward strand.
GCTGGGGTCTTCTGATATCATCGCCCAAGCCCCACCTCGTCCATTGTCTTCTCTCCAGGTAAACAGGGTCATAAACAGGGAAGGCCTGAGTCCCCTTCCTCCGCAGCTCTCCTCGGCTGGAACCGGGCTGGTTCAGGTCACGGGGTCCTCTCTCTGCAGCCCATTTGTCCTCCACCACTGGCCAAGAACGGTTGTGTCTCCTGGGCTTGGGGTCCGGAGTCGCCTCTCCGGTCCTCTGTAAACAACAAACTCCCTCTCCCCTCACCTTCGTTAAACCAAGTAACACCAGGTACATTGAGTCCACCCCCTGTGCTGCAAACCCTGGAAAAGACAGAAACCCCAAGAAACCCCCACTTCATCCAACAATAATGATCATTTTTTGTTGCCCCTGCCACTGACTCTTTCAGTTTTTCCACATCCTCCTGTAGTGTGGGGCCCAAACTGGACACAGTACTCCAGTTGAGCCTCACCAATGTTGAATAGAGGGGAATGATCATGTCCCTCGATCTGCTGGCAATGCCCCTACTTATACAGCCCAAAATGCCGTTAGCTTTCTTGGCAACAAGGGCACACTGTTGACTCATATCCAAGTTCTCGTCCACTGTATCCCCTAGGTTCTTTTCTGCAGAACTGCTACCTAGCCATTTGGTCCCTAGTCTGTAGCAGTGCATGGGATTCTTCTGTCCTAAGTGCAGGACTCTGCACTTGTCCTTATTGAACCTCATAGATTTCTTTTGGCCCAATCCTCGAATGTGTCTAGGTCCCTCTGTATCCTATCCCTATCCTCCAGCGTATCTACCACTCCTCCCAGTTGAGCGTCATAGCAGGTCTCAATGCAGCAGGAGATCCACTTGGACAGATGTTGCGAGGAAAGGGCTGAGCCACGGCAGTGCTCCGCGATGGCTACAAAGCCAGGGGGATGTGCAGAGGGCACTGGTGCAATGGAGATAAAAGGCGAGCGCCTGACAGACATCGAGGGAGTGGAAGGCGCATTCCATGGGAAAGGCATGAGGCTTGGGGTAGAAGAACGGGAGGTGTATACTTCGGTTGAGATGGAAAGAGCAAGCCACCTTGGGCAGAAACTTGGGATGTAGATGTAAGGAGACTTTGTCCTTATGCAAGATGGTAAAGAAGGGGTCCGTCATGATGGCCACCAGTTCACTGACACAGTGTGCGGAGGTGATGCATCGAAAGGGTGCTTGGTGAGGGCAGAGAGGACCAAGGTGAGATCCAAAGGCAGGTGGGCCTTTGTCTGGGGAGAAAAACATTGAGGAGGCCTTGGAGGAATTGAGAGGTGGTTGGGTGAGTAAAGACAGAGAAGCCATCCATGGGAGGGAGGAAGGCACTGAGCACATTTAGATGAATGCAGACAGAGGAGTGCACTAGGCCCGATTGGCAGAGATGTAGGAGGTAATCCAGGAGAGTAGGAATGGAGACACGATAGTGGTGTGCCCAGGCAGTGAAGCAGCGCCACTTAGTAAAAGATGTGTGAGTGGCTTGGCGCCTGCTGTTAATGAGGCTGCTGTGGATGGGTGCAGAGAAGGCCTGATCTACATGTGATCCCCAACCAAATAGCAGGCTGTGAGGTGAATAGGACATGGATTGGGGTGTTGCAGTCAGCCATGGTCTTGTGTCAGGAGATCCAGGATGGTGGGGAGGAGGATTTGGGGGTGAGCGGAGAGAAGGAGAAGATCAGTGTACTAGTATTGGTGAGGCCAGGAGGGAGCTATGGGGACTACTGTTGTCTGATCCCTGCATAACTTGCATAGGACCTGGGGGAGAAGTGGTGTGAAGGCGTAGAGAAGATCTGAAGTCCAGGGAATGAGAAATGCATTGCCCTGAAAGCCCAGGTCTGGGCCCCCTTAAGATTAGAATAGTGGAAGCTTGCAGTTTATTGGTATTGTGGAGAGATCCCAGCGTGGCGTACCACACCCACGAAAGAGGGACTGGGGACTGGGGTGGTGGAGCTCACACGCAGGGTTTGTGGCAAAGGATCATCTCAGTCTGTCTGCCCAGGAGGTGCACCACACGTACGGTGATCTTGTGTCAGAGGCACCAATTCCAAAGGCTTCCATACAAAGAACAGAGTACCTGCATCACCTCGCTTGTTGATGTCTATGACCGTTGTCATGTTGTCTGGCAGTATTTGAACATGGAGGGAGTGGTGAGAGGCTTGACAGGCAAGGTGACCTGCCCGGAGCTCTAGGATGTTGATGTGCATCCACATGTCTCATGGTGACAAAAGGACTTGTGCCATGTGGTCATGAAGCTGGGTGCCCCAGCCCACCAAGGAAGCATCTGTGGTAAAGGTGGAAGTGTAAACAGCATGCCCGCTAGGAGTGCAGAGGGGTTGCACCACCAGATGAGAGAAGCTAACACACAAGGGGGGAGGATGAGTGGTTTGTTTAGTCGGTCTGACTGAGGATCATATATAGTGTGGAGCCAGTGTTGAAGGCAGCACATATGGAGGTGGGCATATGGTGTAACAGCAGTGCAGGCCACCATGTGGCCCAGGAGGGAAAGGCACTGAGGGACACATGTGCTGGAAGGTGTTGAAGCGTCGCGAGGGTGGCAAAGTGGCCCTTGCGGAGAAAGGCCCGGCCAGTAAGAGAGTCCAGGTGTGCCCCATAACAGTAAGTGGGTGGGTGGGGACAAGGATCAACTTTGCCTCATTGATGCAAATACTCAAACTGTGGAAAAGGGAGCGTAGAATCTGTATGGTGGCAAAGAGGTGGGAGCGAGAGGGCGCCATGAGAAGTCAGACATCCAGGTAAGGAAAAAGGGTATGGCCCAGTCGGCACATGTGGGCCACCATGACCACGAAGACCTTCATGAAGACGTGGGGGGGGGGGGCGGTAGTGATCCCGAAGGGAAGGACGCAGAATTGATAATGGGTACTGCCCACTATGAAGTGAAGGAATTTGCGATGAACGGGGTGGATGTCTATGTGAAAATATGCATCTTTCATCTTGACAGCTGTGAACCCAGCTTCACGAGGATGGGTGGGGATGATGAAGGAGAGGGTGACCATGTGGAAACTTGTTCAGGGAGCGGAGCGGAATTCCAGGATGGGGTGAAGACCACCCCCTTTCTTCGGAATGAGGAAGTAGGGAGAATAGGGACCACAGCCATGGTAATATCATGCAACAGGTTCTATGGCACCATTGTGAAGGATTGCGGTGGAGAAGATGGTCTTGGGAAGGGTTCGGAGGGTAGCCCCTGTGAGCGTGGCAAGGAAGGAAGGAAAGAAATTTGATAAGGTACTTTGAGGGATGATGTCCAGCAACCAACGGTTGGAGGTGATCCTGCCCCAGTTGTGGGCAAGATGACCCCCGAAGACGACTTGTGGCGTGACTGGAAGGGTCAGGGAGAGTTTGTGGATCTCAAGGGAAGAGTCAAAATGGTTGTTTGGAGGGTCAGTGAGAGGGAGAGGCAGCAGAGATGGCAGAAGAGAAATGTCAGGGTTGCTGGGAGTGAGGGTGGTGGCGAGGTGGGTCAAGTGGTTGCTGGGGACACAGTTGGTTAGTGGTCTGAGGGCGGAAGGATGGCCATTGCTATCAGTGGAGGGGGGGCTGCAGTATAGATTCCCAGAGAATGGAGGGTAGCTCGGGAGTCCTTGAGGGAGTGAAGGGACTGGTCCATTTTGTCACTGAATAATTTCTTATTATCGAAAGGGAGGTCCTCAAGGGCCATCTGGACCTCTTTGGGAAAGCTGCTAGACTGGAACCAAGAGTCACGGTGGAGGGCTACAACAGATGCCAAGGAGTGAGATGCAATGTCTGCTGCATCAACCACATCCTGGAGTGTGACCTTGGCTACTAATTTTCCCCTGTCTAGCAGTGTTGGAACTCCTGCTGTCAGTCTGGTGGAAGAGAGTCTTGGGAGTCTGTCAGCTTGGAGTGGGACAGGAAGTCGTATTTGGCAAGAATAGCCTGGTAGCTGGTGATGCGGAACTGTAGCTGGCGATGCGGAACTGTAGCCCTGCTGATGAAGAAACCTTGTGACCCATCAAGTCTAGTTTCTTGACAGCACGGTCAGGGGGTAGATTTCAAATGTTGCTGAGGGGCACGCTCAGTGGTGGCATTGACCACCAGGGAGTTAGGTCGTGGGTGAGTAAAAAGAAAGTTGGTGTCCTTTGAGGGAATGAAATATTGGCGTTTTTTGTGTAAGGGGTGCAGAATGCTGACGTGTGCCACATCATCTGGGCCAGTTGTAAAATGGCAGCATGGGTGGATAAGGTCATAAGAGAGGGTCCAGGAGGTTGAAGGATGCCCAGGAACTGGTCCTGGGGGTCCTGAACATCTTCCACTGGGCCACTGAGACCAGTAGCCATGCGATGGAGTAGGGACTTGTACTGTGCAAGGTCATCTGGTGGTGACAGGGAAGGTGGAGTAAGGGCATCGTCTGGTGACAACGAAGTGCCTGTTGGGGTGGTTCCAACAGTGCAGTCGGGGCCAGCTGTGCTGATGGAGATGGAGCATCCAGGGGTTCTTCCTGGAGCATGGCAGTATGGGCAGGTGTCATAAACAGATAAGTAAGAGTTAATAGAACAGAAGTACTTTATATCTCTTTTGACTGTTAAAGGGTTAACAAGTTCAGTAAGCCTGGCTGTCACCTGACCAGAGGACCAATCAGGGACGGATACTTTCAAATTTAGGGAGGGAAGTTTTATGTGTGCTGTTTAGAATTTGGTTGCTGTTTTCTCTGAGTTCTGAGAGTGACCGGACGTGCAACCAGCTTTCTCTCCAATCTCTCTGATACAGTCTTATAAGTTCAGAATAATGAGTACTAGGTAGATAAGGCAAGTTAGACTTACGTTGTTTTTTTATTTGCAAATGTGTATTTGGCTGGAAAAGTTCAAATTTGTATTTTGCTGAAAGATTTTAATTTGTACTTGTATACTTAGGCTGGAAGGGTATTCCCAGTGTCTATAGCTGAAAAAACCCTGTACCTAATTCATCTTAAATTACAAGGATAATTTTTACTGTTTTTCCTTCTTTAATTAAAAGCTTTTCTTTAAGAACCTGATTGTTTTTTTTATTCTGGTGAGACCCCAGGGGACTGGGTCTGGATCCACCAGGGAATTGGTGGGGAGAAAGGAGGGAAGAGGGAGAGAAAGGTTAATTTTCTCTTTGTGTCAGGATTACTTTCTCTCTCAGGGAGAATCTGGGAGAGGGAAAGAGAAGGAGGGAGGAAGGTGAATTGTCCTCTCTGTTTTGTGATTCAAGGAGTTTGAATCACAGTAATCTTCCAGGGTAACCCAGGGAGGGGAAGCCTGGGAAAGGCAATGGTGGGGGAAAGGGTTTACTTTCCTTATGGTAAGATCCAGAGGATCTGGGTCTTGGGGTTCCCCGGGCAAGGTTTTGGGGGGACCAGAGTGTACCAGACACTGGAATTCCTGGTTGGTGGCAGCGCTACAAGTACTAAGCTCGTAATTGAGCTTAGAGGAATTCATGCTGGTACCCCATCTTTTGGCCGCTAAAGTTCAGAGTGGGGAATTATACCATGACAGCAGGAGATGTGTGGTGCAGGTGATGCATACTGCAATGATGGTAGGTGTCCCACGAGGGCCATTAAGGCCTGGAGTTGGGGTCGCCATGTGTGTACTGGAAACATGGGTCAGCTGCAGGACCGTAGTCCAGAGGGTAAGACTGGTGTTGAGGGTCCAGCTGTAGGAGTGGACCAGGCTGGACGACCAGTCAGACTCTGAAGGGTCCAGGAAAGGAGGAGCTGTTGGCGCTGGTGTAACCGACGGTGCCAGGTGTGGAGTGGGAAGGCAGTCAACGAGCAAGAGGGGCTCATCCGTCACCAGAGCCAGTGGAGAATGATGGAGGACAAGTGATTCGTCTGCTGGAGAAGGGAGTCTGGAGCCAGGTGGCGATCCAGAGCACTGTGGAGTGCTCACAAAGGGCAACATAAGCTCTGCCGATGATGTGAGAGGCAATAAACAGCTCAGAGTGCACAGACTCGGCTGTGTCAAGCCCAAGGGACCCGGTGGAGTCGACAGTGCTGGGAGTGAAGTAGAAGGTCCCGGTGTTGAGCTAGAAGGTGGGGCCAGTGGTGAGCGTTTGGAGCAGTGCTCTGGGTGCGCTCTCTTCGGGACCAGACCCAAAGTCAAAGCTGAACCTTCTGCTGTGATGCATAATTTCTCATCCGACTATCACAGCTTGGGAAGGGAAGACTGTGTTTTGAGGCAGTCCCCGTTGGGGAGTTGCCTTTGTGCCCATGCTTCTTGTGCACATGGTGGGGTTTAGGTGGATGTGATGGTGCCGCTGGTGCCACATTTGCGGGACCCAGTGAGGCACTCCCACCTGTGACAGGCGCTGCTCTGGTGGTTCCAGCGGAGCCGGGTCCAGTTGTGCACATGGGCGCATTGCCTCATCTATTAAAAAATTACAGAGGTGAAGTTCACGATCTGCTCGGGTCTGTGATGGAAATGAGCGGCAGATGGAGCAGCGGGAAACTATATGGGCTTCACCCAGGCAGTACAGGCAATTGGTGTACTCATCACTGACTGTGAAGGAGTGAGGACACAAGGCATAGTTTTTGAAGGCAGCTTGACAGAGCATAGTTCCTGGGCCGGAAGGGAGGAGACATCCCCAAGAGAGAGAGTCCAAGGAGAGAAAAGACGGTTACTCACCTGTGTAACTGTTGTTCTTTGAGATGTGATGCTCATATCCATTCCAGTAGGTGTGCGCGTGCCCCGTGCACGTTCGTCGGAGACTTTTACTGTAGCAACACTCGGTGGGCCGGCAGGGCGCCCCCTGGAGTGGCACCGCTATGACGCCGGATATATACCCCTGTCGGCCCGCCGCTCCTCAGTTTCTTCTTGCCGGCTACTCCGACAGTGGGGAAGGAGGGCAGGTGTGGAATGGATATGGCAACACATCTCGAAGAACAACAGTTACAAAGGTGAGTAACCATCTTTTCTTCTTCGAGTGCTTGCTCATATCCATTCTAGTAGGTGATTCCCAGCCTTACTAGGCGGTGGGTCGGAGCGAGATGTTGCGGATGTAAGACCGCTGAGCCAAAGGCGGCATCATCTCTCGATTGCTCAGCCAGCGCGTAGTGAGATGTAAAGGTATGCACAGACAACCAGGTAGCTGCCTGGCATATCTCCTGGATGGGAACGTGGGGCAGGAAAGCAGTGGATGAGGCTTGAGCCCGAGTAGAGTGGGCGGTGAGGTGGCCAATCGGGACGTGAGCGAAGTCATAGCACGTCTGGATACAGGATGTTACCCATGATGAGAGCCGCTGAGAAGATATAGGCATACCTTTCATACGCTCCACCACTGCTATAAATAGCTAGGGCGAGCGTCTGAAGGATTTAGTCCTCTGGATGTAAAAGGCGAGGGCTCGGCGGACATCCAGGGTGTGTAGCTGCTGGTCCCTGCGTGATGCATGCGGCTTCACGAAGAAGACTAGTAGAAAAATGTCTAGGTTAATATGGAAGGCAGAGACCACTTTGGGAAGGAAAGCCGGGTGTGGTCGTAGTTGTACCTTATCTTTGTGGAAGATAGTGTAAGCGGGGTCTACCACCAAAGCACGGAGCTCAGAAACCCGTCTGGCCGAGGTGATACGACCAGGAAGGCCGTCTTCCAGGACAGGTACACCAATGAGCAAGTGGCTAACGGCTCGAAGGGAAGGGCCATGAGCCTAGTCAGTACAAGGTTGAGATCCCAGGTAGGGGAAGGAGGCTTAACCGGGGGGTAGAGTCTTTCCAATCCCTTAAGGAATCTGGAAACTATCGGGTGAGAAAAGGTGGAACTGCCCTACTCTCCAGGATGGAAGGTGGAGATTGCGGCTAGATGCACCCTTATTGAGGAGAGTGCTAGGCCTTGCTCCTTGAGGCACAATAAGTAGTCTAAGACAACCGGGACTGAAACGGCTTCAGGAACAAGGGAACGCTGTGCACACCAATGAGAGAACTGCTTCCACTTGGCAAGATATGTCGCCCGTGTGGAGGGTTTCCTGCTTCCCAAGAGGACCTGTTGAACCTGGCTGGAGCAGCGGCGCTCAGATTGCTTTAACCAGACAGTAGCCACGCAGTCAGGTGCAGGGACTGAAGGTCCGAGTGGTGAAGCCTGCTGAAGTCCTGCGTTATAAGATCCGGGCAGAGTGGCAGTGGTATCGGAGTCGCTAGGGACAGGTCGAGCAGCATGGTGTACCAGTGCTGCCTCGGCCATGCCAGGGCGATTAGGATCAGCCTGTCCCTGTCCCTGCGGAGCTTGAGCAGGACTCTGTGGACTAAGGGAAAGGGTGGAAAGGCATAGAGTAGACGCCCTTTCCAGGGGATTAGGAACGCGTCCAAAAGAGAGCCCAGGGAGCGGCCCTGTAGGGAGCAGAACATCTGACACTTCCTGTTGTCCTTGGAGGCGAACAGGTCTATCTGGGGAAAGCCCCACTTCCGGAAGACAGAAAGCAGGATGTTTGGACAGATGGACCATTTGTGGGCCAGGAAGGACCTGCTCAGGTGGTCCGCGAGAGTGTTCCGGACCCCCGGGAGAAAGGAGGCTACCAGGTCTATTGACTGGGCTATACAGAAGTCCCACAGTCGCATCGCCTCTTGGCAAAAGGGGGAAGATTGTGTCCCTCCTTGCTTGTTTATGTAATCCATGGCCGTTGTGTTGTCCGTGAAAATCGCAACACAACGGCCATGTAGATGTTGACGGAAGGCCTGGCACGCCAGTCGCACTGCTCTCAGTTCGCAGACATTGATATGGAGCTTCAGTTCCTGCAAGGACTAAAGGCCTTGGGTGCGAAGGTGCCCTAAGTGTGCGCCCCACCCCAGAGAGGAAGCGTCTGTTGTTAGAGTCACCGAAGGCTGAGGCGGATGGAACAGTCGACCGGCACACACCAGGGAGGGAGTCAGCCACCAGTTGAGGGAGCCCAGCACGTTTGACAGGATCGTGATTATCATGTCCAGGGCATCCCTGCGTGGACGGTAGACCGAGGCAAGCCAGGTCTGAAGAGGGCGCATGCGTAGTCTTGCGTGCTTCGTCACGAAAGTGCACGCAGCCATGTGACCCAGCAGAGTGAGGGCAGTGTGGACAGAGGTTGTTGGGAAGGTTTGTAGTCCCTGAATGAGAGAGACTATAGATTGGAACCTCTGTGGAGGCAAGCTGGCTGTTGCAAGATTGGAGTCCAGCATCGCCCCTATGAATTCTATCTTCTGCGTAGAATGCAGAATGGATTTGTCTAGATTGATGATTAGACCTAGACGGGAGAACAGATCTTTGATAATGTTTACATGTGCGGTAACCTGAGCCTCGGAAGTCCCTCGGATCAGCCAGTCGTCGAGATATGGGAAAACGTGAATTTGATGACGACGGAGGTGGGCGGCGACTACCACCATACACTTCATAAAAACTCGAGGTGCCGAGGAGAGGCCGAAGGGAAGAACCGCAAATTGGTAGTGTTAACGATTTACCACAAAACGAAGAAACCTTCTGTGCGGGGGGTAAATTGCGATATGGAAATATGCGTCCCTCATGTCAAGAGCAGCATACCAATCTCCGGGATCCAGGGAAGGAATGATGTTTCCCAGGGACACCATGCAGAACTTGAGCTTCTTGATGAACTTGTTCAGAGCCCGTAGGTCCAGGATGGGCCGGAGGCCGCCTTTTGCCTTGGGAATTAGGAAGTATCTGGAATAGAACCCTCTGCCCCTTAAGTCCTCTGGAACCTCTTCTATGGCTCCCAATGCGAGGAGCCTCGAAACTTCCTGCAGAAGGAGTTGCTCATGAGAGGAGTCCCTGAAGAGGGACGAGGAGGGAGGGTGGGAAGGCGGGGTCGAAACAAACTGAAGACGGGAGCCACATTCCACCGTGCCGAGGACCCAGCGGTCCAATGTTAGCTGGGACCATGCAGGGAAGAATGCAGCGAGGCGGTTGGCGAACTGAACGGGATCCTGGGAGGAAATTGGTACAGTGCTCTCGGGAGCACCTTCAAAAGTTTGGCTTCAGTCCCGCCGGTGGTTTGGTGGGACCGGAGTTGTTACCCCCCTGAGGGCCAGACTGGCGCCTACGAGAGGTACGGCCTCTCCTTCTGGAGAAGTCCTGCCTCGGTCGAGGTGGGGGGTAGGGTCGCTGGGGCTGGGATCGGAAGGACCGCCTTTGAGTCTGCGGCGTGTGCATTCCCAGCGAACGCATGATCACGCGGTTGTCCTTCAGACTCTGAAGGCGAGGGTCTGTCTTCTGGGAGAAGAGACCCTGACAGTCAAAGGGTAGGTCCTGTATCGTATACTGCAGCTCAGGTGGCAGACCTGACGCTTGCAGCCACGATATGCGCCTCACAGCAATCCCAGAGGCGAGAGTTCTAGCCGCCGAATCAACGGCATCCAGGGAGGTCTGGAGGGAGGTCCTTGCAACCTTCTTCCCTTCCTCCAGGAGAGCTGAGAACTCTTGGCGGGAGTCCTGTGGGACAAGCTCTACAAACTTTCCTACTGCCTCCCAGGTGTTAAAATTGTATCTACTCAGGAGGGCTTGCTGATTCGCCACCCTGAGTTGGAGGCCTCCCGCAGAGTAGATCTTCCTTCCCAACAAATCCATGCGCCTGGCCTCCCTCGATTTAGGCACAGGGGCTTGTTCGCCGTGGTGCTCCCGTTCATTGATGGATTGAACCACCAACGAACAAGGAGGAGGGTGTACATATAGGTACCCGTAACCTTTCGACGGGACCATATACTTGCGCTGAACCCCTTTGGCTGTAGGTGGTACAGATGCCGGGGTTTGCCAGATTGTATCTGCCCGAGCCTGTATGGAGCGAATGAAGGGGAGCGCCACCCTCGTCGGAGCCTCCGTCGAAAGTATGCTGACCACTGGGTCATCTACCTCAGGAACTTCCTCCACGGGTAAGTTTATGTTGAGAGCCACGCGGCGGAGGAGGTTCTGGTGAGACCTAATGTCGATTGGAGGTGGTCCAGATGTGGCCGTCCCCGCCACTGCCTCATCCGGGGAAGAGGAGGAAGAGACCCCAGGGACCAAAGGGTCTTGGAGTGACTCCTGGTCCTGTGGAATGTCCTGGGGTGGCTCTTGCTGGTCCGTGCCCTGGGCTGGGGATTGCTCCGTCCCTGCTGGAGGGGGTCTGCTCACCGTGGCCTCCGGTGCCCGATGTTCGGAGGGGGCGGAGTGCGTCAGTGGATGGTGGCCACCTTGGCTCTGGTGGTAGGCCCACGGAGTCCAAAAGGGCCACTGATGAGGACCTTGTTGATTGTCCGACTCTCCGTATGATGCCGTCTCGGCATGAGAGGAGATCGACGGCTGATGAGATGGCCATGGTGGGGCGGAGGCCGTGTGATGGTGGTCTCTGCAGCCACTGGAGCCGTCCCTATGAGGTGCCGGGGAGCGGCACCGGGAATTCTGACTGTGCCGAAAGTGCGACCGGGACCTGCGACCAGCGCGGTGCTGGGAGGTTGACCGGTGCCGAGAGTCGCCGTGCCGAGATCGGCTGCGGGAAGCCCGGTGCCGCGAGTGGTGCCGAGATCTGGAGCGGCGCCGGTAGTATCTGGACGGCGACCGGGACATCAAGCGGTACCGCGAATACAACCGGTACCTTGATGGGGAACGGTATCGGGACTGCGAGCGGCCGCGGGACCAGGATCGATGGCGAGACCGTGAGCGTCTGTGGGACCTGGACCGGGACCTAGAACGACAAAGTCCCATGGTGCCGGGCGAAGAAGGTCGTACAAGGGCTGGCTTGCCTATGGACTGAGGGACCCGTACCGGCAGTGCCAGGGGTCGAGGCAGCTCAGGCTCCGTTAGGGCGATCAGGTCTCGTGCTGTGGAGAACGTCTCCGGAGTGGAGGCACGATGAGCTCAACCACGGAACGCGCCGGGGAGCTGGTAGGCACCAGACTCGACGGATCTTCCGAAGCCGGAATCAATGGTGCGGCAGACGTCAGTGCTGCGGCAAATGGTAGTGCCGGGCGGTCCGGCTTGGCTAAGCGCTCAGGCTGCGGTGTGGATATAGCGGCCGCAGGAGGCTTGTGCTTCTTGCTCCGAGGCGAGAGCGAGCGGTGCCGGGTAGAAGTTGGTGCCGGAGACAGCTGGTGACTCGGAGTCTTAGCAGAAGGTCTGCACTCCGGTGCCAAGGAGGCACTTGTTCCCGGTGCTGCAGACGATGCCGAGGATGGGGGAGTCAACGCTGCCTCCATCAATAACTGTTTCAGGCGAACGTCCCGCTCTTTTTTAGTTCGGGGCTTGAACGCCTTACAGATCCGGCACTTGTCTGTCAGATGAGATTCGCCTAAGCACTTGAGGCAGGAGTCGTGCGGGTTTCCTGTGGGCATCGGCCTACGACAGGCCGCGCACGGTTTGAAGCCTGGTGATCCGGCCATGGGCCCGGTACCGGGGTAAGGGAAGGGGCTAACCCCCAATCCCTTATAACTATCTACAAAAAACTACTACGAGAAGACAAGGTTACTTACCCTGTAACTCCCGATCCCTTCTAACTATCTACAAAAACTATTACTAATAAAACTAACTACTAACTACTGTTAAGAGATCAACTAGATACACAATTTACAGAAAAAACGAGAGAATCGCTAGGGAGGTGGAGAAACAGTTAGACTGCGCTCCACAGTTCCAACGACCGACATGGGCGGTAAGAAGGAACTGAGGAGCGGCGGGCCGACAGGGGTATATATCTGGCACCATAGCGGCGCCACTCCATGGGGCGCCCTGCCGGCCCACCGAGTGTTGCTAGGGTAAAAGTCTCCGACGAACGTGCACGCAGCGCATGCACCCCTACTGGAATGGATATGAGCAAGCACTCGAAGAAGAACCTAACTAACTACAATGAATAATGGACAACTAATTAACTAGATAAGAAAACTATATACAATGAAAGGTTTGATCACAGTACTCTTAGATGGTTAAGAATACTAAGGAACAGGGTTCTGACTCTGGCCATGTGGCTGTAAGAGGGAACTGGAGTGGCATTGGCCCATGCAACCTCTTAAAGCCTCAGACACACCACGTCACTGACACACGATGCACACATGGGTCAACTATGAACAGTTCCATCTCCAGCACATGGCATGCATGCGCACCTGAGTTTGGAATCCACGTAGGGACCAGCACTCAGAAAAGAACTATTTTTCATGGTGATTGTCATTAATTATACTATTTGCAATTAATTATTGACTCCCATATCAGCCATTCTATCATTTCACCTGGGATCAATGTCAGGTTGACAGGCCTATTCTTACTTATTCATCCTGTTTATTCTTTTTAAATAATGGTACAACATTAACTTTTTTCTAGTCCTTGGGAATGTCCCTAGTGTTCAAATACACATTGAAAATAAACATTAATGGGTCTAAGAGTTCCTTGGCCAGCTTTTCTAAAACTCTTGGAAGCAAGTTATCTAGAGCTGCTGATTTAAAAATGTCTAACTTAGTAGCTGCTAGTTAACATCCAGCTGAGTTACTTTCCGTATAGAGAGTATTTAAACACCATTATATGATATGATAATACTACATCCTGCTTTTTTTCTCTCAAAAAGAAATATTTATTGTACACTTTTGCCTTTTCTCCATTATAATTGACAGTTCTACCATTTCCATCTAGCAATGGACCAGTACCATTTCTAGGACTTCCTTTGTTTCTAATATACTTTAAAAACTCCTTATTGTTGTCCTTAAGTCTGTTGGCCTTAGAGGTTTCCTTGTGTCCTTTTGCTTCCCTTATCAATTTTCTACATCACTGAACTTCCAATTTATATTCATTTTCATCAACTTCCCCTTTTCTATTTGTTACGTATTGGGGAGATGGATAAAGGGGGGTGAGGTAGATACAGCTCCTTACATTTCCTTTCTAAACTAGGTTGATTGTTTGTTTTTAGCCTTTCTTCTTGATTCTGAGATTGTGGCTTTTGGGTCACTTAATTAAAATATTCTTAAACAGTCTCTCATTATCATTTGCATTTTTCTGTATAAATACGTCCTCCCAGCTGATCATTGTTTTCAGCTTTGTAAAATCGGCCTTTTGAAGCACTGAAGACACCATCGCAATTGACCCCTTTTTTTTCCTGTCTCAGCAGGGAGACTGAGGAGGACTGAAAGGGTCATTGAGTAAAGTGGGGCTCCCTCCAGGGCAGGGATGAGGCACTGGTGGGAGCTGTGCTAGGATTCTTGCTCCGCCACTGCTAGTGTTCTCGTGGCACCAGCTAGCTCCCATTGTGGAAGCTGGTTTCAATAGGGCAGGCTCAAATCCTAACAGATCTGTGGCTACACTGAGGCTGCCCTTCAGGAAGGGGACATGGGAGACCTGAGCTGGTTGTTAAAAGTCTCTTGATTGAGATTTATGGGAACATGCCCTAGTTCAGGGGTAGGCAACCTATGGAACATGTGCCAAAGGCGGCACGCAAGCTGATTTTCAGTGGCACTCACACTGTTCAGGTCCTGGCCACCAGTCCAGGGGGGTCTGCATTTTAATTTAATTTTAAATGAAGCTTCTTAAACATTTTATAAACCTTATTTACTTTACATACAACAATAGTTTTGTTATGTATTATAGACTTATAGAAAGAGACCTTCTAAAAATGTTAAAATGTATTACTGGCACGCAAAACCTTAAATTAGAGTGAATAAATGAAGACTCGGCGCACCACTTCTGAAAGGTTGTCAACCCCTGCCCTAGTTAAACCTCCACAAATGTATTTTTAACCACCAAATAGCATTTAAAACACTCAGAATCTTAATATATTGGTGTTCCCACAGCCTGTAATGCAGGCCTGGCAGCTTGAATGAGATCAGTTGCTATTCACGGAGGTGGCAAGGCTGTGAATGTTGCTGGCAAATTCATAACCCGCAAACCCTCCCCCGTGATGGCAGGGACCTAGCAGTCTGTGTGACAGCACCTGAGGGGGCGTTCGGCAGACCTAGTTGCCCCAACATGGAAAAGCTGGGACTTTGCTGAGATGGTGGTGTAATGCTGCAACCCTTGAACCACCAGATCTGCCACTATTAGCCTCTGAGCTAAGGCCTGCTGTGCAGGCCAGGAATGCTCAGCAACCTGTGTGTGACCCAGCACCACTAGAGGGGGGACAGAGCACCACACAGAGCCTGTGCCAGGTACAACCGCAGCACCCCATGCGGTGGGAGTGGGAAGCAGCATGTTGAATCCTACCCCACTGGCTGCAGCAGTGCCCAGCTAGGAGACCTGCCAAGAGAGACAGAGCCAGCTCCTCCTCCAGCCCCACTGCAGGGCAAAGACCCCTTGTGATGGGTTGGATCACAGAAAACCCCTTGGGAACTGCCAATTGATGTGCTGAGACTACCTCTGAGCCTGCTTCCCCTGGCAGCTTGAGACTTCAGAGTCCTCTCTGATTTGAGCCAGACACGCTAGACTCCTGCAAACCCAGACCAAGGTCTAAACTACATACCGTAACAGCTGCAGGCTCAACTGAAAACAGCTTAAGAAGTGTTCCTGTCTTTAACACTGAGATGCCCAACTCCGAATGGGCTCCAAACCCCAAATAAATCCATTTTACCCTGTATAAAGCTTATACAGGGTAAACTCATAAATTGTTCACCCCCTATAACACTGAGAGAGATGCACAGCTGTTTCCCCCACCCCTGGGTATTAATACATATTCTGGGTTAATTAATAAATAAAAAGTAATTTTATTAAATACAGAAAGTAGGATTTAAGTGTTTCCAAGTAGTAACAGACAGAACAAAGTAAATTGCCAAACAAAAGTAAAATAAAGCACACAAGCCTATGCCTAGGAAAGTAAGAAAGTGATTACAGATGAAATTTCATCCTCAGAGATGTTCCAGTAGTTTTGCAAACTAGTCTCCTTCTAGTCTGGGTCCAGCAATGACTCACACCCCAGTGGTTAGGTTACTGTCCTTTGTTCCTGTTCTTTCAGTATCCTTTGGGGCTGGGGAGGCCATCTCTTGAGCCAGCTGAAGACAAAATGGAGGGGTCTCCCAGGGGCTTAAATAGACTTTCTCTTGTGGGTAGAGCCCCCCCGCCCATGCAAAGTCCAGCTCCAAGATGGAGTTTTGGAGTCACATGGGCAAGTCACATGTCCATGCATGACTCAGTTTTTACAGGCAGCAGCCATTGCACACATGCTATCTTGAATGTCTCCAGGAATACTTCTTATGTGGATGGAGTCTTCCAAGAACCATTGTCAGTTAAGTGTTTCTTGATTGGGCACTTAATTAGCACATTCCTTTCTCAAGAAACTGAGCAAATGCCTTACTAAGGCTACTTAAACGCAAGCAAGTACACAGCCAATATTCATAACTTTGAATACAAAAATGACACATGCATACAAATAGGATGAATATATTCAGTAGATCACAACCTTTACAAAAATATGTTACATGGCATATCTAGCATAAAACATATTCCAGTTATGTCATATTTACACTCATAAGCATATTTCTATAAAGCATTATGGGGGTCCAACATCGCACCTCTCCAGTACTGAGCCATGTCAGTCCCACAGCCACATCTGAAGCCCCATCAGGGCTGCCCCTGGCAATCACACCGAGCCCCACAAGAGGTGACGGCTCCTCCACATCAGCCCTGCTAGTCCACTTGGGCAGTGACTCCTCCATCTGGGTCAGTGGCTCTAAGCCCCACTGGGTGCTGGGTCTGCCTCCCCCTTCCCCCTGATCCATGGTGCCTAGCTCGCTGGGCCGCTCAGCCAAGGGTGCTCAGTCCATTTGGTGCCTTATTGGTACTGCAGCCAACATGGGCAGGGCCAGAGATGCTGCTCCCCCCACCCCCAGGCAGCCTTGAGTGCCAGAAGCAGGGGCTTGCAGTAGCCAGAGGCCAGTGCCAACTGCTTCTCCATGGCAACCCAAGCTGGTCTTAGATGGCGATGGGGCAGTGTCCCAGACCAACGCACTAGCTACTAGATTACACTGTATGTATCTCTCATTCCACCACGGGTCTGTACAGCACCTAGCACAATGATGCCCTGAGCTCAGTGGGGACCTCTAGGCACAACCAACATACTGAGCAACAGCATGCTGAGCTATTTATAGCCCCACCCACAAACTCCACCCCCACGGGGTGTAAAGTCCTGCATGCTTGCAGCGCTGCAGTGAGGTTGCGGCTCGGGGTCTGCACTCGCTAGTGGCGTCCCCAGTGCGTTCAGCCCCAGCACGCCTCTCTTTAACGAACCATGTGAGCTGCATAGCAGCGCTGAGTCACAGAGGATCCATGCAGCATGGAGCTGTGCAGGGAGCAGGGCGTGGGCAGGCTCCATACAGCCCCTGCCAGACTGTCAGGCAGCTCCTCGGGTCCCATTTCCCCTCCCAGCACTGGCAGGCAGATGCTGGATACCTCCATGATAAGCTGCTGGCTCACGGGCCTCCTTCATTGAGATTGGTGCCTTGTCTCAGCTCTGCTCTATGGCACACTCATGGCCCAGCAGGGTGCTGCCGTGAAGCCAGCCACTGACCTCAGCCTTTCGACTGCAGCTTATTGTGGAGCAGAGCCAGGAACAATTTGTTCAGCATGGCATGGGCCTCTGGCCCAGCCCTATGGCCTCACAGCTAGGGCAGAGCTGTGTCTCACTGATCTCACTTGGGCTCGCATTGAATGAGACAGCCAGTCTTGTGTTCTACATGACAAAGGCCCAGCATTGTGGAGTGGGCATCTACTCAGGAGGCATGGGGCTGGAGTCTGCTCCGAGTTGTGATGCCCAGGCCACCTAGGGTCTATTCCTAGCTGTGCCACTGGCCTGCTGTGTGACTTTGGGCAAGTCAGCTTGTTGCTTTGTGCCTCAGTTTCCCCATCTGTGAAATGGAGGTTATGCTACTTAACCTCCTTTGCAAAGCACTTTGAGCTGGTGGGAGGGAAGGGAGGGACATGCTATGGCACAGCATGGGGCTGGTGTTAATAAGGACTCTATTTTCACTGCTTCCCTCACCTCTGTCTGTCTACCAGGTGTTCCTATCTTTTGCCTTCCCCTGTCAGTTCACTGCCCTGCTGATGGTTTGTGCAGCTCCCTTGTGTGGCCCTGGCCCTGTCTCACACCCTCCTCACATCTGTGATGAACTGGGAATGTTCTTAATGTTTTCTCTGAATACAGTGTTGGTGCCTCAGTGTCCCTTATATGCCTGACACTCTGTCTCCTAGCAACTGATGGTCTGGGCCTCTCCTCTGCAAAGGTGCCACCTGAAGGTGTTGGAGACAAAGAGATCAGGTGGCCTACTGGCCTGGGAAAGAAACAAAGGCCAGAAAGGAGGGGCTGGAGGGGTTTTCAGTCTGGAGCTGGCTGAGGATGAGGAGTGAAGTGCAGACGTGGGGTTCTGGCTCACTGCCCCCCAGAATGGACTCGGCCGAGGGGTCCTGTTCTCTGTACCTACAAACTCTGTTTTAGATCGTGTTCCTGTCATCTAATAAACCTCTGTGATACTGGCTGGCTGAGTCAGTAACGTGGGGGGTGCGGGACCCTCTGGCTTCCCCAGGACCCTGCTTGGGTGGACTCACTGTGGGAAGCACACGGAGGGGCAGAGGATGCTGAATGCTCCAAGGTCAGACCCAGGAGGTGAAGACGTGTGAGCTTCTTGCCCTGAAGACAGTCTGCTCCAAGGGAGAGGAGGCTCCCCAGAGTCCGGACTGGCTTTGTGGGGAGCAGTTCCAGAGCATCGCCTGGGGACTCCATGACAACATCACATTTGCTTTCAGTAAAAACTCAGTCAAACTCACAATGGCCTGGAAATGCCAGGCAGGGCCCTTCCCTTTTCTGTGGCAGCTGCCCACATCTGGCTCAGCGCTGCCACTCAGTACCTGGGAAAGCTCATGTGGTGCAAAGCATCTGGCCTGTGTGTGAAATTCACCCCAGACAGAGGCTCAGTATGAACCCTCAGGGCATAAGTGGGACCTGCCTAGGGGTGAAATTCATGCTCTGGCTCTGCCTACACTACAGCCACACAGTGATCAAGCTGACTCTGTGGGTCAGGCCGATGAGGGATCAATCACTCACAGACTGTGGCTGGCTTACATACCTGGGCAGAGGAAGCCATCCCAACCGTCCAACCCCTACAGCAATTTGAATCCCAGCAGCGTGTGTCACATAAGTGGGGCCAACACTGGAGACTGAAATGAGGGGCTCACATGACACCTGCTGCAAATGGCCATGCTCAGGAGGGAATTCTAGGAGAACGCATCGATGCTCCAGTGCATTCTGGGGGGAAAGGAACCCACCCCTAGGAATGCCCACAAGTGGCCCTTTTAGCCAGTTTCAAGAGCCCCTGGGAATTTGTGTGTTGCTGCCAGAAGCCCCGTTCCAATTTGTGCCTGCATCGCTGCTGGCACCTGCCCACCTGCACCAAGGCATGCCATGCTGCACTGAGTGGCAGCTGGCAGATTCTCAGGGCACCTGGGTGAGGCAGCGGCACATGATCATTTCTAGGGCACCTGGTTTCAAAGAGTCCAATCTCTTTCCCTTTGAAAGTGCCATGAGCCTGTCCATGGGAGCTGGGCCAGGAGCATACCATGGGAGCATACCACTTGGCCTCCAACGCACTGACTTCCCTGCTGAGCCACAGCCTGCAGGGAGCCCGGGGTGCCCTGGCTGTAAAGAGAAGTCATTGGGCAGGCCTACGGGCCAGCGAAGTGCCAACGAGGGTGGGGGGGAAGCCAGTACAAATTACCGGGGCCTGGTGGTCTGGAAGGGGGCCCGGGGCCCAGCTTCCCTGCCTTCGTTAGCCCTGTTTAGCCGGTCCACCCTTGCCGGGGGGGCTCGAAAAATGTTTTTCACTGGGGCCCGAACCCACTCTCGGTGGCCCTGGGCCAGCACTCATGCTGCTATAAATCAACAGCGCTCCCTTGGATCACTGGGACAAGCTCCCCAGCTGCTGTCATTCAGCATTGCTCCATTGGCCTCAGTCTGTACCATGTAACCTTATGTAGAGCAAGGCATGATCCCTGCCCCCTCTCCTGGGTGTAACATAGACATGGAGGTCATGCATCTTTATTGCTTGGCCCTTTGGAGGCAGGAAAGTGGGGTTGGAGAGCAGACTGCTACCTGGAGAGCTGGTAGGCATCAGAGAGGGCCAACCAGGGCCAGATTAACCTTGTGTGGGCCCGGCATCAAACATATTTGTGAGCCCCCATGGAGGCAATGGAGCATGGCAGGGGGTGTGGGTGGGGGTCAGCCATGGCAGGGGTGGCCCCGCTCTGCCCAGCCCAGCCCAGTGCAAGGGCTCTATTTACAAACTGGCAGTTGACAGATGCACAGTGGCCCACCCATCCCTGTGCTGGGTGGGACCTGATCACTGTTCTCTGCATCTGCTGCAAATGCCAAGCCAACCACAGCACAAGGGACATTTCAAGTGGGACTTGCCCCTGCATTAGAGGGAGCTGCAACAGGCAAAATGCAGCATACCTAGTGTCGTTAGCTCTGCCCCCCGTGCATGCAAAACTATAGTGTTGCTGATGATGTGTGACAGAGCTGGGAACTGCCTGCAATAGCCTGGCCAAACATCACTGAAAGAAGTTTCTGTACCATTGTGGCCAAGGCCTGTCTGCCACGGGGGAGAGGGTCCACAGCCCCGCAGGGATTAGGAACAGTGAGAGGGGATTGGGCACATTCATTTAGGCTGTAATGCCTCCACAGAGGTACTGGAACCTGGCCAGAATCACACTGGCTGGGTCACATGGGATTTTCCAGAGCCCGACAGCCAAAGAAAGGACTTCTGAGTAAATAGTTTGAGTTCAAACTGCCTTGGTGCCTTCATTCAGACCCAGCAACCAGACAGGCCCTTCTGGCCAGCGGGTCCCCAATCCTTAGGGAAAGGCACCAAGCTGAGCTGGGGATCCCATGCGGGGCAGCCGCTTCTCCCCGGGGCAGAGGAAATTTTGCAACATCAGCTCCCACTTCTCCCTCCCTGTGCCACTTGGATGGGAGCTCAGCCTGTCCTGGGAGAGTGGGGGAGCAGCGCTCTTAAGGCTCAGGGCATGTGGCTCATTGTGACCTGGCCTCCAGCTCACACACATAGCGCAGGGAGAGAAGGGCATTTCCCCCAGCACTGCTCATCCAGACAGACAGACTGACAATATCCCCGCCCCCCAAAATTGCTGCCTGCAAATGCCGTTGCCAGCCTGGCCCAGGGCATGGGGACCGGGGGCACTGCTGGGTCATCAACCTGTGCCAGTCCCTTCTCAGCCAGGGCTGAATCCTACCTTCATCTCATGGGCAGGCTCCACTTCACCTCCCACCCCCAGTTCTGTAGGTGGCAGGTGAAGAAGGGGGAGCAAGCAAACAGGGGAGGTGGGCTGTCGTCTCCAGTTTTAAGAAATTGGAAAGTTCATAGAATCATATACTTTAAGGTCAGAAGGGACCATTCTGGTCATCTAGTCTGACCTCCTGCACAACACTAGACACAGAATCTGACCCGCCCACTCCTGTAACAAATCCCTAACCTATGTCTGAGCTACTGAAGTCCTCAAATTGTGGTTTAAAGACTTCAAGGTGCAGAGAATCCACCAGCAAGTGACCCGTGCCCCAAGCTGCAGAGGAAGGCGAAAACCCCCCAGGGCCTCTGCCAATCTGCCCTGGAGGAAAATTCTTTCCCAACCTCAAATATGGCAATCAGCTAAACCCTGAGCATGTGGGCAAGACTCACCAGCCAGACATCCAGGAAAGAATTCTCTGTAGTAACTCAGATCCTACCCCATCTAACATCCCATCACAGGCCATTGGGCATATTTACCGCTAATAGTCAGAGATCAATTAATTGCCAAAATTAGACTATCCCACCATACCATCCCCTCCATCAACTTATCAAGCTTAGTCTTGAAGCCAAATGTCTTTTGCCCCCACTACTCCCCCTGGCAGACTGTTCCAGAACTTAGAAACCTTCATCTAATTTTAAGTCTAAACTTCCTGATGGACAATTTAAATGCATTTGTTCTTGTGTCCACATTGGTACTGAGCTTAAATAATTCCTCTCCCTCCCTGGTATTTATCCCTCTGATATATTTATAGAGAGCAGTCATATCTCCCCTCAGCCTTTTTTTGGTTAGGCTAAACAAGCCAAGCTCTTTGAGTCTCCTTTCATAGACAGGTTTTCCATCCTGGATCATCCTCGAGCCCTTCTGCTGACCTTTCCAGTTTATTTCATCCTTCTTTAACAGGGAGACCAGACTGCACACGGGTATCCAAGTAGTCACAGTGCCTTTAACGCGGTCTTAACACCTCACCTATTACACCCAAGATCCATTAGCTTTTTTTCCGCCATATCACATTGGCGTCTCATAGTCATCCTGTGAATATCAGGGCCAATACTCGAGTCCTCTCCTCCTCTGTACTTCCAACTGACATGCTCCCCAATTTATAACCAACAATTCTTGCTTTATTAATCCCTTAAATGCATGACTTGCACTTTTTCACTATTAAACTGCATCCTGATTACTATTACTCCAGTTTACACGGTACCAGATTTCCTGATGCGTTATCCAGGTCCATCTGTAGTGCAACCCCCCAGCTTTGTATCATTCGCAAACTTTATTAGCACCATCCCATTTTTTGTGCCGAAGGTCAGTAATAAAATATTAAATAAGATTGGCCAAAACCATCCCGGAGGAATCACTAGCTAAATTCTCCCTCCAGCCGACCCTTCACCTTTCAGAACGACCCGTTGTCGTCTGCCCCTTTAACCAATCCTTATCCACCTTTCAATTATATATGATCCCATCTTTTCAATTTAACTAATAATTCCCATGTGGAACCGTATTTCAAAATGCCATACTGAAATCGAGGTAAATTATTCCACCGCGTTGCCTTGTCTTAGAAATCTGTCCTTCTCAAGAAGGAGATCAGGTTGGTTTGGACGATCTACCTTTTGTAAAACCGTGTTATATTTTGTCCATACCATTGACCTCAATCGGTCCTAACTACTCTCTCCTCAAAAATTTTTCCAAGACCTTGCCATACTACAGATGTCAACTAACAGGCTGTAGTTACCCGGATCACGTTTTTTCCCTTTTTAAACCAGGAACTATGTTAGCATTTCTCCAGTCATTACGGTACAACCCTTGAGTTACAATTCATTAAAATTCTTGCTAAGGGCTCGGCAATTTCATGTGCCGGGTTAATTTAACATTCTTGGATGAGATATCTGGGCCAACCCGATTTAGCCTATAAGCTTGTTATGAGTTTTGCTTCTGACCTCGGATGTGGTAAAATCTACCTTCCATATCCTCATTCCCATTTGTCATCCATTTCCCTTAAGCTCCGCTTCATTAGCCTCATTAAAACTCAGGGCAAAGTATTTGTTGAATATTGGGCCATCCTAGTTATCCTTAACCTCCATTCCCATCCTCATTTGAGTGTCCCACTTCTTCTTTCTTTGTTTCTTCTTATTTATATGGCTATAGAACCTTTTACTATTGGTTTTAATTCCCTTTGCAAGGTCCATCTCTACATGGCTTTTGGCCTTTCTCACTTTATCCCTACATGTTCTGACCTCAATAAGGTAGCTTTCCTTGCTAATCCTTCCCATCTTCCACTCCTTGTAGGCTTTCTGCTTTTTCTTAATTACCTCTCTGAGACGCTTGGTCTACAATTCCTGCCTATGCATTTTCCCCCCTTTCTTGGGATGCAGGCTTCTGATAGTTTCTGCAACTTTGACGTGAAGTAATTCCAGGCCTCCCCCATCTTTAAATCCACAAGTTCTTCAGTCCAATCCACTTCCCAAACTAATTTCCTTAATTCTTTAAAGTTACCTCTTTCCTTGCATTGGTGTACAAACATCTTAATTTTTGCTTTTTGGCTACGCTCACATTCTTTACCCAATTAGGCTCAGACATTCTACTGCCAGTATCACCTGTTAGATTCGTATCTACACTACCCTTCCTCCTTATGTCCATTCTGCTTCCTGGGCTGTATCCTTTCCAGGGCAAGGATGTTTCATGCCCTAGGCGAAACTTCCACCTTGCGCCCCCCGCCCCGCCCTGAGGTGCCCCCACCTTGTGGCAGCTCCCCACCCTCCGCCCTGAGGCATCTCCCCGCCCCAGCTTACCCCTGCTCAGCGCACAAGCACCCGAGCACACCGTGGCCACTTCACTTCTCCCGCCTCCCAGGCTTGCAGTGCCTAAGCTGATTGGCACCGCAAGCCTGGGAGGCGGAAGAAGTGAAGTGGCCACGGCGTGCTCGGGAAGGAGGCGGGACAGGGGTTAGCTGGGACGGGGAGTTCCCCTGCATGCCACTCCCACCTTACTTGGTGCAGGCGGCCCTCCCCGTCCTCCTCTGCCCCAGCTCCCTCCACCTAAAAGCCGGTGGCGACTGAGGCGGCCAAAGATCCGGCCACCACAGTCGCTGCTGAAGAAAATGGCGCCCCCCCAAATGCCAGCGCCCTAGGCGACCGCCTCGGTTGCCTAAATGGTTGAACTGGCCCTGATCCTTTCTTACTTCATTTTCTTCCCTGTCAATGTTAAAATCTGGTGTGGAGATTACCTGGACATCTCCCATCTCCCCCAGATTCCTACTTTAAAGCTCTCTTAATCAGTTGTGCCAGCCTCCATCCTAGAAGTCGATTTTCCTCCCTAGTCAGGTGAAGTCCATTGTCAGAGAACAGTCCTCTGTCCATGAATGCCTCCCAGTGGCCATACATCCCAAAGCCCTCCTTATAGCACCACTGCCTGAGCCATATGTTGATTGTCATAATCTTGTCACACTTTTGTTGCCCTTCTCTAGGAACAGGCAGAATCCCACTGAAGATCCCCTGAGCCTCAATTTCCTTAAGCGTCTTCCCTAGCCTGGCATAGTCTCCCTTGATACGTTTCAGCGAGAATCCAGCCGTATCATTTGTTCCCACATGAAGGACAATCAGTGGATTCTTTCCCGCTCCCATTAGGATCCTCTTCAGCCTCAGGTCCACATCCCGTATCTTAGCACTTTGCAGACAGCACACTCTTCTGTTCTCTGGATCAGCTCTGGTTACAGGCCTGTCTATTCTTTTCAGTAGGGAGTCCCCAATCACGTAGACCTGTCTTTTCCTGGTGATGGTGCGATTCTCCGGTCTATCCCCTGTTCCCTCAGGCTACAAGTCCTCTTGATTCCTATTCTCCCTCTGCAACCCATCCTGCAATCCTCTGCAACCCATCCTGTATCCTCCTGGGGCAACCCTATGCCTGAGATAGGCAACTGCAGGGAAGTTGCAAGCCCAGTGTGGGTGCTCTCGCAGGCCTAGCGAGGAGGAATACAGGTGCAATTGCCCTGAAATGTGACAACATGATCACATAGCCACCATCTCTCCAGATTTTGCCACGGGCAGGCTGGGCTGTTTAATTCTGGGTAACTTAGAGAAGAGGAAGTAGCAGGGCTGGCTGCACCATGCAGAGACACAAGGGGTGAGACTAGCCTCACATACAGATCTCAGCTCCATGTAAAGCTTCCCAGGCTCCCTGCTCATGGGGGCAGCACCTGGCTGGCTGGACATCCTGCAATCAGATAGCTGCCCAGAGACCAATTCCACTGCTGCCTCCAGCACAGCTCAGCCTGGGACTCAGCAAGGCCAGGCTTTGGGTAGCAGAGAGAAAAGGGCCGCTGCTCGGTTGCTAGCCATGGGGTTTGTTGGAGGGCCCAGCCTCAGACAGAGTATGCCATCTAGTGGCTGCAACATGGGCTTTAGTCACTCTCTGAAGCAGCCCTGTTGCTGTGGCTCAGCTGCTGTCTCCAACAGCAGGTTTGACAGGAGTGGGATGCACCTCATGCCCAGTTTAGCAGCTACTTTGATGCTTTAGAACAGGTTAACTGCAATTGGGTAGCCAGTGCTTTTGTAACACCAGTTGGCGGCTGGCAGGGTTGAACCTGGGGCCTCTGGTGCTTAGTGGATGAGCTTCTACTGCATGACCTAAAAGCCAACTCAGGCTGTAGAGCAGGCTTACTCTCTCTCTCTTTAAGTTGTCTCAGTGCCACTGGATGGGACAGAACACCACACCCAAGTGTGAGGGTTACTTTCAGCAATCGACGTGGCTACGCTGTGCACAGCGACCCTGACAGGGCTTTGGGGGTGAGCATCTTGCATGGACTCCAGAGCAAACCCAGCCCCACGACAAGGAAAAAGGGAGGCTTTGTATAAGCACCCTGGGATCAGAATGCAGTTGGGTTCCTTGTGCCTTGCACATGGCCAGGCTGTGTGTCAGGACTATGTTGTGCCACAGATGGGCATGATGCTTTGAGGGTAAAGATTCTGTCTGGGAACTTGAGCTAACAGTTCTTTGGCCATGCGAGCCAGCAGAGTACTGCTCTCCCCATCCCCCCAGGGGCCAGAGCTCTACCGCTTCAGCTCTTTCATCTCCCGCAGGCAAAGGCAGAACAAGAGCCGCTGGCTGGATACTGAAGCAAGACAAATTGAGACTAGAAATAAAGGTGCAAATTCTTAGCTCTCCCCACACAGATTCAGGTCACAACTGGCCCACATAGCAGCCGCAGCAATCACTTCCATGCAGCAATTCCCCACCCCCAGCTCCTTGCACAGGCAGGCGTCAGGGGCTCTTCTTTATAATGCAGAGCCCGTTAGCTGAGGGAGTAGCAGGCCCCACTGAAGGAGACAGCGTAACCTGCCGGGCAGTGTGTTCCATCTCCCTCCCTGCCTGATCCCCACCTGACAAGCCCAGTATCCTCAAGACAGAGGTTGTCACACTCGTTTCACATGAGCTGCTGGGTCATCAGTGAGCCGCCACCTTTTGGGCCCGGCTGCCCAGCTGCAGGGCTACATGTGGGGATGGGGGGGGGGGGGGGGCAGGCTCAGAAGCATGCCCAGACCTGAGGAACTAACAGTAGCTCAGCACATTATGCTCCCAGTCATTTTGAAGCCCAGACATCTGGCAGCATGTCTGAGCTGCTCAGAGGTGTGAGCCAAGTGCAACAGAGCTGCCAGCAAAGGCCTTAGTTCAGCCTCAGCTGTGCTTTTACCCTTCGCATGGCAGCCATAAGCTATGCCAGCAAGCAGACAGCTTGGCCAGGCTAAGCTAGGTCCCGCTAGGGCACCAGCAGAGCTACATCAGCAAACGGCTCCCGGTAGAGACGAGGCCTCGATCTTCCTGCTGTCACACCTCAGCAGCAGTGTGAATGATCACACGACACCCAGTGGCTCATTGTTCTTAGCACCATTTAATGCAGTGGGTCCCTCGCTAGTCGCCTCCCTATGCCCCCGAGGTGGGGATACATACCTGCAGCCAGCGAGCTAGGGGACACTAACAAGCTCAGTAATCAACAGCTTAGAAAATACACATAACATTGTAAAAAACACCACTTGGGGATGCTGTACAGAGCCCACTGCGCCTTTAGTGTGTAGGAAGCACAATGGTACACAAAATGTACATTAGCACATCCCTGTGCTGGGCCAGCAGTTGGGCTGGGCCATGCACATCAGACAAAGGGGTTAATGTTGGAGGCTTCAGGACTATAATAGAACAGCCGATGCTAGTGCCTGGCAGTCAGGATTATACACCAGGAGACCAGGCAGCGCGTGGCCAGCGGGGGCTCCGTGCTGTCCGACACTCACATTTGTGATTCCAAACACTGGGAACGTTGCTTCCCTCTTGTCTCACTGCCACAGTGAGGGCTTCCTGGCCTTCCTTAGCACGTTCCTCACCCAGCCTGCCTGCTAAAGCCTGTAGGCCGCCCATTGATCAGCAGGGGCTCTGCAGATCCACTTTCCCTTCCCGCTTGGACAGCAGTCCTAGGGCTGGTCTACACTGGGGGAGGGTGTTGATCTAAGATACGCAACTTCAGCTACATGAATAGCGTAGCTAAAATCAAAGTATCTTAGATCGATTTACCTCTCGCCCTCACGGTGCAGGATCGATGTCCGCAGCTCCCCCTGTCAACTCTGCTACCGCCGCTCGCTCTGGCGGAGTTCCAGAGTCAATGGGGAGTGTGTTCGGGGATCGATATATTGCGTCTACATGAGACGCAATATATCGATCCCTGATAAATCAATCGCTACCCGCCGATAGGGCAGGTAGTCTGGACGTACCCCTAGTCTCTGCTGGCCAGGGGCTCCATCACAGCACAGAGCAGTAGCCATGGGAGTGAGTCCGTGTGTGATTTTCTAGTGGGCAATTGAAATAAGGCTCCCTGCCCCTCAGGGTTTTTAGTTAGGGGTATCTGAAGGGCTTTCCCTGACAGGCTCCTGCGCTGAACACAATTGCACATGGTGGGAGTTGAGGAGCTAGCCTAGGGGCTGTGGCCAGGGCCTGGAGTGCAGCGGGAAGGAGCAAAAGTGTGATTTGAAAGCCAATGGAGAACCCTTTCCAAGCCCCAGGGCCTGCATGTGCACTGCAGGGACTGGAGCCTACGGCTGTCAAGCCACTGGCCAGGAACATTAGAAATCGACTAGCAGCCAAACCACTACACTCACTGTACACAGCCGCCCCAGGCTATCACCAAGGGAACCCGTGTGCCCGTTGGCTGATAACGCACCACAACTCTTCTCTACACAAATAGGGAAACCATAGGCCAGTGGCATGGCACTTTGAGCTATATCTCTAGCTGCTCAAGTCCATGGCATGGTGTCATGGAGTCACCGGGCAATGCTCTGGAACAGCTCCCCACAAAGCCAGTCAGGACTTTGGGGAGCCTCCTCTCCCTTGAAGCAGACTTGTTCAGGGCAAGAAGCTCACACGTCTTCACCTCCTGGGTCTCTCCTTGGAGCATCCAGCATCCTCTGCCCCTCCGTGCGCTTCCCACAGTGAGCCCACTCAGGTGAAGTCCTGGGGAAGCCACAGGGTCCTGCACCCCCACTTTGCAGTCAGACGTGACTCTCAGCCAGCCAGTAAAACAGAGGTTTATTCGATGACAGGAACAGGGTCTAAAACAGTGCTTGTAGATACAGCGAACCGGACCCCTCGGCCGGGTCCATTCTGGGGGGCAATGAGCCAGACCCCCACGTCTGCCCTCAGCCAGCTCCAGACTAACAACCCCCTCCAGCCCCTCCTCTCTGCTCAGCTCCTTTTCTGGGCCAGGAGGTCACCTGATCTCTTTGTCTCCAACACCTTCAGTTGGCACCTTTGCATAGGAGGGGCCCTGGCCATCAGTTGCTAGGAGACAGAGGGTCAGGCATTTAGGTGCACTGGCCCTTTGCTCTGCCAGATACTTAAGAACTGCCTAGGGGACACTGAGGCACAAACACAGTATTCAGAGAAAACATTAAGAACATTCCTAGTTCATCACACATGGAATTGTGTTGTGGGGCATAGCACCCCATGGCCTGGTTTTTTACTGGGCCTTCAGGAAAGGGCAGGAGACCACTAGCCTCGGACAAGAGCCTGTCTCATATACACCACATGCGGAAAGGACAGGCTGCAGGGGGATGAGGTGAAACTAGGCCCTGTCACTTAGCATGACAAGGATTTAACCAGAAGGCCCGGCTGGGGCCTATGTGATTTGACATCATGCAATAAACCAGTGGTCTCCAAAGTTGAGTGCACGCACCCCAGGGGGTGTGCAAGAGGATCATTCAGGGTGCGAGGCAGGAGGAGCACGACTTTGACAGTTTAGACAGTTTTTTTTTTTTTTTTTTTTTGCTTGGGGCAGCAAAAATGGTAGAACTGGCCCCACGGTACGGCAAGGGGTGTGCGATCAAAAAATTTTGGAGACCACTGCAATAAACAATCATGTTTGCTAGTTTGTACACGTGGGTGTGTGTTGGGCTCTGGGCATATAAATGATTCATTTTCAGGCTCCAAAAGCTTTGAGTGGATTTAACCTTCCCTGTAGTGTTAGAAACTCAAATCAGGGCAGCCTTGGGTAAGTGCATGAAAATCAGGAAGTGAAATGGACTGTGTGTGATCTTGACCAGGCTAGTTCCACTGTCTGAGATGAGTGAAGTGCAATGGGTCGAACAGCCTAGAGGGTGAAAAGTACAGCAGAGCTTTTAAATCTGTGTAGTGTTAAGGAGACTTCGTCATTGCATGTAAGGGGTGTCAGAGATAATTGTTAAGTGGTACCATGGCCCAGTTCCATTTCTGAACACCCTGGGGGAGGAGATTCTTTAAAGGGGGCTGTAGCATCACATCTGCTAACTGCTCAAAAAGGATTCCAGGAATTTGATTCACATCAGAAATCCAGAACCCAGCATGGAAACAATGGGATTTCCAGTTCAATATTCCTGTATTATTTCAGGAGTCTTCTCATCCCATGGCTTTAATCACCTCCCGGAGGCAACAGGATACCCTGCACTGAAACACTGAGCTCCCTTTGCTGCATTTTCACATAACATTGTAATTACTCAACCTGAATTATTTGCAAATCAGTTGTTTATTTTTCTAAAGCAGCTATTTCCTCTTTGGCTACAGCCAGTTTTATTCAGGTTCCAAGGCTTGATTGGAAAAGATGCACGTGCAAATTCAGCAAAAAGCTTATGTCAAATTTCTTTTCAAGGGTTTAGTACTGGATGCAAGAGAGGGCTATTGCAGGGGTGGCTCTTACTGCCATGAGCACATTGGAAACATCCCATCCTTGCTACAGTCTCTTCCTGGGTGGAGAATGTCAAAAGTTTAGCATAGTTGCAGTTAGTGTTAAGGAGCATTTGAAGAGATTAGTGTTTTAGCTATTCCCCCCGAATCGCTAGCTCAAAAACTTCCCCTTAGAAAGAGTGTGACCCAGATGAGTCATAAGCAAATGACCCATCCCTTTTTAAGTGCTATTTTTGTGCTGACAAGGGGTTAGGTTATTTTCAATGTATGTCTTTGTTTTTATGCCTGTCCCCAGCCCACTCCTGGCTGAGGGGTGAGGTATCTCACTGGGTGCACGATCACATGGGGAATGGCACGTGACAGGGTGTCTGGCTACAGCTAGCTGCCCACTGCATGCCCTGCAGCTGAGTGGGAAGGGAAGGGCACTAGTCTGGCCCTGCTCTGATGTGGGGCCTGATCCCCCTTGGGCATAGAGCACCCATAACCCATAGTGCAATGAGGGCTCAGCACCTCTCCGGTAGTACCGAGCCTGATCTGTGTGGTCCCATTGGGCACACAACATGCATCGGCCTATCCCAACTGCCCTGGATAGCACCAGGCCAGGGAGAGAGTGGGAATACATCAGGCAGGGAGGTCGGGCACTTTAAATGGGGGTTCCCTCACACTCTCGGATCAGAATATAGGCAGGACCAGGCTGTCTCCCAGTTTAGCTCCATGTCCTCCGACTAGCAGCTGCCCAAAGCTGTGGTCAGACCCTTGCACTTTTCTCTGACCCATGGTGAATGGAGAGCTGTGCCCCTGCATGGGCTCTGCCTAGCAAAGCTCCTGCCCATGGGAACAAGTGCTGTCATGCTCCTGCCTCCAGAGAGTTCCTCCTATACCCCACTCAACTCCAACCCCACACTGGCATTTGCAGCAGAGCTGGCATCCCTGGTGTTCTGGGAATGTGCCCCCCCACCCCCACCCAGCTGCAGAGCTACAGCAGGGATCTCCCCCAGGGGCTGCTAGTGGGAGAGGCAGCCCACTGGTCAGGTTCCTACTCAGCTCCTAGGGGAGGTACAGACCCTCTGACCTACCAGAAAGAGAGAGTTCCCAAGTCGGGCTGCCAAGAGCCAGCTGGGAGGCAGCATCAGTCTCCTCTCTGTAGTAATAGCCAAGGCTGGCTGGCATCACAGATAGCAGGGCAGGGGCTCTGAGCCCAGGCATGGGCCACGCCCAGCACAGCACTGAGAGAGTTAAGCAGCTAGTGGGTTTAGACTATTGTTCCAAACACAATGGAGAGGAAGAGGATGTCTGGGGGCTGAGAATTTGTGGCAGGTCCCCAGCAAATTCCTTTGGTTACTTTAGAAGCCATGTGTGTTAGAAGAAGTGATTAACACTTTACAACCAGAAGTGCTGGGGCTGGGAGGAACAGACCAGCTCAAGTCCTTAATGCCAGGAAATCCCAGCCTGAACCTGCTTCTACAGAACTATAGGGTGCCATCGTGTCTCTACAGCTACAGTCCAGGTGCAGTTCTCAGGGAGGTAAATCCCAGAACAATGGCACAGGGTTTGCACCCAGGACAGACTAGGATCTGGCTGCTTGGGCCACACTAGATGCCCAGACACAGAGAGGGCAGCAAGAGGCTTTGGTTCCTGGGTTAGTGCTTTCTCCTGCTGCCTCTCATCCCTGAGCTACTTGGTCATGTGATATGATGCGTTTATAAGGTATGCTGGATGGCCAGAGCAGCTCCTATGGAGACTGGCAATCAGCAAGACAAGGGGGTACCCAACTGGGATGCCTGTAGAGTCTGCAGCAGCACATTGCATCAGCAATCACATACTGAGAGGGGGGCACGCTCCAGAACCCATTCCACTAGGGCATGGAACTCCACTCTGCGATCCCCCTGCAATTGGACAAGGGGAGCAGATGCCACCTGGATAGGCATGGTGGTGACATAGGGTCCAGATCTGGGGGGGAGGGGAGCTAAGCAGTGCCAAATCTGCACCGTGCAAGAGCACTGGGAGGCTTCCGCCATGGAGACAGGAGCAGGGCAGGTGCAGATGGGACAGGTGCCGAGGGTGGCAAAGGAGAGTCAGTGCCCTAATGTGAGCAGGTGTGACAGCAGGGCCCGGACGCTCCCATCATGCACCAAAACCACCAGAGCTGCTGGCCACAGGCGCCTAAAGCTGCCCCATGGACAAACAGATGAGTCTCCAGCCCTCACATGCCCTAGGGCAAGGTGGACGCTGAGACCTGAAAGCCAGGGCAGGTGGCCACTTAGCACCAGGTGTCTGAGCTTATCAGAGACAGGATGGTCTGGGGAATGGAGTTTCTGCACAGAGCTCCCAGCTCCTTGCCAAGATGCCCAGGTGGCATCACCCCATCGTACAGCAGGCACGAGAGAGGCACAGACAGGGAAGTGCATATAGTCACACACAATCAGTGGGTGAGACGGGACGAGAACCCAGGAGTCCTGGGCTTCTATTCCCATGCCCCAGCCACTGCCCCACATGGCAACAGCTGGGGATGAGTCGCAACCGCAGTAGAATCTGGGTGTGAGCCGATACCAGGTGACCCTAGCCTGGGTTCTTGGACCCTCCTGGAATGGACTTAGAAAAAACTGTAGGCAAGGGGCCTGCACAGGGGGGAAGTGCCCCTTAGCTGTATCTCAGGGGAGGGACCTGCACTGGGGGGCAGTGCCTCCCCAGCTAAACCCCGGGTGAGGGGCCCGCACTGGGGGGAAGAGGGGGGCAGTGCCTCCCCAGCTAAACCCTGGGTGAGGGGCCCGCACTGGGGGAAAGGGGGGGGCAGTGCCCACGCCCGGTGTGGAGCTGATGAAGGAGCTGGCCTTGGCTACAGGAGGGGGATCTTTCAGTTAAGAACATCTTGAACCTGGCAGGAAATGCGGGATGTTCAGATCCCCCCGTCCCCCTCATACCCAAAACAGCGAGGGCTGAGGAAGAGCCAGGCAGCTTGGCAGCCAGCTAGAGGGCCAGGGCCTCATCCCATTCCCTGTCCCTTGGGGGCTGCTGGTTCCAGGCCCTGCTTTGGGAGGAACGTACAGTCTTAGTGCCATGGCTGAAAGCCAGGGCTGGGCAGGAAGTTGGTGTTGGGGACAGGCTCTCCGTGGTGCTAAGGTCCCTGGCTCCTCCCCCACCACATGTGCTCCTCCCCCTTCCCGCATGCCCCTCTTCCTTCCCACAAGGTCCCTCCATAGGAAAAAAGCAACTTAAAAATACAAAAATAAATAACATTGGCAGGGATCTCACACACACACACACGGATAAGGCACTGGTGCGAGATCCTCTTTGGTCGTGCCACCTGGGGTCATAGCAGTGGGGCAGTAATGTCCTCTGCCCCACCCTGGCACCGCACGAGAGGAAGATCTATGGGCAGGCAGCAGTGGGGGCCAGCTGTGGGGCTCTCCCAGCTGGCTGTAGAACCTGCTGCAAACCTTGGCAAGGGCTGGGGAAGTGAAAGCAACATCCCCTTTGGCGTGTTGAAGAGTCCAGTTTCCTCTGGCTTCCAGTTCAGCTCCAGAAATCCCAGCTCGCTTCCAGCAGAGCCCCTCCCACCCGGAGCGCTGTTTGCTTGGCTTTGGTGGCCCGGCCCATGGTAGGTCGGTGCTAGAGGAGATAGCTAGTGCAGCCTCCCCCTCTTTGGGGCTTCAGGCCGTGGCATCCTGGGAAGGGCTGAACCCCCCTTTTGTGCCAGTGCCCTGCTGGACCTTGCCAGCTGGAAGGCACGTGATGGGCTCCCACTGAATCAGTG
Source organism: Chelonoidis abingdonii (assembly GCF_003597395.2). Taxonomy (NCBI): domain Eukaryota; kingdom Metazoa; phylum Chordata; order Testudines; family Testudinidae; genus Chelonoidis; species Chelonoidis abingdonii. Next base: position 60,368,057 of record NC_133776.1, read on the forward strand.
CATCGATGGGGAGGGAGGAGAACGACGCGCACTAGCACCATTCACTTGGGTCACCAGCTGGGAGGCCATGGGGGTTGCCGGGATGCTCCCACACACCCCTTTCTGCTCCAGGGTCCTCCAGCAGCAGCCCGTGAGGAGGCCGTGGCTGTCAGCTCTAGGCCACACCACTGTGGAGGAGACCGTGGCCACATAGGCACCAGGAGGGTAGCGCTGGCGCTAATAATCTCTGGGCCCAAGCAGGAGGCTCTCTCTGAGACACCTGAGCTGCTCCTCCCCCAGCTTGATCTTCTCCTCCAGCTCCCGCTGCTCGATGATGAGGGCCGACTTCATCTTGACAAAGTGCTGGTAGTCCTGGAGCTGCTCGGCTGGCAGGGAGCGTGAGATGGTGCCGAACACGGCCCTCTCTCGCCGATCCACATGCTCCTTCAGATCCTTGGCATCCTCCAACTGCTCTGTCAGCTGACGCTTCTTCTCGAGCAGCGCCAGCTGTGGGAGGCAGAGCGGAGAGCAGTGAATGCACATGGCAGACCCACCACAGACTTGGGGGATGAGCCTCCCCCACACACATCAGAGCAGCGACCAAGTGAGACCCCGCACACAACAGAGCAGTGCCCAGGTGAAACATCCCCCAACATACAGAACAGGGAATTGCTCAGGTGAGACACTGTTCCTCACACACAGACACAACAGGGCAGTGCCCGGGCCACATAATTAATTTAAAAATATCAGAGGAAACTGGATGTCAGGGGGAGACAGCACAGAAAGCTGGGGAAGCTTCCTCTCCAAACACTGTCAGTGTCTGTTTCAACCCACAGTCCCCCACTACCCCAGCCCTGAATTTCCACCCCCCACCAACTCTGCCGATGCCCCTCACTCCTGAGGCACAGCCCCTCCTAAACAGAGACAGAGCACCTGTTTGACCTATGCTTTGCTAATGCAGTGTTGGGGTCAAAGCACTGCTAAATCTTGACCCATAGCCCTGGTGTTCCAACCACACATTAACCCGGGTAACCACAACCTGCTCCTGAAATTCATCCTGCGGGTCAGCTGAACACAGGATTCTGCCCTACTTCTGCCTACAGAACGTTGCTGTGCATTATTAAATGCCCTACTCCAGAGGTGCCTGCATGTCAGCTAAGAGGATGGAGGAGGACAGATTCCTGGGGATCCTGTAGGATCAGACCTTTGTTGCCACTTGTGAACCACTATCCTGGTGTCCAGACTAAAGGGATGATGTGGACGAGCTGGCATGTGCATACCAATACAAAGGATTATGCCCCTCCAGAGCACCCCCCCACATACCTTCTCATCCTCGGTGGCCTCATGGTCCAGGCTGTTGAGGGCATTCTCCACCCGGGCCAGCCGCCCCGAGAGTGACAGCAGCAGATTTACCACCTTGTCCAGATCTCCGATGAAGAGACGGAACTTGTCAAATTCATTGGGTTTGCAGACGCCCTTCACCTGGCACTCCACCTCCTCCCCCAGTGCTGCGTTGGCGTTGATGTCCTCCTGGAGGCCCCGCTGTGCCTCCTGCAGCACCGCCAGCTTCCTGCTGATGCTCTCGATGAGCTGCGCCTGCGGAGGGAGAGAAATGTGGGGAATGGGGAGAGAGAGGGGATTAAAACCCAGGGGTCAAGTCAGGTGCCATGTTCATGACAGGTGGAGCAGGGGAGCCTGGGAGTTCTATCCTTGGCTCTAGGAGGGATGTAGGGGCTGATGGTTAGAACAGGAGGGGCTAGGAGTCAGGACTCCTAGGTTCTATTCCTGGCTCTGAGAGGGACATGAGAGCTGGTGGTTAGAGCAGGGGGGCCGGAGAGTCAGGACTCCTGGGTTCTATCGCTGGCAATATCAGGTCCTAGAGACAGTGCACAATCCCCATAACCTCTGCCCCACTTTACCTTCTTCTGTGCTAGCTCGTGATCCATCTCCTCCTCCTCTGAGGTCCCCTCCGGCAGCTCCTTCATCTTGTTGAGCAGCTCAGCTTTGCCCGCCGAGGTGTTGTAATAGGCCGAGTAGGAGGTGGGGCTGACAGCGCCTCCCAGGGGAGGGGAGATGGGCTGGAACTCCTCCCTGTGCACACACAGCACACGGGGTCGGACACAGCCCAGAGTGGAGGGAAGCTGTGCTTCCAGTTGCAGAGTGGGGAAGTTACTGTCAGGGACATGCAGGGCCGCCCAGAGGATTCAGGGGGCCTGGGGCAAAGCAATTTCGGGGGCCCCTTCCATAAAAAAAATTGCAATACTATATTCTCGTGGGGGTCCCTGCAGGGCTCGGGCAAATTGCACCACTTGCTCCCCCGCCACGGGTGACCCTGGGAAAAATAAACCTTCTGCATCTCGGCACAAACCCAGTTATAAGAAAACTTCTTTACAAGGTATCACTGGTTCTCAGCATCAGCTAGTGCTAAAAGGCACTAAAGCTCATTAAAAGGGTTGGACAAATATTTTCCATCAAAAACTTTTTTTGGATCAAAAACTAGGGGTTTTTAAAAAGCAGAACAAAATCACAGACAATGTCTGCTTTCCTTCAAAATTTGTTGTGTATTTTTTTAACTGAAAAGCTGAAATTAGTCTGCCAAAACCTGAATATGGTTTGGGGTGCGTGGCCAAATATTTGCTGCTTGCTGTGTTTGATTGTTTAAAGAAACAATAAAAAAATTCTGCTTAAAAAAAATCCAAAACTTTTGAACCACCTCAGCTTGTGACCAAATGCCTAAGCCCATCCAGAGATTTTTCCAGGTTTCTGACACTCTGCTGGCTTCCTTGACTCATATCTGTCTCCATACCTTTGGGTTCATTTAGCCTAGAACATAAGAACAGCCATACTGGGTCAAACCAAAGGTCCATCCAGCCCAGTATCTGTCTACTGACAATGGCCAATGCCAAATGCCCCAGAGGAAGTAAACCTAACAGGTAATGATCAAGTGATCTCTCTCCTGCCATCCATCTCCACTCTCTGACAAACAGAGGCTAGGGACACCATTCCTTACCTATCCTGGCTAATAGCCATTAATGGACTTAACCTCCATGCATTTATCTGTTTCCTAGAGACTGGCTCCATGGGGTCCCTCACAAACTGGAGACGGTTCCTGTGGGTTTGTCTTTAGCATAGCTTATGTACTGTGACAAAGTTCCTCCTCTGCCTTGGTGGGTCCTGCACTTATTGGCAGATTTTGCTCACCTCAGTGATCTTCCCCACTGTCTGGATCAGCTCCTCCTGTGTCTGGAGGTTTGGGGGGAACCGGGGCCTGCCCTCTACTCCGGGTTCCAGCCCAGGGCCCTGTGGATTGCAGCTGTCTATAGTGCCTCTTGTAACAGCTGCATGACAGCTGCAACTCCCTGGGCTACTTCCCCATGGCCTCCTCCAAACACCTTCTTTCTCCTCACCACAGGACCTTTCCCCTGGTGTCTGATAAGACATGTACTTCTTAGTCCTCCAGCAGCACACCCTCTCACTCTCAGCTCCTTGTGCCTCTTGCTCCCAGCTCCTCACACACACTTCCTCTCCTCTGGCTCCTCCTCACCTTGACTGGATGAGATCCTTTTTAAACCCAGGTTGCCTGATTAGCCTGCCCTTGATTGGCTGCAGTGATCTAATCAGCCCTGTCTGTCTTAAATTGGTCTAGCAGTTCCTGGTTACTCTAGTGCAGCCCCTGCTCTGGTCACTGCAGGGAAAGAGGAACTACTATTCCCAGTGAACCAGTATATTTACCCTCTAGGGCCAGATCTCTGTACCCCACTGGTCTGGGTCTGGTCCACAGTACTACCTCCAACAAAATTGACATTGGCAGTGTTCCAAGAATCTGCAATGAGCCTATGTTGTGAAAACTGAATGCTCAATAAAGCACATGTCATTGAAGGGACATAGGGTGCTAAAATTAAATTAACCCAGGGGTTCTCAAACTGGGGGTCAGGACCCCTCAGGGGGTCACGAGATTATTACTGGGGGTCGCGAGCTGTCAGCCTCCACCTCAAACCCCGCTTTGCCTCCAGCATTTATAAGTGTTAAATGTATAAAAAAAAAAAAAGTGTTTTCAATTTATAAGGGGGTTGGGGGTGTCACACTCAGAGGTTTGCTATGTGAAAGGGGTCACCAGTACAAAAGTTTGAGAACCACTGAACTAACCCCTCTGAAGCCTCAGGGAATGCAGGGGAGGGTGGGTCTCCCTTGGTAGGATTGGGCAGGATATTGCTCTTCTTATGTGATCCTTCCACCAGTGGCTAATTTTAAATGAAGCTACCCTCCCCTGACATGAATCTCCCTATGGCACTGAAATTAAATATAGACTATAATTTGGCATTTGAGAAGTGAAAGGGACGGTAGCCCTAATGGAAAAGCTACCAGCTTGCTCTTCTGCAAGCCTCAAACTGCTGAATGAGCTTTAGGGTAGGGAAGGTTGTACCTCCCAGACAGCCTGGCCCTGCCCCCTATCTGACCCCCACCCACTTCCTGCCCCCCAGCTGCCCACCTCCCTCAGAATCCTTGACCCATCCTGCTCCTTGCCCCCTCACTGTCCCCCAGAAACCCCCCCTCCATCACCCTGGGACCCCACTCCTGCTCCCTGTCCCGACTGCCCCGACCCCTATCCATCCCGCCGAATCCTGACAGACCCCCGGAATGCCCACAATCCAACCCCCTCATTCCCTGTCCCCTGACTGCCCCCCCAACCTCTGCCTCCTCCCTGTCCCCGGGACTCCCTGCCCCTTATCCAGCTCCCCTGGCCCCGGCCCCAGCCTCTTACCCCCAGCTCCTCCTATCACCCGGAGCCTCAGCGCGTCACATCAAGGAGCGTCCCTGAACAGCTGTGCAGTGTGGCTCTAGCGGGGCCTGAGCTCCCAGCCCCGCCCCCTTACCATGCGGCTCTGAGCGAGGTGGAGCTCAGGCCCCGCTGGAGCTCGCAGCCCTGCCCCCTTACCATGCAGCTCTGAGCGAGATGGAGCTCAGGCCCAGCTGGAGCTTGCAGCCCCGCCCTCTTACCATGCGGCTCTGAGTGGGGTAGAGCTCAGGCCCCGCTGGAGCTCGTAGCCCCGTCCCCTTACCATGCAGCTCTGAGCGAGGTGGAGCTCAGGCCCCGCTGGAGCTCGCAGCCCCACCCCCTTACCATGCGGCTCTTAGTGGGGCAGAGCTCAGGCCCCGCTGGAGCTCGCAGCCCCGCCCCCTTACCACACGGCTCTGAGCAGGACTGAGCTCAGGCCCTGCTGGAGACACGCTGTAGCTGTTCAGGGAAGCTCCTGGATGTGCTGAGGCTCCGGGAGAGGGGTGGGGTTGGGCTGGGAGCCTCAGCTGTTCTCCTGGGAGCCGCTGCGGAGCCTGTGGCCTGGGGCAAATTGCCCCACTTGCCTCCCCCTCTGGGCGGCCCTGGGGACAAGGGGGAATCTGCACCTGAATCCCAATGGCTGCTAACTCCACTAGGCTCTTTGAACCCTAAGCATGCAGTCTCAGGGCACCAGATCCCCCAATCCCCCGGCTCCAGCTTGGGGACAGAAGCGGCATTTTGCCAGATGGGGGGAGGCAGTTAGACATTAGATGCCTGTGACAGCCCGTGGGTTTGCTAAGCAGCCTCAGGAGAGCAGGAGCTGGACCTGGCCAGACCCCCAGCAGGCTCTTTTGGTGCCACATGGTGCAGGTGGGCGCCAGCACAGAGACGGCACTTTCTTCTTGTTCTGCCTCCTGTATCAGAGGAGCAGCAAAGCACTGATAGCTGCCTGTGCCCAGGCCCCATGCCCATCCCTGTCTCTGCCCCTGCAGGTTCCAGCCCAGATCTGCTAGCTGCCTGTGCCCAGGCCCCGCAGCCATCCCTGTCTCTGCCTCCACAGGGCCCAGCCTAGCACCTGCTGGCTGCCTGAGCCCTGGGATCGGGTGTGAAATTCACCTCTCCCCGCATTTAGAACACAGGGGGAATCCCTGCAGTGCCCCCATGCCATTGGCACCCCACTATGGGAGCCCTGGAGTGGTCCCCTGTCCCCAAGGCCACATGGAATGACCTGCAGCTGAAGAGGTGACCCTGCATTGTTCAGCAAGCCCAGGGGCTGCTTGGCTGCAGACACAGGGAAATGCAACCGTGGGACAAAACCCAGGAGGGAAGATGCTGTGATTGCCTGGGGCCGTGCAGCTACCCCAAAGGAACGTGCACAGAACATGCAACACCCCCAATGCCCCAGTGGTTGCACCAGCACCCATGAGCTATTTACACATCAAAATCCGGGCCCACCCAGGAAGAGCCAAGACGACTCCTACCTTTCCTGAGCCTCAGCCTCACTCTGCTTCTCCAGCCGCCAGTCCTGCTGGTAATGGTCCTTCCACGAGTTGCGGTCCCCCACCGAGAAGAGCTCTCCCATGACCTCGGCGGCTGTCACCATGCTAGAGGCTGGGCTCAGCACACCTGCCAGGGAACGATCCCTGCCCGCCACGTCTCGCATCAGTTCCTCTGAGGTCATTCGGCAGGGCGGCTGCCTGCCCAGCCGGCAGCTCTCCACTTCTGCGATCTCCTGAGCCGATTCCACCTCCTTGGGGGCTGCAGGAGGAGGAAGGGAGTGAGCAGTCATGTCTGCAACATGGGCCCATGCCACGGGAATTCACAGGGAAGTACCACTCACCCAGGCAGGGGGGGCTGGGCCGCGGGCGCTCCTGGCCCCAGCTAATCACTTGGTATTGTTCATCCTTTACAGACCTGCCCTTATCCCACCGTAGCGTCTCCTTCACCCCCACCTCTGAGAGCCCATCTGGCCTGTAAACACAATCCCAGAGGAAAGGTGTTAGTAGGGAGCCTAAGTAGTGTAGCAGCACCCAGAGCCTCCAGCCCTTGGGTTACTGAGGGACACCCCCTAGGGAGCTGGAACCCCCCTACCTCAGGGGGCAACTCTGGGCCACTGGACTCAGGGAGCAGCCTTGGCTCAGGGGCTTTGCCACAAGCTTGAAAGGAGTGTGTGCTGGATCACACCACGTTCACGGGGGCCAAAAAGGCAATCGCACCCGGCCTGGTTTTCAGAGGGTTCGGTTAATGTCAGAGGAGGCAGACGGGAGCATTTCTCCCAGCAAGCTCAGCCAAACTCAGTCAGGCACCCTCCCCTGCCAGCATCCAGGGCCATGGGGACCAGGCAGATGTGACATTTAGCTTGACACGCCTTGCTGGGATTTTTGGTTAAAGAGCCCCTTGGACTCAGACATCCAACATGCATTTGGGAGAAAGGATCTCAGAGCTAAAGGTCCAACATGCGCCCCTTCAGTGGGGGGTTGAGACACTCCCAAGAATCCCTCCCGCAGAGCTGGGGAGGGCCATGCTCATTACTGCTGAAATATCAAACAAGCAGAGGAAAATACACGCCAGGGCCTGGCCCTTCTTCTCTGGCCTTTCCGGGCACCCCTGTCATCAGGCTGGACCCAGCAGGGGATCCACCCACCTCCCACCCCTCCCCGCCTCTGGACATGGACAGCCTGGGCCAACAGCTCTTTGCTCCGGGCTCTTGTGAGCCGTGGTGGGCCATGGGCCAGGGAATCGGCAGGACAAACAGTCAGTCCAAAGCTGCCCCAGAGAGACAGTGCTCGTGGGAAAGGGAAACTCACCCCCCCACACACACACGGCAAGAGACCTGAGAGCCGAAAGGGGGCGGGTGAAGGGGGGGCCATTCCTCAGTCCCTACTTGCCTCTGGTGCTATGGGAATCAGCATCCCAGGGACAAGCCTGTCCTGGTCAGCCAACCTGCTGCAAGCACAACAGGGATGCCAGCCTGGCTCCTGTGCTGGAGGGGTGTGTGTGTGCTGGTGCTGAGCTCAACCCCCAAGCTACACGGAGTGACCCCACAGAAGGGCCTAAGATGGCCCCAAGAGCCATTGGTCTCTTGCTCGCTTTAGCTCAGGGATGGTGGATGGTGCAAGGCCTTGCCAGCTCAGTAGCCTGCCTTACATGTGGCCAATGCCCACCAAAGGACTCCAGCCCTTGGCACAGCCCCCCAGCCAGCAACTCCCAGCGAGGATGGGGTTTCTCCTCAGCAGAGAGTGGGGCAGGTGCAGCCCCCTGACATAGGCTCAGAACAAGATGCATGCCAGGAGCCCATTACAACACCCGGGATCGGGAGCAGCTTCCAGCGGCAGTCTTGAGAGGGAACAGATCATGACACTGAGGTGAGTGAGGCCCCCCAGGGGCAAGGGGGCAGTGACGGGGCTATAGGCCCCGCCATCGGGGCAAGGGGAAAGTGGGGCTGTGGGCCCCGCCATTGGGTACGAGGGTGGTGACAGGGCCATGGGCCATGCCATCAGAACTGGGGGACCAGGGGTACTTGCCTGGGAGTGTTCCTGGTGGCCATGTCCAGTGCCAGTGGCTCCCGAGGCGAGACGTGGCAGTAGTAGTGGTGGTTGCTTCCCTGCTCTGGCAGGTGCCTGGTGTCCAGGGATTCCTGAGGGAGGGTGCCAGGCATTCGAGGCTGTGAGATGGCCACAGGCTTGACCGAGTCCCCAGGGAGCTTGTCCAGGGGAAGGCTCTGGGAGCGCTGCCTTGCAGTCTCCACGCTGCCACCGCCTTGGTAGTGAGGCTGTTCCAAGGGCACTGCGAACAATGCTGAGCCGGGCCCGGTGGGCTCCAGTGGGTAAAGGTGGTGGTGGGAGGCCCGGCGAGTTCTGTACTTCTCCCAGTTAGGGGGCGGGGGCCGGGGAGGGGGCGGCCCTTTCTTTCTGGCCGGACACGGAGGCATCGGGTGCATCTCATCTAGCTTGGCTAAGAGGGCATCTCTCATCTCCTGGCCCCGGGTGCTGGGTGGCTCCATGTTGAGGTGGCTCTCGGAGAAGGCCCTGCCCTGGAGAGGGCGATGGAGTGGCTCGCTGGGGCTCTCTGGCGCACGCCGCTCGCAGTCCCAAGAGAGGTCGAGAGAGGACGCGGCCCGGTAGCAAGGAGGCCACGTCTGTTCAGAGCTCTCCAAGCAGGGCCGGCAGGGACCCTCCTTCTGGAAGCCAATCTCGTAGTGTGCCAGCTCGCTGGGGAAAACATTGGGGGGCAGAAGCCCCCAAAACCCATTCAATCCCAGCCCGCTTCCTGCTTGGCCTGAGGACAGCCAGCGCTGCCTCACCAGCCAGCCATAGGAGCCAGCAGCCACGGGTCAGAGAGAAACCCCTTCTCTATGGGCCAACTGCCCGCTGCTGTGGCAAGCCCAGCCCTGGGGCAGTTTCCAGCCCCAGGGAGCCAGCGCCCAGAGTCCTGGCCGCTCGCTAAGGTACTTATCCGACTCCACCCGTAGTGTCTGGGCCCCCCACCTGCAATGGAATGGCCATCTCATGCCCCTGGGCAGGGGGGGAAGCGGGGGAATATTCTCCCCATGGCATGGATGGGAAAAGGAGCTGAGCTTGAATTTCCAGAATCCTAGACCCCCACCACTGAGAAGTTCCTCTGCCTCCCCTCCCGCCGTGCCGACGACGATCCCTATGATACCCCCCCATGGAAAATCCTTCCATGGAGGGCTAGACATACAATTCTCAGCATCTCTGTGCAGCATGTCATGTTCCCAGCTCCCAAGGACTGAGAGTGGACAGTCCCTGCTCCCATGGCCACGCCTCAATCCCACATTCTAGCTACTGCCAGATCCTCCTCCCAGCACAGAGTGATGACAGCATCTCTCTGGGCCTTCCCCCACCTTCTGCTCCGTTCTCTGCTTGCCTGGAAGCTGCTAAAATAACTGGCTTGTTTCCTCTGGAACCGCCCTGCTGCATCCTGCCGGCTGCCTTGGGAACAGGGGCAAGTTCTTGGAATGAGGGGCAAGTTCAAAAAGAACGCTAGGGGCAGGGAATCCCCGAGGGTCGGGGCTGAGATCACCAGGGCTCGGACCAGCCTTAGGAAATTCTTGACCGGACAAGGCAGAGAGTGGGCTCATTTCAGAGAGGCACGCTGACCATGCAGCGTAACATATAACAGCCAGACCCACTCTCTAGTGTGCTTTGGCTGGGCTTCTGGAAGGGCCCTGTCAATGGGCGTCTGGCACTAACACCCTTCAACCCCCCAGCTTGTGCACAAATCCAAATCCTGCTGGAGCCAGATCAAACGCCTGCTTTGCTGGGGCATATGGAGACGTGGTTCTCAGCTACAAGCAGGCAGAGCTGGAGAGAGGAAAAAACTAACCCTTCCAGGAAAGCTAGCAGCAAGCCCGGGAACGCAGCAAGGAGGGGACACCAGCGGGGCATACCTGGAAAAGCCTAGAAATGGAGAGGCAAAGGGACTCTGAACTCCTCTGCTGGTCTCCCCTGTCTGGCAGCCTGGTATCCTCACCTCAGCCATCTTCCCCACTGAGGCCTTGGCCACACACAAACCTGACCGATTCCTGCCTAAGTAACCCGGCCCCACAGTCACAGCTGTAAATGTGCTTACCCCACACGGCTGGCTCCACAGGGAAGCAGAACAGCTGTACCTGAACAAGGCACTTTCTCTCAGTACAACAGTGTCACTCTAAAACCAGCCTTAGTGTGAGTATCAGCCCAAATCTCGGGCACAGTACCCAGCGGAGATGCCCCCAGAACCCAGCGGACTTGCCTGGCATGTGGCTCCTGTTCCCTGGATAGCCTGCCTAGCCCTTTGAGCCTCCTCTGCTGATGCTGCCTCTGGGAATATGCTGCATCGCCTCAACCCTTTGCCTTATCACAGCCTAGACCCTTCCCGCAGTCTAATTCAAAACCCATGGCAAGGCCACCTCTCAGATGCACTCACTAACCTGCCCCCCTCTCCTTAGTCCACTGCATGCAACAGAGCACTGGCTACCCCAGGGCAGGGACTGAGCCACCACACCACCTGCCGCATGTGACATTATGAGTGTAACTTAATATCTCATTGAAAGGTGACAGGACCAGAAAGAGTTAACTAACTCATAGACGGACCTGACCCATGGGCGAACTTTAGAGACTTGTTAGGAAGATCTGTAAATGAATAAAGCTTTGAAATGCAAGTCTGCATTGTTAGAGGTAGAAGGGTAGATGTTCGCTCAGGTCTTGTGATGGAACAAACAAGTCTTGTCTATCCCTATGGCTTTGATTCAAAGATCAAATAAGGAATATTAACATTTAGGAAGATACTTGAGTGAAATAGTATTATTGTCTATGTGTCTCTTTGAAGGTTGTAGTAACCTGTATCTGAACTGTTTAATGGATAAATTACCGTGTGCTACTTGCCAGAATGTTTGGGAGAAGGAGTTAAGCCTATTGTTTTCTCAGGCCAGAAGGCTGCTGGACACGCTCCTACGTCATCTCAGATCTGCTTTGGATTTCAAGAAGGGGAAACCTTAAGCCATAAAGATTGAGATCCCCAGTCACTGACTGGAGTCACCCTGAATATGGACATTGGACTATAATCTATGGACTACTGCTAAAAGGACTTTTGGCAGCTGCAAGCTCACCTCTACTATGTATCTGAACATCAAGAATTGAATTCAAGTTTGTATGTATATTGATCTTTTAACCAACTCTCTCTCTCTCTTTTTTTAATACATTTTAGCTTAGTTAAGAAGAATTGGCTATAGCGTGTATTTTGGGTAAGATCTAAGTTATAATTGGACCTGGGTGTGTGGCTGACTCTTTGAGGTTGGAAGAACCTTTTCTTTTATATGATGAGATAAGATTTTCAGTAATCATCATCATCATGAGGTGTGTGTCTGGACAGAGGCCTGAGGCTGGGCACTTTAAAGGAACTGAGGTGTTTGAACTTCTGAGTAACCAGTGAGGTAGTGTAGAAGCTGTTCTGTGCTGGCATGGTAAATCTAAGTATTGGAATAACCACCAGCTTCTGGGATTTGTCTGCCCTGTTTTGTTTGCAGTTCACCCTAATTGGGTGACCTCAGCTGGCTCCCACGGGCAGCACCGTCACACCCCGCACCAAACACAGCTCAGTGTGGAGGGGCCAAAAGGGCCCGTCAGATCACCTAGCCGGATCCCTGTAGATCTCTAGCCAGCTCCCCTGGACCAAGCCCAGTGGCTTGTGTTCAACTAAGGCAGATCTGCGGGGCCCCAAGGCGTGCCTGTGTGAGAAATAATGCAAGGCGGCCAGCGCTGACCAGACATGTTTCATCATTACTTTTGAACTGTTGAATATGACTTGAAAGGCTCAGCCCTGGCCCTCGGCTCTTAGCAGGGTCTGCGTGGGGGGAGGCACAGGGCAGAGGACAGGCTGTTTGCTTTGCCTTAGCTTGGCTGTGCACAGTGGCTGCCGAGCATTTGGGATTTCACTTCCAAAACAAAATCAGATCTGGGAAATTTAGGACAAGATTTTAACCAACAGATGCCTAAACCACAGCCCCTCCAGAGTTCGGCACCTAAGCTGGGATCTTCACAAGACTTTCAGTGGGACTCCTGCTCCTAAATCCCTAAGGACAATCTAACTCCTCAGTACCAGGGCTGATTTTAGCCAGCCTCTCTGGATTACAGTCTGTCATCTGCCTTGCAGGGGTACCTGGGAGGCCCTTCAGAACCCACGCTAACGGAGCAGATTGGTGCTCTGCACTCTTGAAAATCAGCTGTTATTCAGGGACCAGATCCTCACAGATATTTTGGTACCTAACTCCCACTGATGTCAATGGAAGTTAGAGGCCTAAGTACCATTGGGGATCTGGGCCCAGGCACCTTGATAGGATCTGGGGGACTAAACTGTGGATTGCCCTTTTGAAAATCTTGGCCTGAGATGACAACTTTTGCAGTGTTTCTCTGCTCGGCTGTGCAGCCTTCATGTGCTCAGTGTGGGGATTTACTGGTGCTCATCTGCCTGGAAACAGCACTTCAGGCACCTCCTTGGTGGGTGGAAGCTCGCCACAAATCACCACAGCCAGAGCTGTACTGAATGGCTATCCTGGCAGGGAATCCTGGCGACACAAACCCAAGGCCTCTTGCAGCAGCAGCACCCTGGGAAGACCCAACAACCGGCTGCCTGCCTGTCCCAAACACTGAAACGGAGAGGCCCTAGTTAGACTCTGGTGATCCTATGGATTGTGAATGTGTGTGTACGGGGACATGGACTCCTCCTGGCTCCTCGGGGCTGGCAGCTGGGCCGGAGGTTAAAAAAGGCCTTTTGGAGCTGTCAGCGAGGCTGCAGGTTTCTCTGGCTATGTGCCCAGAGCTTTGTTATTGGGTTCATGCAAGAGGCAGCAGCACGACCCAGGTGTCAGCCCTGTGCCCTGGCCCGTAGCGTCGCATGCAGAGCAACTCCCTGGGCACCGTCACTGCCACAGGCCGGCTGGAGATCCAGGGAGGATCTATGGGCCTGGAAGCCAGGTCTGCTGCAGTGTCCACCCTGCCACCTCACTGCTCTGGCAAAGCAGGAAAAAGCTTCCTCTGAGCCCACAGCGCAAGCCCCACTGGCTGCCTGTGCAGGGAGGTGCTGGCTGCTGGAGCCTCCTGTGCCCTGGATTGGCCCAGGCATGCTGCTTAAGAAAAAACACCTTGAGGCTGTCAGTGCAGCTGGGCGGATCCCTGGCTTGCTGCTGCTAACAAACCCTGCTGTGCACTCCTGGCCCAGCCCTGCTCCATGTCCCTGGTCCCTGCTCCGCTCTGGTTCTCTCGCCCAGCCTCAGCTCCACTGACCCTGCTTCGGCTGGCTCACTTGGCTCCAGCCTGGTGCAACTCAGTGACCTGAGTTCAACCTGCTCTGACAACATGGCAGTAGCATGGGCTGCTGCTCCTGGCCTGGCCCAGCCCCCCAGCCTGCACTCAGACTATGTCCCTTCCACACCAGGCTCGGCTCGACCCGCTCCCCACAGCTGGGGCCCTGACACCAGGATCATAGGGGATGGCCCCTGCTCCAGCACAGCTAAAACATGCTGGGAGATACCCCCACCTGTTGTGCAGCCCCCACCACTGTCTGCAGCACATGGTACCCACTGCCTCTTCTCCTGCCCGGGCTGCTAACTCAGGAGCCCAGCACTTTCTGGGGCTTCTTTCTCAGGGCTCTCACGCCCTTGTCCACCTTCAAAGCCATGAACCACTGCAGCTAATCCCTGCTGGCCAGGAGGGACACCTCTCCCCCAGCAGCAGTGCCCTGGAGGGGGGAGCAGGTAGGAGCCTGGGCTGAGTGATGGGAGCAGCCCCCCCACATAGCCCAACTGAGCAGGTATTGCAGGGCAGGACCATGGCCCCACCCGAGCCACCCGGCCACCACCTGGAAGTGGCAGCATCCCAGCAAAGCGTCTGGGTGAGCTGAGTGCTGGGGACCCCATCTGAGGTGCATGGGGCTCTCCATGAGATCCAGGCAGCCTCTGCCCCCTTCGCTGGCTGGCCGGCCATTTTATCGGTGACCCCCCCAACTCCATCCCCATATCAAAGCCAAGTAGGCTCCTCTCCCCGTGTACCATGGCCCTTACCTCACTGATTGGCTGCCCTTCCTGTTTATCACCCCAGGCTCCCACTCCTCCAGAGGAAATTCCTGCAAACAAGAATCAGAGGAGTGAGATGGCCAGGATGAGCCGCCCACCCCTCCCACCGATGCTCTCCACCCCCACTCCTCCCGGCCCCTCACATCACAGGAGCAGGACAGGGGCAGGTCAGGGGCTCTTTTCCGCTCACAGCCCCATGGCCACAGCAGAGTCTCAGCAAGGAAACGCATCCTCCTGGCAGCCAGCTTAGCGCCCGCCCCCACAGAGCCACAAACCTGCTGAGCCTGTTTGCCCTCCTGCTGTGGGGCTGCGCTGCAGGGCTGGTTCCCAGCTGCAGCAAAGGGACTGCACTTTAGAAGGCTCCCGGGGCAGTGGAGCTTCGGGGCTCTTGCTGGCTCATGCAGGAAGGTCCAGCCGCCAAAGTGCGGCAGGCCGGGCAGATCCTGTCAGAGCCCAACAGATACGGAGCTGGGCGGGCGCGAGCAGGAGGGCGTGAGCGGGAGAGCTGGGTGGGCACCAGGGCCTCAACCCAGCCCTCAGGGCACCCACCCCCTTGGGGTCTGAGGCCCTGCCAGGAAACGACACCCCCCCCATCCCTCTCTTCTCCAGTCACCCCTAGCCAAGGAACATCAACGCCCTGCCGCTGCCAGCAGCCTGCACTGACAGGAGAGTGTGGCGCTCCCGGGAGGGACGTGTGACACAGCAGGGCTTGGCCACGAGCAGGCCACTGGTGGGATGGTGCCAACTGATGCACACATGGGGACGAGACTATTTTTCGCTACTATTTTGGGTGGCAGAGGGGTGGGGGGGTAGTTGGGCAGAAAAGGCATATTAGCCAAACAAAAACATCCTGCAGAAACTCTCTGGGGTCCAGGATGGAATTTGGGAGATGCCAGAACAGCCAGCAGCCGGTGGGTGGGGCATCCACCTGGGATGTGGGAAACCTGGGTTCAAGTGGCTGCTCTGAATCACGCATCCTCGAAAGTGGGTCTCCCCAGTGAGCGTCCTGAGGCCAGGCTGCGGCTCTCTCAGGCTCTGGTTTGCAGACAGCACTGAGTTTAACGGAAATAAACACCAACCACAATGCTTCGTGTGCCGGAGTCTCGTTTTCCAGCCAGCTCTGCCAGCCAGCAACACCAAGGTGCCCAGCGGCTACATGGGCTGCTGTACAGCCTTCTCCCCTGCTCATGCCACCCCAATGGCATGGGGACACATGGCAGGGTGGGAGCAGGAAGGGCTGATGGGCACAGTGTCACTGTTTGTGAGTAAACCCCGGCTAATGCTTCCCAGCTGTGCCCCCAGGCCAGGAGAGACAAAGCTCCATCTTACCCTGGCTCAAACCCACCGCTGCCCTCCCCAGGCTCCCACTTCCCTGGCCCGCAGCTAGTACTCTGCTGGCCAGGAGCCTGACTCCTCACCCTCCCCTCTCCACCAGTGTAGGAACAGCACTGAGGGGTGCCAGAGGGACACCAGCTGGCTGCTTTAGGCCTGGCAGGGGCATATGTGGCGGGGGGCAAGGAGGTACCCGTGGCACATTTCTGGAGAAGGTTGAGTTCAATAGAAATGGCAGGGGATGCCAGTCACTGTCCTGGCAGAGGTGGGCAGGTCTCAGGCAAGGGGTACATGGTTCCTCCCACACACACCAGGCATATGCCAAACAGACACACAGAGCCATCGGCAGAACCCCCTCCCTGAGCTGGGGAACCACTGGGGATCCAATGCAGCCACGCAAAACACAATTTACCCTGTTTCCTGCCACCTCCCAGGAACTCTGCCCCCAGCCCTGCTCCCCACACACCCTGCTCTGACACCCCCCCACAGCTTCAAACAGCCTGGGAGGGGACTGGTGCCTCCTGGTGCCAGCAGCTGACATGAGGCAAAGGGCTCAGAGTGAGGCAGAGTGAAGGAGGCAGCAGCTCCTAGTGTTTAAGCAGGGTTGGCTCGCCATCCTCAGGGACAGATAGACAGACAGATCCCTCTGACTGCCTCCCCCTGCACCTCTTCACAAGCTGGTACTCAGCGAGGCCAGGCTCAGACACGGGGCTGCCCACCTGGCACCGGGGGCAGCTTGCACGGAGGATCTCTTACCGGCAAGAACGCCTTCCTCCCAGGCCAGGGCTCGGTCTCCTCCAGGGCCTTGTGGGGAACAGAGCAGCAGCAGTCGGAACACCGCGGCACCCAGGGATGGGGGTGGCAACGATAGCCATGGTGGCTGGACTGCATGTTCCTCTGCAGCAGTGAGGGGCACATGTCACCAGAGCAGTAGAGGCAGGCACAGGCCCGGGCAAAGGGCCGCAGGTACTCGAACTTGCCATGCCGCGGGAGGCCAGCGTAGCACACAGGCGGCTCCAGGCAGCACTCGGCATAGGTGGGGAGATTCTGCCGCCCCGGTGACAGGGGCGGGTAGGACTGGTCCACGGAACAGCGCCGCAGCTCCTGACACTCAGTGCCCAGTGGCTGAAAGGCGTGCGACTCGGCTGCCTTTGGCCGAAAGCTGGGGGAACTGCTGTGCCGGGCCGGGAGGTGCGCCACGCATCTGCTGGTCTCCTCAAAGAACTTTCTGCGATCAGCAAAGGGCAGCAGGATGGCATCCTCTGCCAGGCGCAGCGAGGAGGTGGGCGCCTCTGACCCCTTGGCGTACGCCTCCCCAGGGCTCAGGGCCCGCTGCAGCTTGTGCTCTGGAGACCACCGCCACCGGCCCCCAGTCCCCGGAGCCCTTTGCTTCTCCCTGTCGGGGGCAGGGGTGCTGGGGCCTTTCCGTGCAGGCTGGGGGGCAGGGGCACTCCTGTTCGCTGGGCGGCCGGGGCTCCTGCCATGTTCCCCAGCAGGCGCCGTGCCCGGTGTGGGGCTCAGGCACTTGGCTCTGGCTTGTGTCATGCTGACAGAGCTCCTGTCCCCTGAGCTAGGCAGCCTGCCCTGTGGCGGGGCTGAGGGACTGGGATGGCTCTCGCATGGCTCATCCGTCTCCTCCACTGGCTCTTCCCCACACAGCAGAGCCACAGAACCCTTGCTCTTCTGCAGCTGGGCCTTCCTCCTCTGGATCTCATTGCGCAGGTTGGTAGCGAAGCGCTCACTCCGGCGCCGCAGCTGGGCTGATCGCTGATGGGAAGGGCCCGATTTCCTGGCACTCGGCCTGCTCTGCCAGGACTCCTTCCCCTCCTCCACCAGTGCCTTGGAGCTGCATGCGGGGGTTAGGCTGGCAGGCTGTGGTGGCATGGTTGACTCGCTGGGGGTGCTACAGGATCTCTCCAGCTCTGGGTAACACCTGTATGGCCCCTGGCTAAGGCAGGAGTCCTGGGCCTGGCCAGGGGAGTGCTGTGCTTGTGTGACATGGTCATCAGCACGGTCTGTGCCCACGGCTGGATCCCCGCACGGCTGCTCTTTGGCATCCTCTGTCTGCTGGCCGAGTCCTGGCTGCTCCAAGTGCAGCGGGTTCACAGTCCATTGATGCCTGCCCTGCAGCTGGGTGTCCCAGTGACTGCTGCCCGTGGCTACATTCAGGGAGCGCAGCTGGGATGCAAGCAGCTGCTCAGGGGCACTGTGCCGGTGCCCCTTCCGAGGAGACTGGGGCGGGTCATCATTGGCGCCTGGCTGTCCTTCGTGGGCACCGTTATCCTGGCACTGCCCCTGGGCAGCCTCCTGGGGATGGTCTGTGCTCTCCCCTAACAGCGGCTCCATGCTGGGCTGACATCTGTCCAGGTGGGAGCTCAGCATGTAGTACTGGTCGGCAGACAGGTGCTCCTTCGGGTGGTCTCCCACCCCCTCAGGCTCCTTGTCTCGCAGGCACAGCGAAGTGTCCGAGGTCCATCTGCCTGGGAGGTGCAGAGCATCAGCAGGGGCAGAGGCCCGGCGTCGCTCGGTGCCAGCCGGCTGGGGGTTGGAGGCCCGGAGGCTGTCCCTCCTAACGGGGGGCTGTGGAGGGGCGCCTGATTTGGCGGAGCCCGACAGGTTGCTTTCGTGGGGGCATGAGGAGGGCCTGGAGTTGGGTGCCAGGTGCCCACACAGCTGGTGGGAGACATCTGCCCCCTCGCTACCCGTCTGCAGGTAGCGCCCCTCATGGGCTCGGCTGGGGCCCAGGCCCTGGAGGATAGAGTCTGTGGAGGAGGTCTCTTCAGGGCGCAGGGACAGGGCATAGTCCGAGGCATTGGAGCTGGCCGAGAAGGAGCTATAGGCAGAGTCCCGCTTGTTCTGGTACATGCTCTGGTCCACAGGCGAGAGGCTGCCCTCATAGTAGGTCTGGCCGGGTGGGTCCAGGCTCTCCATGCTTCCAATGGAGCTGCTTTTCTCCGTGCTGCAATGGCGAGACAGCTGGGCCCACTGCAGGGACAGGTCACTGGAGAGAGAGACACCAAGTGTGAGCAGCACCAGGAAAACACCCTCCCGCCCCAGCACCATGGGCAGAACCAACCCAGCCTGTGTCGAGCGGTGCCATTCACAAGCCAGGTACAGACCAGATGCTCCTTAGCCCAGTGCACCCCTCAAACACCCCAGCTTTGCAAGCTCACACAACACTGGCAAGCTCCTGAGCAGCTCCCTTGCTATGGTCAGGAAGGAATCGCTCCCCTGTGGGCACTGCACTGGGGATCCAGGTGGTAGTAGGGCAAGAAGCTAGTGCAACAAGGGCTGGGGCCTTCCGCCTGCCCCTGCTGGGGACAGTTAGTCCCAGCCTTGCCCTGGCTCCACCCTGGCCAGGGGCTGAGTGCATCAGGGGATCACCCTGTCCGGTGGATTCAGTGGTGGGCAGAGTCAGGTGATGCTCCCCAGAAAGGTGAGCTGTCGATCCCACTCCACTCGTCTCACTGCCCCTTTGCCCAGCCCCAGGATGATAGTTCCTATTCCAAGGTGATGGGGGGGGGGGGGGGTTGCAGCCAGAATGACCGCATGTAAGCAAGGGCAGGATTTGGCCGTGGGGGAGGGAGGGTGAGCCCGCTGGGCCTGCAGTGTGTTCTCTCCTGTCCTCTGGGACTGGAGGCAATCTGCCATTCGCAGCCCCTCACTTGGCCAAGAGGACTGGAATTTGTTAGCTGCATGCTCGCAGTGCAGCCGGCTCTGGCCCGCCACCCTTCCTGCTCAGGAATCGGAGCTCAGCAGAACAAACCAAAGCTGGAAAAAAAGGGAAACCGTCCCCAGGGAGGAAAGGGAGACTCAGCCATGGAGCAGGGCAGCTCCTCCCATTGGAACAGGCTGAAAGGGCCCTGTGGCAGTGCCAAAGGGCCCCAGTGGGAGGCAGGGCAGCAGCCAGTCAGGCCAGCAAAGAGAAGAACGTGCTGGGCTTGGAGACAACCCAGCCCAAGGCGGAAAATTCCAGGGTGAGACATGCACTTGTGCTGAGATAAAGTGCGCTCTGGAGAGCCAGCAACGGCATGTCAGAGGGGCCATATGGCCCTCTGGTCCAAGCCCTCCATGTCCCAACAGGACAAGGCTGCTTTCCCCACAGCCGAGGCACAGAGAACGCTAAGGTAGAGATCAGCCAGGGAACTGAAGGGCTAAAGACACGGTGACAGGCGAGTTACATTATCTCAAGGGCCAGGGTGAGAGCAAAGCTCAGATCTAAGGGAACTGCACTCGAGCAGCTCTGGGGAGCATGGCTGGCCTTAACTCTGCCCTCTGCAGTCCACCAGGGAAGACAAATGAGGCCAGGCCCAAAATCAGCCTCAGTCAACCCGGGGCCACCAATGTTTGGCTGACAACCAAGTGGCCATTGCTGGGCCCCGGCCCGGCACTGGAGGCCCAGAGGCAGCGCAATGCAGGGGTTCCGAGGTTGGGGAGCAGCTAGATTGGGGCTGGGTTGCTCTAGGAAGGGGGCATTTTAGAGCCAGGCACC
Organism: Chelonoidis abingdonii; assembly: GCF_003597395.2. Classification (NCBI taxonomy): domain Eukaryota; kingdom Metazoa; phylum Chordata; order Testudines; family Testudinidae; genus Chelonoidis; species Chelonoidis abingdonii. The sequence goes on from NC_133776.1 coordinate 60,388,208, forward strand.
TGCCCAGGCTTCTCCACCCGGAGAGCTCTCGGATGCCCCAGGGCAGCGAGTCCAGGCAGAGCTACACCCCAGCTGCGGTGGGACTCACCTGGAGTCACATCCTGAGTGCCAGGACAAGCTGAAGGCATCAGAGGGACAGTGCATGGTGGCAGCCTCGGTCCGGACCTCGGAGAGCTTGGCCAGGTGCCAGGAGTGGGGCCTGATGACGGGCACGTTCCTCCTGCCAAGAGCAGCACAGAGCCGAGAATGGAGAGGAAACCAGGCTGAGGCACTGGGCTGAGCTCACTTCCTGGAGAGCTTCCCGTCCCATCCCCCGCAGGGAGGCTTCCTTAGCAGGACAGAGGGGACATCCCGGAGGAGTTCCCCATTAGCTCACTGGGGTCTCTGGGGCCCATCTCCTCCACGGCCATGCCTGCCCAGCCCAGAGAATGGCATCCCACGCTCCTCTGAGCGAAGGGCTGGGAGCTGCTGACACTCAGGGGTGGGGAGCAGGTGCCTTCCACCAAGAGGATGAAGCTACAGAGGGCATGGACTGGCATGGAAGCCCTTTCTCTGGGCTGCCCCTCGCAGCACTCCCCACTCCTGCATCTCTGCCAGTGGGGGCAGGGAGCAGGGATCTGCCCCCCCACCGACTGAAGCTATGTAGAGACCTCTTCCCCCCATGACATTCCAATAGGCAGAGGAGGGGCCAGCGCTATGGGGCTAAATGCTCACACCCACACACTTTGGCTGATGAGGATTTCAGTCCCCACCGTCTCCATGCACTGCACCCTCCCCCCAGCACAGTACCCCAAAGCCTGGGATATCCTCAAGCCCCAGCTCCCAGAGTCATGGGATTATGCTCGGCCCTCGGTATGGGATTTTTAAAAAGCAGGTCTCTAGCCCTGGTGGCTGGGGAGAAGAGCTGGTGAAGGGGCCCCACCAGGCTCAGACACTAGGAGATGGAGGAAGCAGCTTCAGGTCTAATGCCTGAGTTTTAAGCCAGTCTCATGATTTCTGGGGGCCTGACTCACACTGGCTGAGTGCTGGGGATTAGCCAGGCAGCCCCACCTCCATCCTCTATGGGCATCGCTCCAACAGGTAGGACAACTTGGAAAGTTCGGCTCATGCCAGGAAGCCAGGGCAGGGCCCTAACTAAAGATCCCAGCCACATAGCACTAGCCCAGGCCTGGCTCTGCTGCTGGCTCCGTCTGGATGGAGTGGGGCAGAACTCAGGCAAGCCCCCCGCTCCAGTAATTCACAACCTTGGACGATCCCATGGGGAGACTGGGAGCCCTCTGACTGCCCCTGGACTACCAGGGTAGGTAGCCAAACTGTCACCCCCAAGAGCACCCAGACTGGCAGCACCCTGCCCCCAGAGCAAACAGGGGCATTTTAGCTGGGCCTGGCTGCACACACAGGCTCCCCACCACTCGTACAGGGTCCTGCATTGCACTCACAGGCCAATGATGGGACTCGACCCCAGGCTCCCAGAGCCAGGCCAAGAGATTCCCTGTGATGGCAAGTTACCGCTGCCCTAGCTTGAGTGTCCCAACAGTTGGGGAATGAAGTAGCATGGAGGGAAGGAGTCAGGTTGGCAGGTGGCAGAGGAGTCAGCATGAACTATGCACTTGCTGGACTGGCTCAGAGCCCTACACGGCAGCATCACACCCTGGCTCAGCACAAGCCCCACGGCCCAGGCTGGACTGAACAGAAACCAGAGTCCAGCAGGGTGCAACTGCAATGAACCAGAGTGAGGGGAAACTGACACCAGAGGGACAGGGCTGGGAGCGGGAACCAGTCAGGTTCTCAGCACAGGGCTGCGCGGTGCTGCTGGAGAGAGCAGCCGGGGGGGAGAATGGCTTCATGCCAGGGGCAGCCCGGCCCCTCAGGGAAGAAGTGGGCTCTGCAGAGCCATCTTCCTGCTCTCGGGGCGAGAGATTTGGGATCCCAATCCTGGAGTCCCTGATATGTAGGCAGTGCCCCGGCGAGAAGTGCAGAGGAAGCTGTTGTGTGGGGGTCAGGGACTGCACACTGATAGCACGGCAATAACGCCAGGATTTATGGGCTCCACAGGGTTGGTGCCAGGCCAGCACAGCAGAGCTGCACAGTTGCCTGCTCCTACAGGGAGACACATGCCCCCAGCAGGCACCCCACATAGGGGGTCAGAATCACCCCCAGGAAACTCAGAAGGCAGGCTCAGTTGTACCACGTGATCCCAGTTCTCTAGAGGGAGAGTTGGGGTGTCGTGGCCCCAGGAGACTAGTCAAATGCAGTGAGAGCCAATGCATCCTCGGTTCCCCAAGGCCTCTCGGCTGGTGAGATCCTTGGGGCAGTGCCCAGGGCAACAGGGGCCCAATCCCACCAGCAGTGCAGAGACCCAGTCAGGCCTGGGGCCCTGTCTGGGTGTGGGATTCACCCCATCCCTGCCCCTGAGAACTCACAGTGCCCTGATCCAGCTGTCCCCTGGCTCCACAACCTGACACTGGCCGCTCCCCAGCACTCAGAGCCCCTTCTGAAAGGGTTGCAGCAACACCCAGTCAGACACGACTCCCTGCACTACGGCCTGTCATACAGAAGCTAGCTCTAGTGCTAGGATGTGGCCAGGACAACCAGGATTACAGACAAGTCAGGGCATTAAAGTGCTCCGGGACCTTAGTGATTGCAGGTGGGCAGGAACCCAGGTTTTATGGCTCCTCTGGAAGACGATGCTTCAGCAGCACAGCGCTCCTCAGCACCACTGGCTCTGGGGGAGCAGGGCCACCATGCCTGCAGGGCCTAGCTGCACCTGCCATTCTGTGGCAGCCCAGCCCAGCAGCTGTAGCCCAGCTCAGCAAGGGATGGACACAGGAAACTGTGCCAGATCACATGGTGCCATGGCACAAGAGCTGGGGGCCCAGACCCGAACAGCCCTGACCCGTCCCTGCAGAGCCCTGCACCAGCACTGTTAGCTGGCACTGAGCACAACCCCTGCTGGGACCTGGCCTGGAGCCCCAGTGCTGTCCCCAAGTCCCTGGCTCCCCCAGGAGCAGCCGCCCAGTCTAAGCATCTCCAAGCAGCTGCGCGCCCCATACATTGCCTTTGGTCTGATCTGTGAGGGCAGCCGCTCATCCAGCTGCAGCCCTCAGGGGATAAGGCTGAGGTGCCAAGTCAAGGGCAGTACCACAATCACAAGGGGTCTTGCTGAGCCCTGCAGGCTGCACCCTGAGCGTGAAGGGAGACAGAGATGACTGCAGCAGTTGGCCACGGGGGAGCCACAAGCCCCCTGCCAGGCCTGAAGGGACGGGGCACAGTGCAGGGGAATGTGCCACTTTTCGGGAGACCCTGACTTTACCTGAACTGGCATCAAGTGAAATGGACTTCAAAAGCCTTAGGAACCTCAGGGACTTGGCTACATCACAAAGCTGTCTCACTACTGGGCAAGACCAGCTGCTTCTGTGTTGTGGGAGGCAGGACTGGGACAGAGGGGTGGTGGAGAGGGGCCTGGGCTCTGACAGGGGGCTGGGAGAGCAGGGGCTATGGGTTGGGACTGAAGGGCACCGGCAGAGCTGTGCAGAGAGAAGCCCAGGGCTGGGACAGCAGTGGGCTGCAGGTCAGGAGTGAGGGGCACTGGTAGAGCTGTGTGCTCAGCTTGGGAGTCACAGGAGGCAGACATTCTGTCAGGATTCAGGTGCACTCCAGTGGGAGAGGGGGCAGGTGCTATGCAGGGCCCCAGAAAAGAGGTGTCTGCACCCTATAGGGTGAGCAGTGCTGGGGATGGAGGGGCAAATGGATGACATGCTCTGCTCAGGCAGGGGCAGAGGCAATGCAGGTGCTGGGGAGCCCAAGCTGTGCCCCACATCTCCTGGCAGAAGTTGCCACCTTCAGCAAGGCACAAACCATGGAGCAGGTTATCCATCCTTCCCATTGTCCCACTGGGCCTGGCTCCCTCCAGGGCAAACCAGGCTGCTTTCCAGAGATGGGCTGTCAGCGCTGGGAGCCAGTGAAGCCCCACCAGCTCAAGGCCCCGTACTCACCATGGATGGGGGATTCCAGAGAGATCTGGGCTGGGCGACCCCAAAGACTACAGCACTGCGTCCCTCTTGGCCGATCTGCTGCCCCTAACGCCTCCCACAGAAGCACAGCCCAAGCCCTCCGTGCTGTGGAGCCACGAGCCTGGGTGCCACATCAGACTGCAGAGATGGTGCCCTCGCTTGCTGGCTGCGCCACACCAGGCAGCCTCTGCTAGCACCGTGGCTGCTGACCCCGATCCCAGTGCTCTCCCAGAGTCTTTGCCGGTTCTGAGAGCCCCACCCCCAGGCCCAGCAGCCAATCGTCTACCTGCTCCCAGGCAACCGCAGCAGCCAGGAAGGGAGCGAGGAAGCGATGTTCAGGGGAGATAAGCTCCGGACAGCATGGAATTCGCTGCCACATGGGAGAGAAAACAGGGGGGGAGCTGGCTGGGGCTGGAGAGCAACCTAGGGCTTCCTGGCTCCATGAGCAGTCAGAGAGGAAATGGGACATCAGGGCCCCGTTGGGCACACTGAGTCAGCCCTGCCCTGCCCCTCGCGAGGGACTCAGATCCCGAGCATCATTGGCACCCCGGAGGAAGGGAGACGACCCCTGCATCCGCGGGCTGTCCTGGGGATCAGGGAGCTTTTCCAGTTGCAGGGGAGAGCAGGGCCTATGCCTGGCCTTAGTACTTCCCTCCTCCCCTGATAGCTGCACAATGCCAAGGGCCGCTGGGCTAGAGAAGGGGTCTCCAGCTGGCATGCCCAGGGATGCCTTTGCCAAGTCTCCCACAGCCATTCACAAAGGGCCATGGCTGCCCCATGTGGCAGCATGAAGAAGTCAGGTCACCTCCCGGCCAGCCAGGCCCTGACATTGGGGTGCACCCAGCCCCCTGTCCTGGGCAGACCCCAGCCAGGGCTGGGCAGAGTGCGGGAGCCTGTGGGATCTGTCCAGGGACTCGCTCCACAGTTAGTGCTGATTGCAACAAAACAAACCACAACAGCTGCAGCTGCTTCCCTGCCCTAAGCAGCTGGGCTTGGCTACCGCCCCCGCCACCCTCGCACAGGAAGCCCTGGGAAGAGCCCAGGAAGAGGGAGGTCAGGGGGGTGGAGACAGGAAGAGATCAAGGGGAGGAGGGATAGCTCAGTGGTTTGAGCATTGGCCTACTAAACCCAAGGTTCTGAGTTCAATCCTTGAGGGGGCCATTTAGGGATCTGGGGCAAAAATCTGTCTGGGGATTGGTTCTGCTTTGAGCAGGGGGTTGGACTAAATGACCACCTAAGGTCTCTTCCAATCCTAATCTTCTATGATTCTATGAATGGACAGCCCTGCAGCCTCGGTTCTGGGAAGGGCCAGGTGGGTTAGGGGAGCCCTGGCTGGGGGCTGCATCCTCCCCCAATCTCCCGGGCAGAGCCCCCGGCCCATGTCGCTGGCACCAAGCAGCCCCACACCTGCAGCAAGCGCCAAGTTTTGCAGGCTGATCTGGGCTCATCGGGGAGGCCTTCAGGGGGGCACCATGCTCAGAGAGCTTGGGTCCTCCGGGGGCATCCCCTCCCGGCCAGTGTCACATCTCTGCAGCCACCTCCCTGCCTGCATTTGAGTGCTGGGGAATGGGGATCCAAGCTGTCCTGGCCCTGGCAGGAATAGCCAATGGGCTGCCTAAGTCCAGGGGCTCCTCTCCCCAAGCAAGTAGCTGGGTTGTTGCAATGCACAGGAAAGACTCTGGATGGACGTGGCTATTAGGCCAGAGATTCGGTGCCAGGACATAACCCCCCTGGGGAGGGGAGAGGGTCTGAGGCTCAGCATGGAGCCATCCCAGACATCACTAGGGCTCTGGGGGGCCAACAGGCTGTGCTGCCCAGAGGTGGGGGACAAGTGGGGAATTTGCCCCAGGCCTCACAGAGGCCCCCACGAGAATATAGTATTCTATAGTACTGCAACTTTTTTTTAGGGAATGGGCCCCTAAAATTGCTTTGCCTCAGGCCCCCTGAATCCTCTGGGCAGCCCTGGTGCTGTCTCCCCGATCCATGCCCTGAGTCCAGGCACTTCTGACCAGCAGAAAACAGACACATTCCAGCCACCAGAGGGCAGCAGCAGCTCAGGCTGGGAGCACCACAGGACAGCAGGGCCCACATCCCCCCCAAGTCCCCGCCTGGAGCGGGTGGGAGGAGGGCGGGTTCCCTACTGAGCCAGGGCCCCCTACAGCCAGGAGCAGGGGCCTTTCCTGGGTCTCCAGCACACGGGAATCCACACCCAGCTCAGCCTCTTCCGGGGCCCATCACCTGGGTATCTGGCATCACAGGAGCAGCTGAAACAGTCAAAAGGCTTTAGGGCTCCCTGGGACTGCATAGCCCAGAGCCTACTGAGTCCTGGCAGGGAGCTGTGGGGGCTGCCCCAGCAGAGACCCAGCTGTGCCCCCATGCACCAGAGCTTGCTGCTGGAGCTCAGCCAAGGCTGCTTCCCAGGGGCATCAGGAGGCCCAAGGGGGCAAAGGGCCCTGGTTCCAGCCAGGCCTCCTGCCCATGTCCTCACACTGCTTCCAGCGCCTGTCTGCTGTCAGCTCAACAGGAACGGGGTCCCCTGCCCAGCTCCCCGGACTCTTGCCCAAGACAGTAAGACCCCCCACAGCTAGACTCACCCACCCCAAATAGTTGGGAGATAAACAGGGCAGGGCGCCAGGGGTCGGGAGATAAACAGGGCAGGACTCCGGGGGTCGGGAGATAAGGTGGTGCTGGGGATTAGCCCTGGGGCTCTCAGGGCAGAGAGGAGCCAGACACATCTGACTGCTGGAGGAAGGGGTGGTCCAACCCCCACTGCTCCCCCTCCCCGGATTTGGGGGTCAGGTGCCTCCAAAGACACAGGCTGGGGGCAGGGGGAAGGGCTGTGGAGGATCCCTGAGCTGCCCCCAGCTAGTAGGGGAGCCTGGGCCTGCTGTGGGGAGCCCAGTAGAACCAAACAGGGGCTAGGAGGCTCCACACCCAGGAGAGGGGTCCCCCATCTCATTGCCCTTCTGCGAATGGGGAAAGCTCAACACACACACACACCCCACAGCTGCCCTCAACCCTCTGCCCTCACCTGCTGGGACAGCCCCGCTCAGAGTGTCTCCTCCCCAACCCCTGGGTGAGGCGGTATGGCAGGGGCCGGCAGAGAAGGGAGACAGGGTCTCATGGCTCCCCCTGCACACAAGGGCAGCGAGCCAGGCAGCCCCACCGGCTATAAGCTCCCAGCCAGCCCCAGATGCAGCCTCTAGCCCTAACTCTGCGTAGCGAGTGCCAGGGGTCTCAGGCTGCTGGGGAAACCCCTCTGCTCTGTTCTCTCCCTTGACTGGGCCAGACAGGGCCTGGCAAGACCCAGACATGCCAGCCCGCAGCCCAGTCACCTCAGCCCCTTGCTGCCCCCCAGCACCTCTGGAGCGGGGCAGACCCTTCCTCAAACTGCTGCCAACAGGATTCTCCTGCAACTCTCCCCTCTGCCCACAGGGTGGCACTCTCCCCAGCGCCTGGGGACCCCCAGTGAGGCTGACTCTAGGACAATTCACCCGCTCTCCAGGCAAGGACAGCCCAGCCAGGGCCCCACGCTCCTACCTCCTGACAATCATCTTCAGTGTGCGGTAGGAGCCTTTGATGAGGACGAGCGCCTCCTGCCGGGAGCCATACAGTGGGGTGCCATTGATGTTCACCAGCTCGTCCTCAGGCCGCATCTTGCGCGACAGGGCTGCCTTACCCCCATCTTCAACCTAGGCACAGATCCAAGACAGCCAGGTGGTCAGATGGGCCGGGCACTGTGCTCACATGTGCCCGCCCACAGAGGGGTGTGGGGCAGCCAAGTCCTTGCTTTCTGGGGATGCCCCAGCACCTTGGCCAGTGATGCAGGGAACCTGTTTCAACACATCTGGCTGTCCAGCCCTCACCACACCTCCCCGCCCCTGGCATCCCAACTGCCTTTGAGGGGAACCCCAGGCCCAGCTACTGCAAGACAGAGGTCTCATGGGATTGGGGGTGCACCAAACGGTGGTGGTGCTGGGGCCACAAGTCCAGAGCTTGGAACACACCATGCCCATAGAGATGTCCCACAAGGACCCTCTAAGGTAGGGAGCAGGGTGGTGCACATATTGCGCGGGCTGGAAAGTTACTGTGGGAGTCAGGGCATGAAGGTCTCCCAGCCCTACTAACCAATCCGTTAAAAGTCCGTTTGGCCACCTGCCGCGGGGCAAGCAAGGTGCCTGCCTGGCTCCGCGCAGCTCCTGGGAAGCGGCCAGCATCTCCCTCTGTCTCCTACGCATAGGGGTGGCCACGGAGGTCCATGCGCTGCCCCTGCCCTGAGCGCTGGCTCTGCAGTTCCCATTGGCCGGGAACTGCAGGGGCGGCACCTGCAGGCAGGGCAGCGCATGTTGCTGCCTAGCAGTGCCTCTGCCTAGGAGCCAGAGGCAGATGCTGGCCACTTTCTGGGAGCTGCCTGAGACTAGCAGCGCCACCCAGAGCCCACACCCCTTACTCTCTCCCACACCCCAACCCCCTGCCCTTTCCCGGAGCTCCTTCCTGCATCCAAACTCGAGCCTGGAGTCCTCTCCCGCACTCCAACCCCCTCGGCCCCAGCTCAGAGCCCACACTCCCAGCCAGAGCCACATCCTCTCATTGCCCCAAACCCTTGCCCCAGCCTGGAGCCCCCTCTCCCACTCCAAACCCCATGGCCACAACCTAGAGACCCCTCCTGCACCCCAACCCCCTCATCCCTGGCCCCAGCCAGAGCCCTCATCCAGTCCCACATCTCTTCCCCAGCCTGGTGAAAATGAGTGAGTGAACAATGGGGAGGGGGATGGTGGAGCCTCAGAGAAGGGGTGGGAAGGGCATGGGGGTTCAGTTTTCTACAAATAGAAAGTTGGCAACTCTACCCATCCATCGCCAACAAAATCCACACCCCCTCCCACATTCCTCTTCCTTCCCCTCCCAGCGATGACATTCAGCTCCTCTCCCTGCCTCCCCACCTGCTTGCCAATCCAAGTTGGGGATGGGGGAAAACAATTTCCTGGGGTGGAGGCAGCAGCAGGGCCCCAACCCATGTCGCCATGACACAGCACTTAGAGACCAGCTGTCTGGCAGCAGGTGTCTCGGCAGGCTGAGGCTGGGGCCTGGCTGAGCAACAGGCAGGCAACAGCCCAAGGGTAGCTGGAGGGGACAAGGACCCCCGGCTGCAGAAGCTCTGAGCCAGCCTTCCAGCCAGGCCCCACAACGGAGCTGCTAGAAGCACCCAGCCCTCAAACAAAGAAACCCAGGGGCGCCAGGTCCACAGAACGTGTCTGGAATCCAGCCCAAATGGTGCATCTCTCACACCTGGTGCATCCTGTCACACCGTGCGTGCACATCCCTTCCTAGCATGCCGCACAACAGGCCCATTCTAGTCTGAAGAAAGGCGCCAGCGTACCACTGGGGAAATGGGTCCTTGCACAGCCAGCAGCAGACCAAGACACAGCTGAATGGACCGGCTAGGCTGGACACCCTCCCTGCCCACAGCACCCCCCTCTGGCAAAGAAGTCCGGTTTCCTCTTCCTCAACCCTAGGTTTTCCCTCAGTCCCAGTCATATTTGGCTTGAACCTATCACTGAACCTGGCACACAAGAGGTTAAAAGGCACAGCAAGCAAGGGGGAGGGGCAGCAGTTGGCTCCCTCCTCCACCCAGCTGGCTGAGGGGAGATGGCCCCTCTGGCTGATGGGGCACTAGGCTGTCATTTGGGGGAACCCCTCCTCCGGCTCTGACAGGACAGGTCATTCTTGAGTGCTCCCCTGGGAGCATGGCCAGCCAGGAGCATGTGGCTCCACTGAGTGTCACTCAGCAGATCCCCTTACCACCCATGCCTCAGGGCATGGCAGCCCAGCACCAGCTCCAGGCTGGCTGCTATTAACCCCAGCCAGCTCAGGAGAGAAGGTGCCCCTGCAGAGCCTCAGCATCCTGCCTGGAGCCATGACACAGCTGCTGGGCAAGGCCCGAGGCTCACAGCCCAGCTCTTAAAGGGGCACAGCCCACACCACCAAGACCATCTCTGGCCTTCCCTGTGCAGGTGCCCGGAGGGAGACTGAGCTAGAAGGGGCCACAGCCAGAGAGCTTCCATCTCCATCTGGGACAGCCTACACCAACCATCTGTTCTGGAGCCAGATGCCATGATGATGGGCCACCTTAGGACAACCTAGCTGGTGACATTCACTAAGGAAAATAACCCTGCTATGAGCCTCAAGAGAGGATTGCTGGTGCAATGGGGGTCTTGGGTCTCAACCCAGCTTTCTAGGGGATGGGGATTTTTGTGCTGGATCAGAACCCAGGGCCCAGGGCCCCCCTCAAACTGTGGCCAGGCACAGTGGCTGAGGAGGAAGCTGTAGGAACTCCAATAGCCATCAGCAACACGCCCCAGGGAGCCTGTCCAGAGCTGGCTTGTGGCCTAAAGTGGATGGGGGTCCTGGCTGCTACCCCCCAGTGAGCTGTGAATGCTCACATTACTTCCCTCCCGCCCTGCCCCCACCATAAGCCCCAAGCTCCCAACCAGCCCACTCTGCCACACAAAGCCCTTGGGGGACCTGGCTGCCAGTGCCTGATCCTGCCTGGCCCTCACGAACCAAGAGGGGAGAACAAGGATGCAGTGATTGCAGCACAAACAGAAAAAAAACAAGCAGCCTCAGAGCAAAGCCCAGGGCTCCCGCCCCAGGGCAGACTGGGCCCCTAGGCCCCCTCACTCACAGTGGGATACCCATCCTGGCTGCCATGGAGCCCCCTGCCTAACACCAGTGTGCGGGGGGGCAGCTTTGTGCCCAAGTCATGAGCCCAGCACAATACTTAGCTAGATGGGCATACTCCAAAGAGCCTGGCAGCTTGGCAATGGCAGCCCAGCCCCGCATGGCACTCCCACCCCAGGACGGCAGCTCCCTGGTCTGACTGCTGGGATTCCTGAGCTATGGATCTGATCCGACTCCAGCTGCTAGCAGCGCCCAAGCTCGCTCTGGCAGAGAGAGTAACCCTGCACTAGGGCTGTTTGGGAGGCCAGCAAGCTAGGCCCACCTGGCCCCAAGTGCCAGGGTCACAACCTTCCCCACCCCCTGGGAGAAAGGCCATGCAGAACACAGCAGTGACCCTCCAACCCTTCATCCCTGGGCTCAGCCCCACATGGCTCCTGGCAGCCTGGGTGGCAACACACCATCTTACAGCACCATCCTGCACTGCCTCTGTGCACATCATCATGGCACATGGGCACCCACCATCCTCGAGTGTTACCTTATTGGCCCTCCTGACATGCTGCACCAGAGCAGCTGGGATTCTAGCAAACGGTGGAGAAGCCAGAAGGTGCCTTGAGTCCTAGCCAGGGATCGGCTCTGCAGGGTGCTCCTGCTCCCCCAGGGGGCTGTCACTGTCTGCTGCACCCACCAAGGGCAATGCCGACCTGCACATCACACAGCAGGTCCAGTCCTGTGTCTGAGCCCTGGTCTCACTGCTCTGCAGGAGACCAGGGCATGGCAGGTCTGCTTCGACACAGCCCCTGCAGTGCCCAACTTCAGACCCTGGACCACAGCCCCCCCTTCCCCAGCACAAGCTGCACAGGTTAGACAGGGCAGGTCTTCCTGTCCCAGCCCTCGCTCTGCACGCCCATCTGGCCGGATCTGCCATTTACCTGTGGGGGATGCCCAGGCTAACCCTCCCCCGTCACTCCATGTGCCGCCCCTGCAGGGGCACAGACCCTGCCCACAGCACAGTGCCCATGTTCCAGCCTCCAAGGAATACACAGTCATGGCCCAGGCCCCTTCCCCAGCCCACCACCAAGCAGGAAAAGGGCAGAGTTGTGCCCGTCCCCCACTATGCCCCCTTCCTCACTCATCAACTTGGCACTCCTGTCCCCCAAGACTTTAACCTTCCTCCCTGCTGGGAGGACACCACAAACTGGACCGGTCCCAGATTGAGACCCCCCACACACTCTGCTGACACCATCGGTGCTGCTCCTTTATCTCAAAGCGGATCAGCCATCAATGCCCCTTCTCCATCTCAATGCCCCCAGACCCAGCTGAGTCCCCTTTCCCCTCCTCCCTCGACCCAACCCTGCCTGGTGGGCTTAAAAACCCCAAGCAGGAAAGCCGGGTTCCCCCTCCTCCCCCCTCAAGCAGCGCACTAGGGACCAGGCTGTTATACAGCAGGGGCGCTCGTACCACTTTCCGAAGGGTCCTGTGCTTCCGGGCCCACAAAAACCAACCTGGCTACAGCTGGATCTTGGCCTGGGGCAGCCATCGAGTCAACCCTGGGGGATCCACTGTGGGAGAGGAGGCTCCTGCCCCAAGGGGCCCAGGTGTTCCCAAGACAGACCAGGCTGGAGTGGAGGCACGCTGAGCTGAGCAGCCCAGCTGGGCTTGGCATGGCCTCCCTCCCCCATCCCAGTCACATGCATCTCAACAGCAAAGAAAGGAAGCTGAAAAATGTCTCTCACTCTCCTCGCAGATTCCCCAGCGGCGTCGGGACAGTACAAGAGCCCATTGTGCGGCTGAAATGCCAGCCCAGTGTCCAGTGCTCCCAGCCACCCTGTCCATGGCATCAGCACATCCACCCCGTGGTGGGTGTAGAACAAGGGACTCTGTGGGCGAGGGGAACTGGGCATTCCAGCTCCTGGGCATTGCCAGTCTAGATCAGTGGCTGAAAGTGCTGGTCCCGACAGCCCTGTTCGCTGATCAGAGGGCAGCGCAGACTGGGGCCTTGGCTCCTTGCCACTGCACAGAAACCGCCCCCACATTGGCACAGACTGGTTCTCAGTGCTGCCCATCTCCACAGAGAGGCCAATGACTACACGTGCCTTGGAGGCAGGACTCCTGCTGTCCCCTGCATGGGAGCCCCTCAAGCTCAGGGCATCGTCCAGGTATGTGCGGAGGGGATGCCCATGCTGCACCTGCTCTGGGGAGGAGACTGCCCCTGGGGCTGGGAGACATGCACTGAAGTAAACGAATGTACAAATCCCTGGGCAGGACAAATCCACAGTCGCAGCAAGGTGGCCGGTGGCTCCCTGCACAGATCAATGGCATTGGCAAGAACGTAGCAAAGGCATACTGGATCTCACCAGTAATAGATGCATGGAGCCCATCACAGAGGCGGATGCTGAAGGGGGGCACAAATTGGAGTCCAAACCCGGAGCATGGAGCTAGAAGAAATGAGACTGGGACACAGCAGCTGAGAGCGTTCCCAAAACAAGGGGAGAGCCGGCATCAAACCATCAGGGGTCAGGAGACAGCCCAAAGCCCTCCCCACTCATCTGGGCAAGCAACTGCCTGCTGCTGCTTCAGCAGCTTTCCCAACCTGGATCGCCTGCCAGATCCCACTGTGCTGGCTCCCATGCTGCCCACTCTGCACCAGGAAACTCCTGGATCAAACTCAAACAGCTGCTACTGCCTCCACCTTCAGATCCCTCTGTAAGGGTCCCTGCAGCCACCGTGCTGACAGAGCCCAGCCTCCTGACTTTGGGGATCAGCAAGTTCCTCTAGAGCTTCTCGGAAATGGGGTCCGAATCCCCCAAATAAAGCAATTCCAAATGCCCAGCGGTGCCTCATGGGCACTGGAGTTCACAGGGTTGCTAACTCTCATGATTTCACCCAGTGATATTTGGTGCTTTTGGTCAAGCCCCAGCACGTGGAGTCCTGTGACAAGGGGAGAATCTCAGCCTTCATTTTAAAACTGCCTATGCTTCTAGCTCTCCTAAGTGCAGGGCAAATCTCGCCAGACCAGCCTAGATGCTCAGCAAACGGCAGCCAAACCAAGAGAGCCCACCTTTTACTCTGCATTCGAAATCTCCTGGCTTTGGGGGCTGACTTGCGATGTCTGAACACTTGGGGTTGGCCATGCTGCATCCAGACTACATCTCCTATGATGCACTGAGGTAAGGGGAGTGGGCACATGACAGGCACCCCTTGCCACACCACAGTGCACCATGGGAGATGTAGTCTGGCCAGGGCACCTGATCCACAGAGAATGGGAGCCAGAGGCCCTGAACTACAACTCCCATGAGGCAATGCGGTGCCATTTTCACGGGAAACGGGAGCCGTATCGATCCTCCCTGCGGCCAGCAGAGGCTTCTTGTGACAACAATAATTTGACTGAAAAAACTTCTTCCCGGCTCTATATTCCTCTCCTCTGCCCCCCAGCATGACCCCCAAGGAAACCACCACCTGAGCTACAAGCCCCAGAACTAGCCAGGCAGGGCCAGGTTTCACCCAGATGCATTGGCTTGCACCCCCTTCCCAGCCCACCTTTGTCCTTTGGCTGGAGGCCCGCAGCACAGTGATGGCCTCCTCTCTGCGTTCATACAGCACCCAGCACAACATCCAGCGGGGCGTCTGAGCACCACCATGCTATCACTATTATCTGCGCCCACTGTGCCCCTGGCAGGAGCTACCATGCCCCAGCATGGTGCATGTGCGTCACTAGAGGATGCTGTGCAGGGGAACAGTGGGCGCAGAAGCCAGCCCTGACACAGTCCCATCAGCTCAGGGGCTTAAAGCACCGTAGACAGGCAGGAGTGTAGCACTAGCCCCACTGCAGCAAGGGAAGCTGAGGCACAAACAGGAAGAAGCTTACCTAATGTGACAGACACAGAAAGAGCAAGGAGTCCAGTGCCCTACTCAGTTTCACGGCCTCTCTGGGTACAGCAGCCACCACCACAGGACACCCAACACCTCCTTCCAGGTGAGAGGCCTGTGTTTTGGTCTCTGGTTCTGTTCCCCTGGCCTGCCCTGGATCTCCAACAAGCCCAGCCCCCTTTGGGCAGGAAGAGCACCCTGCCCACCCAGCCCAGAAGGCCGAATGTCCCCCATCCCCAAGCAATGCCAGGAACAGCTCCATGCCTCATCCCATGCTCGGTGCCAAAGCCAGCCGATGGACTCCAGCACAACAGCAGCTTGACTCTCACTCGCTTCCCCCACCCACTGGGCTCCATCTGGAAGGGTAGGAGGTGGGGATGCCCCATGGGCCAGGGCTGCCCACAGCTCTCCTAGTGCCATGGCACAAATGGGGTAAGTGGGGAGCTTCTGAATTACCTGCCCATGCCCGGTTCTGGTGCCAGAGCACCCACATCAGCCTGCTCCTCCAAAGCTCATTCATGGGCACTGCCAGGGAGGGACAGACTCAGCTCCCCGCCACTGGCTCACCCCTAAACAGGATGTGGTTGAGGCTGAAGATCCTTCTCCAGCTGATGGAACTGGATAAACAAGCTCTGCTTCCACAGGGGCACCTTGCCTGAGTCCCTCCCGGGAGAGGGCAGCACCCCTTCCTACTGCACCCCCACATCACTGACCACCTCAAAGTGAGAGCATAGTTGCTGCAGGCTCTGACCTGTGGTCCCCAGCACTGCACTGAAGGCCAGGGCACCTACCAGGCCCTGTTCTGTCACGAGCTGCAAAGAACCTGAGCTGGATTCCCGAGCCCCCTGGGAATGGGCTGTGGGGCTCCAGCTTGACAGAGTCCAATGCAGGGCTTGAGGATGCTACAGGCCAATACAACCTCCATACAGCACATGCTCCCCACAGAGCCAGGTGGGCCTGGGGAGACCCTGCCTCAGATCCTCACCTGGTGCTGCCAACTGGGGCCCAGGGTAGCTGACTCAGAGGTACAGTGACCAGACATCCCGATATTTGGGTGGCTGTCCCGCGTCCCGACGATACTTCGCTCCGCTGGCAGCACTGATTATTTGTGTTTGTTTGTTTTTTCGCTCCATCAGCGGACACCCCCCACCTCCCCGTGTCCCAATATTTTCTTCATCTCATCTGGTCACCCTACTCAGAGGGGAGCGCACCCCCTACGAGCTGCCCATGCCAGCTCCTGCACGCATGCCAGCCGTACCTGGGGACTGCAACTCCCAGCCAAGGAGGTACCAGACATGGCCCTGCTTAGCTAGCAAGGCCCAGCAGGAGCTACAGCTGCAGAGGAGCCAAGGAGACGAGGTGTGTTTCTTGTCACTTCCTTCCCTGCAGCTTTGGCTGCATCCGCTCCCCAAACCCCACAGCCCCTAGCACACAGTGGGCCCCCCCAAGCGCTCAGCAGGCTCTCCCTGTGGCCCCCACTGGGCATGCAGGGGCTCCCCATGGGGCATCCCACAGGTGCACTGGGGCTCCCCATAGGGCCCAGCAGGCTCCCCACAGCCTCCCAGAACAGACTGGGTTCCCCTGGCCCCCTGGCATGCAGCAGGCTTCCCATAGCCCCCCTAGCAGGCTCCCCCGGACCCAGGAACACAGCAGGCTCCCCAGGCCCCAGAACACCCAGGGCTTCCCGGCAGGGCCGGCTTTAGGACGTGCGGGGCCCAATTCGAAAGAGCTGCCGCCAAAATGCCGCCAAAGACAGCGGCAATTCAGCAGTAGCTCAATCACTTGCTGCCGTTTCTGGCGGCACTTTGGCGGAGGGTGCGAGGCCCCTGTTCTGGATGCTAAGGGGCCCTCTTGGGTGCAGGGCCCAATTCCCAGGAATTGGGGGAATCGCCCTAAAGCCAGCCCTGCTCCTCGGCGCTCACTGACAGAGCGCAGCAAGTCACAGCCTCAGCACAAAGTCCCGATCCACACCAACCGGGGCAGGGCTGGGATTTGGAAAAGAAAATAAATATAGCTCCAGTTCCCAGTGCCAGATTCCTGCCATCTCTGGCATGTTGCTGAAATAGAGTCCAGATGAGGGGACGGCCCAGTACAGCTCCCACCCCATCCTTCAGATCCCAGACGGGGAGGAATTTCAGAGCCTGGAGGGAGGAGCAGGGATGGAGCTGCACACCAGCCCCAGGTCACGGAAGGCACTGGGCTCTGTGCAGCCCACGGAGAGGGTCCCAGCACCGCCATCCCTGGCACACATGGCACAAGGCACCAGGGTGCTGCCCCCAGATGCTGCCCCCAGGCACTGCCCGCTTCAGCTGAGCCACAGACCAGAGATCATAACAGCACAAGCTCCTCCCAGCCAGGCTGCCCTGGCTGAACCCCTCGGGGGAGAGAAGGGCTTGGTGGGGAGAAGATGGGTTCCAGGGGGGGACAGAGGGGCTCCAGCTCACCTACTCTGTATCCCCCCTGCTCAGGCTGCAGGCCAGGGAGCTCCCCACAAATGCCTGGAGGCCAGGAGGGGCTCGGAGATGCGCCCGTGGGCAGGCAAGCAGGCACAGGGGTCAGGGCTGACTTTGGCTCATGGAAGGTGGTTTATCTAAGGCGTCTGTTCTCTTGGGCTGGAGATGGTGCGAGGCCAGTGCCAGGCCCAAGGGCAGGAGAACTGATGGGGCTGGGCTTGGATTTCCCTGCCTGTCCTGGGCAGGTGTGGGGACAGAACACAGTCAAGCCTCCCATTCATCCCCCTACAGGGCTGCTCCTGGGAACAGGGAGATCCAAGGACAATGTTAAGCACCACTTCAGCAGATACAGCTCAGGCACCAACTCTCCCAGAATGGCTGGAATCACTGGAGGGTGGAAGGAGGGGGAAAGACATCCCACCGATTCCATAGGACCCCAAATTGGAGAAGAGGAGCCAGAACCACCACACCAAGAGGGGCTGCAAGTTGGGACTGAGGGGCAACGGCAGAGCAGTGGGGAACCCAGGATTAGGTTAACAAGGAGCTGCAGGTTGGGAGTGAGGGGCATAGGCAGAGCTCAGACTTTAAAACCAGAAGGGACCATCGTGACTATCTAGTTGTGATGAAGTGGGACTGTTCTTAATGTTTCTTCTGAATACTGTCTGGGTGCCTCAGTTTCCCCCAGGCATTTCTTAAGTCTCTAGTGTGCATAAATGGCCGACACTCTGGATCCTGGCAACAAATGGCTGGGGCCCTTCCTCCTGCCCTGGGAAAGAGACAAAGGCCAGAAAGGAGGGGCTGGAGGGGGTTTCAGTTTGGCTGGGGATGGGAAGCGAGGACAGATGGGGTTGTCTGCCTCGCTGGGCCCCAGAATGGACCCAGCTGAGGGGTCCTGTTCTCTGTACCTACAAGCTCTGTTTTAGACTGTGTTCCTGTCATCTAATAAACCTCTTTTACTGGCTGGCTAAGAGTCATGTCTGACTGTGAAGTCAGAATGCAGGACCCTCTGGCTTCCCCAGGACCCTGCCTGGGCAGACTCGCTGTGGGAAGCGCACGGAGGGACACATGATGAATGCTGCAAGGAGAGACCCAGGAAGGTGAAGCCGTGTGAGCTTCTTGTCCTGAAAACAGTCTGCTCCAAGGGAGAGGAGGCTCCCCAAAGTCCTGACTGGCTTTGTGGGGAGCAGTTCCAGAGCATCGCCTGGGGACTCCGTGACACTAGTCTGATCTTGTGCACATTGCAGGCCACAGGACCTCACCCACCCACTCCTGTAATAGACCCTGAACCTCTGGCTGAGTTACTGACGTCCTCAAATAATGATTTAAAGACTTCAAGTTACAGAGACTCCACCTTGACACTAGTTTAAACCTGCAAGTGATCTGTGCCGCAGGCTGCAGAGGAAGGTGAAAACCCCACAGGGTCTCTTTCAATCTGACCCAGGGGAAAATTCCTTTCCGACTGCTAAGACCAGTTAGACCCTGAGTATGCGGGCAAAATCCACCAGCCAGACACCTGCAGGGGGAGACCAGAGTTGGGCTAGCGGGGGCTGCCAGGTCAGCTGTGAGGGGCACTGTGGGAGGGAGCAGAAGCAGGGTAGATTGTTAGCCAGCAGGGGCTGGGGCAGTACCATGTCAGTGAGCATGAAGCATCCTTCACTGTAAAGGCTCATTTGGCATGAACCAGCGGATGAGTGGGCAGAGGGTGAAACAGGCACCGAGGGGAGCTGGTACATGGTGACACCTCCAGAGGGGACAGAGCCCGGCATCCTGCTGCCAAGCTCTTCAGGCTGGACATTGGACCAGTGCCCCACATTGCCCCCAGAGGTGCCAATGGAACCACTCTCCAATAGGCAGAGTGCTCCCACAGGGTGAGCAGTGCAGCTCTGTTTGTGGGCAGAGAACAGAGACTCTCTGTCACTCCCTGGGCCCCACAGGGGATGGCTCCAGGGCATTGCACCCAACAGGAGCCCCAGCACAGCCCGGGGCCTCTTCTGCTGTCTTGGTGGCTGTCCCCCAAGAGGCACATGCACTGCCGAGCATGGTGGCCCATGCGGGACCCTGCCCATGGGAGAGGCCGGCTCTGAGCCCTTCACCAGCATGAGCAGCAGCATGGACACTCCAGCCCCACTGCAGGAAAAGCAGGCACCGTCTTTTTCGTAACTGCATGGGGAGGCATCAGCCATGCATCCCTTTGCTCTCGGTGTCAACAGGAGGCTTCTCCCCCTCCAGGGCTCTTTCAACAGCAACCCATTGGCTGTCAAAGCCTCCACTCTCCCTCTGGGGCAGCATCCCCAGCTCACTGTGAGGGAAAGCGACTCCTAGCATCAGAAGGCTAGTGACCCAGCTAGGGACACAGCCTGGCCTGAGGCAGCTCATGCTCTGCTCTGACCACTAGGAAACAGCAGCCTAATGGCCCCATCAGCCTAGAGCTGGGAGAGGAGCAGCTAGGTGCAGCCACAGGGATGCACCGAGGGCAGCAGGACAAGGAGCAGAAGCCTGGAGGAAGAGCCCCAAGCCAGGCACTCACAGCAAGGGCAGGAGAGGGCCTGGGATGAGGAGGGACAGATCTGGTCAGACTGGGCTTTACCGGTGCTATTAGATCATTAGCTCCCCCTGCCCCAGGGATCCCGGTCTCATAGCCCCACCGCTCCCAGGCTCTGCATGGGGAAATAGAGGCACAGAGGTCATGTAGCTTGACCGAAGTCACCCATGAGCTGCAGCCAGGAACCCAAACTGGGACATGTGCCACTCGCTGGGAGCCATGGATCGGATTTCACCCTGCACCACATGAGCACCACTGCACAGGAAAGTGGGCACTGGCCAGCAGGAGCAGCTTTTGGCCTCTGCTCCCTGGCTCCCACTCCTGAGCGTCCACATCGAGGGCAGAGAGCGTGAGCTGCCCTTCAGCTTGGCTAAATAGGGAGCCCACTCAGGTCATCACAGAGCCATACTGGGGCACAGACTCACGACTCCTGGGTTCTTTTCCTGCCTACCCATCAGGCCAGCCAGCTGACCTCCTGTCCCTCTCCCTGCTCTGCCCCATTCTCGGGAGCACACCTCATAAGAACATAAGAACGGCCGTACCGGGTCAGACCAAAGGTCCATCTAGCCCAGTATCTGTCTACCGACAGTGGCCAATGCCAGGTGCCCCAGCGGGAGTGAACCTAACAGGCAATGATCACGTGATCTCTCTCCTGCCATCCATTTCCGTTCTCTGACGAACAGAGGCTAGGGACACCATTCTTTACCCTTCCTGGCTAATAGCCATTTATGGATTTAGCCACCATGAATTTATCTAGTTGCCTTTTAAACAATGTTACAGTCCCACCCTTCACAACCTCCTCAGGTAAGGAGTTCCACAAGTTGACTGTATGCTGTGTGAAGAACTTCCTTTTATTTGTTTTAAACCTGCCTTTCTCCTCACCAGTGCCCTCTCCTAGGCCTTTCCCTTCTGGTTACCTCTGGGAAGAACTACAATTATTGGATCTTTAAAACAGAGGCTTTCCACCTCCACCCTCCCTCTCCCCTCACCAGGGCCAATAACTGAGATCAAGCGGCCAAACTATACCAAGAGAAAATTACCTTCCTCCCACACATTACCTGTGAGTACAGACTCAGTTCCTTTGAGCCTTAACCAGAGAAGAAAAAATTAATAGGTCTAAAGAAACGTTTAATAAAAAACAAAACCAAAGAGTAAAGATACATCACTGTAAATTCAGATAGAATGATTACAGGGTCTGCTTATAGACAATGGAGAAAAGCCTCCTCGAGCTAAATACAAATTTAACCACTCTCCCCTCCCCCCCCCCCCCCCCCCCCACCGCCTCCCCCCAGCAATATATTGAAATAAGAAAAACAATTAGAAGCTACCTTCAGTACTACTAAAATCTGAACAACAGATTGAGAGAGCATGAAGGTACGTTGTGTGGTTCACTCTCCAGACCGAAAAGAACAACGACAAAGAACAAAGAACACACACCAAGAGCTTCCTCCACCAGTATTTGCAGGATTGTCCTCATGCCTCTGGTCAGGTGTGGGCATTTAGCCTAACGTAGGACATTAACCCCTAGCTATCTGTTTTATGACAGGACTGATATACTGGCAAGAGAAATTCTTGTCCTGGTGCGGCTGGTGAGTCTGCCCCACATGCTCAGGTTGCTTGATCGCCATATTGGGTTGGGAAAGGAATTTTTCCTCTGGGGCAGATTGGCAAAGCCTGGGTTTGCCCTTCCTTGCAGCGTGGGGCATGGGTCACTTGCTGAGCATCTCCGCGCTTGAGGTCTCAAACCACATTGAAGACTTCATAACTCGGAACTAGTTAGGGGTTTGTTAGAGAAGTGGATGGCAGGATTCTGTGCCTGCTTTGTGAGGAGGTCAGATCTAGATGATCATATGGTCCTTCTGACCTTAAAGTCTGTGAGTCTAATATCCTCCTATCACAAGGCACTTCTGTTCACCATATTATTTAGACTTCTAGCATTTGTGTACAGCACTTTAAAACTGTCTTGTTATTTGTCTGCCCTTTCTGATGTGCCGATTCTTTTTGTGTTATCATCTGATCCGGCATTCTACATTATCTCTTCCGTCCTTGTTCCTGACTATCCTGAGTTCTCTATCATCAGACTCCCCCTAAGAGAGTCTGTGTCCGATCCACATGCTCTCTGCAGCAGTCGGCTTTTCCCCCTCTCCTGAGTTACAATGTAAACTTTTTTATGTCAAGTGCCCAGCAGTCTGGTTCACTTTGGTTTAGGTGGAGCCCATCTCTCTGTACAGGCTCCTCCATCCCAAAGTTTCGCCTAGTTCTAATGAACGTAAACCCCTCCTCACACCATCATCCCTCACGCATTGAGACTCTGAGCTCTGCCTGCCTACCTGGCCGTGGAACTGGAGCATTCTGAGAATGCCACCATAGAGGTCCTGGATTTCAGTCTCTCCCAGACAGCTTAAATTTTGGCTTCGCCAGGACATTACTTCTCCACTCCCTCTTCCCTATGTCACTGGTACCTATATGTCCACGACCACCTGGCTCCGCTCCCAGTACACATTAAGGTCTGTCTGAATGCCTCAAGAGATCCGCAACCTTCGCACCAGGCAGGCAACGTCCATACGGTTTCTCCAGTCATCACAACCCAGCTATCACGTTTCTAATGATCGATATCCCATTACTAACACCCCTTTTTTTAGAAACCTGGGTCCTCCACTGGAGGGTGGTAACCTCAGTGCAAAAGGCAACCCCAACACCAATCTGAAA
>NC_133776.1:60421113-60488638 GCF_003597395.2 Chelonoidis abingdonii
TATTTTCCTATTAATTTCATTTGGTGACCCCTGTTCTTGATTATGGGAAATAAGTAAATAACTTTCCTTATCCACTTCTCAACATCACTCATGATTTATATACCTCTATCATATCCCCTTAGTCTCCTCTTTTCCAAGCTGAGAGGCCTGCCCCTTTAATCTTTCCTCGTATGGGACCCTCTCCAAACCCTAATATTTTAGTTGCCCTTCTGAACTTTTTCTAGTGCTAGATATCTTTTTTGAGATGAGAGACACATCTGTACACAGTATTCGAGATGTGGCGTACCATGGATTATATAAGGGCAATAAGATATTCTCAGTCTATTCTCTATCCCCTTTTAAGATTCCTAACATCTTGTTTGCTTTTTTGACCACCTCTGCACACTGCTGTGGACATCTTCAGAAACTATCTACGATGACGCCAAGATTTTTTCCTGATTCGTTAGTCTAAATTAGCCTCATCAATTGTATGTATAGTTGGGGTTATTTTTCTAATGTGCAACTTACATTTTCCACTTAAATTTCATTGCCTTTTGTTGCCCAATCACTTAGTTTTTGTAGATCTTTTTGACTTCTCACAATCTGCTTTGGTCTACTATTGAGTAGTTTAGTATCATCGCAGACTTTGCCACCTCACTGTTTATCCTTTCTCCAATCTTTACGAATAAGTTGAATAGGATTGGTCCTAGCGACCCTTGGGGAACCACTAGTTACCCCTCTCCATTCTGAGAATTTTCATTAATTCCTACCCTTGTTCCTGTCTTTTAGCACAGTTCTCATCATGAAAGACCTCCTTTATATCCCATGAAGCTTAATTTACGTAGAGCCTTTAGTGAGGGACCTCCTCAAAGGCTTTCTGGATATCTAAGTACACTATGTCCACTGGATCCCCTTGTCCACATTGTTGAACCCCTTCAAGAACTTAATAGATTAGTAAGCACAATTCCCTTTCAGAACCTGTTGACTATGCTCACAGTTTATGTTTTCTAAGTGTCTGACAATTTTATTCTTAACTATTGTTTCAACTAATTGCGTGTACCGACGTTAGACTTACCGGTCTGTAATTGCTAGGATCCTCTAGAACCCTTTTTAAATATGCGTACATACTACTTCCAGTCATGGTACCGAAGCGATTTAAAGACAGAGTTACAAACCTTAGTTAATAGTCCGCAACTTCAATTTGAGTTCTTTCAGAACTCTTGAGTGAATGCCATCGGTCCTGGTGACTTGTTAATGTTGAGTTTATCAATTAATCCAAAACTCCCCTAGTGACACTTCAATCTGTGACAGTTCCTCGATTGTCACCTACAAAGCCAGTTCAGGTTGGGATCCCCTAACATCCTCAGCTGTGAAGAACTGAAGCAAAGAATCCATTTAGTTTCTCCACAATGACTTTATCGTCTTTAAGCACTCTTTGTATTTCGATTGACAAGGGGCCACCGGTTGTTAGCAGGCTTCCTGCTTCATGTACTTAAAAAAACATTTGTTATTACCTTTGGAGTTTGGCTAGCCGTCTCAAACTCCCTCTTGGCTTTCTTATTACACTCTTGCACTTAGCTGGCAGTGTTAGCTCCTTTTATTGCCTCACTAGATTTGATTCCACTTTTAAAGGAAGTCTTTACTCTCACGTTCTTTTTTCATGGTTGTTAAGCCCAGTGGCTCTTTTTCAGTTCTTTACTGTGTTTCTTAATTTAGGTATACATTGAAGTTGGGCCTCTATTATGGTGTCTTTCAAAAAGCGTCCATGCAACTACAGTGCTAAAGTGACATCCCTGCACTTTAACTTTTGTTTACATAACCTCTCAGTTTTGTATAGTTCCCCTTTTGAATTAAATGCCACTGTGTGGTTGTTGAGGTGTCTTTCCCACCACTGGATGTTAATGTTATTTATTATGGTCCTATTCCAAGTCTCCTGCTATAGTTATATCTTGACCAGCTCCTGCGCTCACTCCGGATTAAATCTAGAGTTGCCTCTCCCTTGTGGGTTCCGTACCAGCTGCTCCATGAGCGTCATTTAAAAGTATCGAGAATTTCATCTCTGCATTTCGTCCTGAAGTGACAATGTTCCAGTCAATAGGGGGATAATTGAATCCTCTACTATTATTGGTTCTTAATTGGTAGCCTCTAATTTCCGCTTTCAACCATCACTATTGACTGTCCTGGTCGGTGGTTTATATAGATCCCTAATGTATATTTTTATTAGGCTGACATTCTATCCATAGCAATTCTATGGAACATGTGGATTCGCTTAAGATTTTTACTTCTTGAATCTACATTTCTTTACATATAGTGCACTCTCCCTGCACGACCTGTTCTTGTCTTCGATTTTGTACCCCTGATGATGTGTCCCATTGATTGCTCTCAGTCTACCAGGTTTCTGTGATGCTGGAAAGGAGGAAACAGACTTCAGATGGAGGCTCGCCAACTGATTAAAGAGGCTTTTAAACTAGGAATTTGGGGGAGATGGTTGGAGATGTCCAGGTAATTCCACCCGGAATTTAACCTTGAGAGTGAAGAAAACAAGTAAAAGAGGATCAGCAGTGGACACAGAATTGATAGGAGGATGGTAGTGTAGCATACCAGTCTAATAGGTGATGCTGGTGAGAATGTCTTTGCCTAACCGGGTAAAGAATGCAGTAGCAAACAGCAAAAAATAAGATGTCTGTACACTAATGCAGGAGCCTAAGTAACAAAATGGAGGAACAGAGCTACTGGTGCAGGAAGTGAAGCCGGATATTATAGCAGGATACAGAAACCTGTGAATTGTAGTCATTGACTGGAGTACAGGTTTGAAGTATTGCTGTTTAGGAAGACAGAAATAAGCAAAGGTGGGTGAGTAGCTTGTATATCATGATGAGGTAAAAACTGTAAAGAAATAAGAAGTGATGGAATGGATGGCAGAGTCTGTCTGGGCAACATCACACTGGAAAGAGAACTACTAGAGCCTCCCCTGAGACAGTGCTTGGGGTGTGCTACAGATGCTGGGATCTGATTGGATATGGATAGAGACCTCTTTAATGTTTTATGATAAACACTAATGAATTGTGTGATCTTGGAGACTGTAACTTCCAGATATAGACTGGAGGACAGTGCTAGTAACGATAATCGGGGCTCAGATTTCTGATGTGATAGCAGATGGATTTCTTCACCAGTAGTCGAGAACACACAGGGGATGCCATTTTAGATTTGGTTTTGGTGAGTAGTGGCTCCTAGAAGAAATGGTTGTAGGGACACTGGTTCGAGTGATCATGAGCTCAATTCAGTCAACTAGATGGAAGGATAAACAAAAGTAGTCTGGACTAGGGTTTTTGATTTCAAAAGGGCTAACTTTAAGATTAAGAAATTAGTTAGGGAAGTGGATGGACTGAGAAACTTGTGGCATCTAAAGGCGGGAATTACTTTAAGTCGCAGCTGCGAGAACTCAGAAGCCTGCACCAAGAAAGGGAAAAAACCATAGGCAGGAGTTGTAGACGAGCTGGATGAGCAAGCATCTCAGAGAGTAATAGAAAAAGCAGAAAGCCTACAAGAGTGGAAGATGGGAGGTTAGCAAGGAAGCTACCTTATTGAGGTCCAGACGTTGTAGGATAATAGAGACAGGCAAAACGTAAGTTGGACTTGCCAAAGGGAATAAACCATAGTAAGTTCTATGCATATAAATAGAAGAACACAAAAGAAGAAGTGGACGCTAAGAGGATGGGAATGGAGGTTAAGGATAACTAGGCATGCCAATATCTAAACAATACTTTGCCTCAGCCTCGTCTTTAATGAGCTATGAGGACTTAGGATATGAAAGGAATGAGAATGGGAATGAGATATGGAGGTAAGATTACCACATCTGAGGTAGAAGACAACCGAACAGCTTAATGACAAATCGGAGGGCCGCAGATATCTTCACCCAAGATATTAAGGAACTGGACATGAAATTGCAAGCCCATTAGCAAGAATTTTTAATGAATCAGTAAAACTCAGGGGTTGTAACTTTCTGTAAACTGAAAATTACTACATAGTTCTATTTTTAGAAAGGAAAAAGGTGATCAGGTAACTATAGCCTGTTTTTGACATCTGTAGTATGTAAGGTCTTGGAAAAAATTTTGAAGGAGAAAGTAGTTAAGACATTGAGTCATGGTATTGGAAATACACATGGTTTACAAAAGGTAGATGTGCCAACCAACCTGATCTCTCTCTTGAGAAAGTAACGATTATTTTAGACAAGGAAATGCAGTGATCAATTTACCTCAATTCGTAAGGCATTTGACATGGTTCCACAGGGGAATTATTAGTTAAATTGGAAAAGATGGGATCAATATGAAAATTGAAAGTGGATAAAGAGGGTCCCAACTATGGGAAGGTTTCCCTCTGCTCCCATTGACTGCTCTGCTTCCCTGGGCCTTTCTTCCTCCTCAACAGCACAGGGGCTGTCTGACTGGAGGTGGGACAATTCTACAGTGTCCCGGAAAGCCTCAACATACCTCTCTGCCTCTCTTAGCTCCTCCAGTTCCGCCACCCTGGCCTCCAAAGTCCGTATGTGGTCTCTGAGGGCCAGGAGCTCCTTGCGCCAACTGCAGACATACGTCACCTGGCCACAAGGCAGGTAATCATACATGCTACACTCAGTGCAATAAACTGGATAGCCCCTACTCTGCTGCTGGGCTTCTGCCTGCATTGTCTCCTAGTTAATGAAAGGGGTTTTGGTATATGGTTTGGAGTATAGGTTTTAAGGGGACTACAGGGGAACAGGTAGGACCGACAAGGGACCCCCGCTCCCTTCCCACTCTCCTGCCAGACTCCCTTGCAAAACTCCGTTAGCAGCCCCTGGTCGCAAAGCTCCCTGGTCGCTTGTGCGTGGCTTTATAAAGCCCTGGCCTGAGTGAATGCCTGCCCACTGATTAAGGCTCAGCCAATTACCAGAGGCTTCGAGCTTTCAAACCTTCCTTTGAAGCTCACAGCCTCCAACTGCCAGCCACAGCACATGGTCCTTCAAATAACCAACCAACCAACCAAACAGACTGGAAAACACAAGCTCAGCACACAGCACACAGCAAGTAACCCCCAAACACAAACACACACACACTACAGTTGCTGTATTTTCTCCTCCTTCACCTGGAGAACTCCCTTGCAAAACTCCCTGTTAGCAGCCCCTGTTCGCACAGTGCTACCAGACCTCAGTGCTACCAGGCCCATCCCCAACAGAGCCTGGGGGGCAGCAGGTCCCCTGGGCACAGTAGGGTGCAGGGCCAACACGTAAGGGCCCATGGCGACTGGAGACAGTCCCCCGGGGATGGAGCACAGGCATGTACGGCAGCACCAGCACTCGCAGATCTTACGTGGGCTTGTAAATGGTGCTTCACACAGGGCAGCCAAGGGGGCTCAGAGAGCAGCTGCCAGAGCTACCCAGTTTCTCAGGGCCCCAGCTGCTGGCAAGTGCCCTCCCTAGGGTGACCAGATGGCAAGTGTGAAAAATCGGGATGGGGATAGGGGGTAATAGGAGCCTATATAAGAAAAAGACCCAAAAATCGGGACTGTCCCTATAAAATCGGGACATCTGGTCACCTTAGCCCCCCCCCACCCCCACCACCACATACTGCGACTGCAGGGGGGCAGAGTCAAGGGGCGCCTGGGACCTGCAGTTGGCTGGTCACCTAGTACCACTCCAAGGGCAGCTCCCAATGCCCCTGGCTCGTCCCTGCGCACTTGAGTGAAGACGGAGCAGCTAAGGGGGGCTGCTTTGCGGTTTGTTTGCTGCATGCAGGGAGCCAGCCATCTCCGCCATGGTGCCGCTCACATGCCGACCTTGTCTCTCTGGATGCTGGTGGGGGTCAGGCACTGGCCAGGGGTCACTGGACCCCCTTGAAACAGGCAGGACTGAGGCAGCCCATCCCCCACACCTGCTGTGCTCACAGGTGTTGGAGCCCCACCAACATTCGTTTGACTCCAGAGATCAGCTCCACTCAGTTCTCCCATTGCTGGGGGAACTGGACCTCCTGCTGTGGCCCAGCCCTGCAGACGAGCCTCACTCTAGGCACCACGAGCTGGTGTTCCCGAAGTTAGACCATCCCAGCCCATCCACCACCCCCAGCTAGGCTACCTGTGCTGCCCCCAGGTGGTCATGTTGGTGCTGGCTCATACACCTCCTCCAGCCTGGCAGCCAGCACCCATCACGCCTCTGCCTGGTGTCCCAGCTGCACCGCATGGTCCATGTCCCACTCCGAACTGAGCCATGCCAGGACTGGGGCCCTGCAACCTATGCCACAGCCCTGCGCATGCCCCACGGCAGCTCAGTCATCATCTCACATCCCCCTCCGTTGTGCAGGGCTCGCTCTCGGCAAACACAGCTCAGGCCACCTGGCACAGGTCAGTAGAAGCTCCCCTGCACTCCCCCCACCCCCATCTGCCATATGCCACTGGCAAACACACAACTGGGCCACACCTCTCCTGCTAGAGCAGAACTGACGTGGCCATCCAACAGGCTCTGGGGATGGAATGGCTCAGCCAGGGGGCACACTGGATCCCCAACAGGCCCCAGATCTCTGCGGTTATAGCTCCCAGGCCAGAATCCCCTACCCCAAGGCCTCGGGACAAAGGGAGGTGGCTGGGAGAGTGACTGGCCCAGGCCTGGCTCTGGCCAAGCACAGCCAGTGGCAGTCGTAGTGGGACACAGTGAACAAGGCAAGTCTAAATGTTGTCCTGACGTCATCACCAGGGTCTTCTCCGGTGACCTGGGAACTGTGTAATTCAATTACAGCCAGGCCTAGCAACCTTCCCAGCTGGGAACTGGGAGGACGAAGTGGCTTTGTCTTAATTAGGGTGGGTTTGAGAGCTGATCTCCTGCAGCTCTACATGCTCCTCCCCGCCCCCCCCGCCAGCCAACCGCAGACTCTCAGACACGGCTGGATTTGGGCAGCGGGGAACGTCAGCAAAAAGGGCTCACTTTCCAGGGGAGTGAGGAGTCCCAGTCGCTTCACAGCCAGCTTGGCGAGGGGCAGAAATGCAGCAGGGAGTGCTCTTCACTTTGCGGCACAAGGGCGCTGAGCCAGACGCACTGCTTTCCTGGACAGCACAGCAGGGAGTCCCTGAGCGCACACAGACTTTTAAGAAACAGCCACAGGCGCTTTGCACCCCCAAAGCTCTGTTGTCTTGACCAGACTCCAACTTGGGTAGGTTGAGTCCCCCTGGATCATTCACTTCCTGTCAAACTGCTGTGCAGCATTGCTGTGGGCTATTAAACAGCTACCGCCTTCCAGCCCAGAGGTGGTTGCATTTCAGTGATGGACAAAGTGAGTCTCTGCACTGGGCAGAGAATTACAGTGGCCAGAGATCCTTCAGTACGGAGGACCCTCTCTGGCTTGAGGGGCTGTGCAGGCAGGTCACTGCTATCTGCGCATGCCACATCCCCTTTGCCAAGAGCCCAGGTACAGTCCCTGCATTCACAGGCCCTGACAGGTCGTTTCAGAAATCCCCATCTAAGGATTTCTTCTGACCAGCCCAGCGCTGGGCTAAGCGTGCATATCAAGTCAGTCCCGAGTCCTCACTCCCTGCTCCATGCCCACTCAGCTCAGAGCTGCTCCTTCTGGTCCAGACAGCCAGTGCCACAAACTCCCTGCCCCCAGCTGCTGGGCATGCCCTGCCCCCAGCTTCTCCCTGACCTGAGCAGAGGGCGCAGGGGGCTATAAGCCAGAAGCCAAGTAAGGGGAGTGGAGCAGGATCCTCCAAACGGGCCCAATCTGGCCCTGGATCCCAGTGGCCAGAGACTCCCACAGCCCCTGGCATTTCACCAGCTCCCCAGGTGGCTCTGGCTGGCTTGTTCCCCAAACTCACTGGTCACCCTGCCCACGGCACTGCTGCCTGCTCATTTCAGCACAGCGGATCCCAGTTTACTTGCAATTCTGGGAAAGAGCAACTTCCCAGGATCTCCGGCGCTAGGCCGGCCTCCGCCCCACTTCCAGGCCCCGACAGTCCTCAGCCATGCCTGGGGGGTGCTCCCGCCCTCCACATCCACAAGCTTGCTCAGAGTCTGCCATGTCCTCTGAGTGAGTGAGGATCTCAGCCTTATCCGCTAACCCAGACGAGCAGAACACAGCTCCTCACGGACCCCACTTCACCCACAGGATAGTGTGCCTGAACTGATCAGCATTCTTTGTGGGGCCGCTGTCTCCAGTCAGCCACACCAAAAGCACAGCTAGGGCTGTCTAGCAAGACCTCTGCACTTTGAACCCTCGGGTGCTGGCTGCAGAGCCTGACAGGGGCTACAGGAGCTCACGCTCTCCCAGAAGACATGATCCCGTAGTAGAGGGAGAGCTTCAGCGCACAGATCTCCAGAGGTTGGGAGCCAAGTCACCCGACAATACCCAGCACAGAACCCACACACTGCCCAGGGTGCACCCCAGCCAGCGCCCCTCCCGGCCCCTGACAATTAGCCATGCCATCAGCAGCCCAGCTTGTTTGTGTTGGACCCCCTGAGCAAGTCCCTAGGGAAAGCGAGACCCAACTCCAGAGCCAGTCCCACCCCGGGACCCTGAACAGAGAGCAAGCTAGTGGCCTGCAGCGCTGTACAGTGGGGCTGGCTTCATTCGAGAGAGCCCCTCTCCTGCAAAGCACAGCCCCAAATGCCGTACACAATCCAGGAGAGTTGGGAGGGGAGACACGCAGCTGAGATCTCTGTGGGACTAGAGTCAGTCAATTCTGTCCCTCCTCAGTGCTTCCTGTCACTCATTCAGATTAGCCCCCAGAGCCCTTCCCCCACCAGGCAGCTGGGTATCATCCCCCCACACTGTACAGATGGGGAAACTGAGGCCCCAATTGGGAATGCAATTTGCCTGAGCTTCCACAGCCAGTCAGAAACAGGAACAGAACCCAGCTCTTCCGGACCCACCAGTTCTAGCACGGAGCCACATGCCCTCTGCTGAAGCAGAGACGCAAGGCGGTAGGAGCCGCAGAGCTCCCAGCGGTAGAACTGCCAGGTGGGCAGTGGGGGGGCTGCGATGCGGGTTTCTACAAAGGTAAAGGCTGAATCCTAAATACATGGGGAGATGGCAGGACATAACAATGGACAACTGGGTCACACCAATGGTCCATCCATCCCAATGTCCTGTTTTCCAACAGTGGCCACTGCCAGGTGCTTCAGAGGGAGTGAACAGAACAGGGCAATTTATCAAATGATCCATTCCCTGTTGCCCACTCCCAGCATCTGGCAGTCAGAGGCTTAGGGACATCCAGAGCATGGGGTTGCATCCCTCACCATATTAGCCAATAGCCATTGATGGATCTATTCTCCAGGAACTTCTCTAAGTCTTTTTTGAACCCAGTTATAGTTTTCGCCTTCACAACATCTTCTGGCAAGGAGTCCCACACATTAACTGTGCATTGTGTGAAGAAGTAATTCCCTATGTTTCTTTTAAACCTGCTGCCTATTAATTTCATTGAGTGACGCCTAGTTTTTGTGTTATGAGAGGGGGTAAATAACACTTCCTTATTCACTTTCCCCACACCAGCCATGTTTTATAGACCTCTGTCATGTCCCCCGTTAGTCATCTCTTTTCCAAGCCAAACAATCCCAGTCTTTCTAATCTCTCCTCATACAGAAACTGTTCCATGTCCCTGATCATTTTAATTGCCCCTTTCCTGAATCTTTTCCAATTTCAATACATCTTTTTTGAGATGAGGGGGACCAGATCTGCACACGGTATTCAAGACGTGGGCGTATCATGGATTGATATAGAGGCAATATAATATTTTCTGTCTCATTATCTATCCCTTTCCTAATGATTCCCAACCTTCTGTTCACTTTTTCAACTGTCATTGCCTGTTGAATGGATGTTTTCAGAGAACTATCCACAATGACGCCAAGATCTCTCTCAAGTGGTAATAGCTAATACAGCCCCATAATTTTGTATGTTTTAGTTGGGGATTATGTTTTCCACTGTGCATTACTTTGCATTTATCAACACTGAATTTCATCTGCCATTTTGCAGCCCAGTCATCCTGTTTTGTGAGACCCCTTTGTAGCTCTTCAGTCTGCTTTGGACTTAACTAACTTGAGTAATTTTGTATTGTCTGTAAACTTTGTCACCTAACTACTTACCCATTTTTCCAGGTAATTTATGAATATGTTGAATAGGACTGGTCCCAGTATAGAGCCAGGGGACACACCACTATTTACCTCTCTCCATTCTGAAAATTGAATTTATTCCTACCCTTTATTTCTTATCTTTTAATCAGTTACTGATCCACAAGGGAACCTTCCCTCTTATCCCACGACAGCTTACTTTGTGTAAGAGCCTTTTATGAGGGACCTTGTCAAAAGCTTCCTGGAAGTTCAAATACACTATATCCACTGGATCTCCCTTGTCCACATGTGTATTGACCCCCTCAAAGAATTCTAGCAGATTGGTGAGGTATAATTTCCCTTTACAAACACCAGGCTGACTCTTCCCCAACAAACTGTGTTCATCTCTGCGTCTGATCATTCTGCTTCTTTGCTATCGTTTCAGCCAGTTTGCCTAGTACTGCAGTTTGGCTCACCAGCGTGCCCAGCTTTCCAGGCGGCGAGGGGTCTAAGGCCACGTCTATATGACGCGCCGCTTCGGCGCGTTAAAATCGAATGCTCGGGGTTCGATATATCGCGTCTCGTCTAGACGGGGATATATCGAACCCAGAGCTCGCTTACATCGATTCCGGAACTCCACCAAAACAAACAGAGTTCCGGATTCGACATGGCAAACCGCGCACATCGATTCCGCGCGGTGAAGACGGGTGAGTAAATAGATTTTAGATATTCGATTTCAGCTACGCTATTCTCGTAGCTGAAATTGCGTATCTAAAATCGATTTTCGCGCGTCGTGTAGACGGGGCCTAAGGCAGCCAGCCCCTTCCAGGGGGCTAAACCACACTCACATTTCTCTGCACAGCTGAGGAAGCATCAAGTTATTAGGTGGAGGCATCCAGCATACAAAGCCTATGTTCTCCCCTCCAGCCACGCTGCTTTACCGGCCCTGCCGCTGCCCCCGAAGCCAGCTGTGCCCAGCAGCAGGGGGACAGAGCCCACTCAGGAGCAGCAAGAGCATTTGGCAGCTCCCCTGCTGGGAACATAGCCAGTCCTAGTGCCAGGATGGGGCCCGGCAGGCAGAACGAAGGCCTCTGCTCTCATACATGTGGGGTGGGAGGAGGGGGAGTGCTAGCTTTACGACTCCCCAAGGTTGCTGCTCCAAAGGCCCCCACCCAAGGGCTACAACAATAAAGGAGCAGGTGTCACATGTGGCCAACCAGAGCTCTAGGAACAGAGGGCCACAGACAGGGGGCGGGAGCCAACAGACATTCCCCTAAGTAGGGCTGCTAGCCCCTTGGGAGACAATGACCTAAAATCCCTTGGTTATCTACCAGGCAGTACTTTCCCCTCTCCTGGCTGCTGTGCCTGGCTGGCTGCTGCCCTCCACCCCAGAGGTGGCTGCATTTCAGCAGTGCTGCACTCCTACCTGGACTGGGGCTGTGTAGATTTCATGATCAAAGGGAGGCACAGTCAGGTATAGTAGACACAGGACCGTCCCTGTGTTACATCTGTTCTGATAAGCAACATCACCCAGCGACTAGTTGCAAGGGGAGGGCAATGGCCACCGTTTGGGTAGGACCTACTTTATTTCCCAGTCTGCCTGCAGAGTGTTGATGTGTGCGCACATATGGGGAGATCCCCACTTCCTGCCAGGTCCACCGTGCTCATGGAGGGCAGGTAGTCAATGGGAAGGGGCAGGTGGGAAGAAAGGAGCCCCAGTGCCTGCCCAACATTTTCCTAACTAGGGCAGCAGAGAGGTTGGCACCTGCTAGGAGAGCCAGGACAGGCCTTATTGGAATCCTGGGAGGTGGGCGGGCAGAGAATCCTGGACTGTGCCCACTGCTCCTCAAAGCTGTCTAGGGAGCCAGTAGATGCTGCCCAGAGGAACTCTGCCTGGATGCGTGAGACCAGGGAGGAGCGGAAATAGGCAGGCAACTGGCCCTGCACTCGCCTCCAAGGGCACAGACCCATCAGAGAGAAATACCAAGATTCCAACAGCTGGAGCTGAAGGTTATTTGTGCACAGATGGGCAGGGAGGGCAGCTGGAACCTAACGGGACTGAGTCATTGGCTGTTCCGGCAGGCTGGAGAGCCCAGCCCCAGACAGGGTCACCCCTTTGTCTGGCAAGTTTCATGAGGGCTGTGTGCACTGGGTAAGGGTCGGGGGCTGGCACTCCTGCTGCAGGGGCCAATTCCGGCACAAATGGGTTTGTTCTGCCTATGCCACTAATGCCCTCAGTACTGAAGGGAAGAGGCTTCCCAATGCAGGCCTGCTCCCCCAGCCGCCCCAGGCCAGGGAGAGACGTCCCCCACCCCTCAGCCTCCATCCCAGGCCTGCCCTCACAGCTGCAGAGAAATCCTTCTGAACACAGCACAAGCATGACCACAGCAGGGACACCTGCCAATACCCCGAAACAACTCACAGACGTGTGATACTGAAGTCTAATAATGCCACTTTAAAGAGCACAGCCTGCTCCCCCAGCAGTCAATAGCAAAGTCCCATTGACTTCCCTGGCAGCAGGACCTGGCCCTGCATTTCAGCATCGACATTAACTGTTTCACTGCTGACCATAGTGGTGGGAGCAGGTGGCTAACATGCTCATCCTGCGATTCCCAGGGGCCCAAACCCTCCAGCCAAGCCCCCCATGCAGTGTGGGGGTCACGCTTCAAACACTCAGCAGCACCAAGCCCCGAGCGCCCAGCTCCCCAGCCTGCAAGGGCAGTTCAGTGCCACTGTGCAAGCTGAAGGCAAGAATCACTCTCTGCCCCCTCCCTTCCCAGGGTCCCTCCCACAGAGCCTGCCATTTCTCTGGGCTGCTCACAACCATCAGCCCCAACTCAGCTGCCAGCTCGGCTGGGCAGAGACAGGGGGCCTTAGAGAAAAACCTCTGCCCAGAGACCTGCTCACTGACAGGGTGCCCTCCCCGACAGCATGCAGACAGACACACATCCCACCCCTCTGCAACATGTTCCTAGTGCACAACCCCCCTCCCCCCAACATGCACCCGGAACTCCTCCCCCCTCAGCAGCGCTGCACAACTGCATGAAGAGCGTCCCAGACATGCTGTTGCTGGGGCAGTCTGAGGACACAGCACACACCCAAGCCCCTCTACTGGAATTCAACCCTCTCCCCCTTGAGCCGCAGGATCTTTCATACCGACCCCTAGGATCAGCTTCACAGCTCACCCAAAGCATGGTTCAGCACAGCGCCCCCTACCAGTGCCCTTGGACGGGGCGCCCCTCTCTGCACCACTATGGGCTCCCCGACAGGTCTCCTGGCCAAACACCAGCCAGCTCCAGCCCTCAGAGCCCGAGTGAAGCAAGAGCTCCCAGCCCCATCCTTACCCACCACAACCAGGCGCCAGAGAGCCAGGGCATCGCTAGGAAGTCAGGGGAGCAGGCATTGCCAATGGCCCCTCACCCTAACGCTGGGCCTCCCCACAGAGCTGCCAATGATTTTGAGTGGAAAGGGCTGAGTATGCCAGACACCCCCAAGGCTGGCCCTGCCCCCTCCCACACACATCACATCTGCTGCCCTCAGTGCGTGTCCCTCTGCTGGATGCAGACAGAGCAGTACTCTGGAATTCCTGGGGCATGGGTGCGCTCCCCACCTCCGTCCCCACAGTGGGGACACTCCAGCCCAGGGAGAGCAGCCCCGGCTTCAGCTCAGGGATGACTCACAGCTCTGAGCACTAACTCCAGGAGACCTTGCCGCAGCCCCCCTGAGCAGATCCAGTCTCCCCCCACTCCTCAGCACAGCTGTGCCCCACGCCTGTTCCTGCTGGTTTCACACACATCTGGAGAACAGCAGAGAATAGCATTACTGGAAATGAAGACCCCTAGCCAGAGCTGCCAGGCACGTCTGGCTATGCTGGACGGGGCTACCCATCATCCCTCGCACAAGCTGACAGCCCCCAGGCTCCCCCACCCCGCTCCTTTCGTCACTGTCAGCAGGTGCAATCGCTCCCAAAAAGCACAGATCTGGCCTTCAGTTTGGCCTCCCCATCTCCCACACCCCCAGGACTCCAGCACCAGGGGAAGTGGCACAGGCAGACATGGCATGAGACCAGCATCACTGCAGCCACTCAGTGCTCCCCAGCACAGACCCCTGTGTGCCAGCATCCCCAGGACCAACCCTCCACCAACAGGGGTGCAAAGAGCCACAGCTGGGCAGAAGTGGGACAGCGCTGGGCATGCAGCACAGGAGACAGTGGAGACAGCTAGGATCTATGCCCAGCTCCAGCCCCAGCACAGGGAGTGAGAGCCAAATCTGCCCAGGCAGCTGCCAGGAGGCAGAAGTTCCAGCAAAGCCTGAGCTGCTCTGGAGGGCCCCACACCAGCAGAGAGCCACAAAGGAACCAGATCTTTTCAGCCCGTAGTGTGGCACTTCCTCGCAGACACGACGAAGGCCAGCAGCTCTACACCAGGGCTGAACGCTGGGCAAGGGACAGGCCTGGGAGAGGGCTAAGCCCCCAGCATCACAGAGGACCAACACCAGCCTAGCAGAGCTGCCCAAGGCTCCTACAGACAGGACAGCTGCACTGATGGAGCAGAGCACCTGAGGTTACACTAGCCTTCGGCTGTTCTCAGGGAACTCATTTAATAATAGAGGTCCCATGCCAGGCAAGCAGGGCCTAGAAGACAGACAGTCCTGACACTGGGATGGAAGGTGCTGACCTCGAGCCCGGGGTTTGCACCATCCAGCACGACCCCTTTTAGAACAAAGAGACCATCTCTGGTCAGATAACAGCCCATCTCAGGGCTGGGCCACAAGGGATCTGAGTTCAGTCCCTGGCTCAGCCACACACAGACTTCCTGAGAGGTCACTTCGCCACTCTGTGCCTCAGTTTCCCACCTGGAACAAAGGGCTCATGCACAGCAGTGTTGGGGGGACTCACTAGTGGCTGCCAGGTGCTCAGATACTGTAGTGACAGGCCATAGACAGGTACCCCTGCTGCTGGACAAATGCAGCCTGACCCCACCACATCCCGCTGCTTCCCATTCCCCCAACCCACCTAGGGCTGTTGCTGAAGTACCTATGGCCACATGCCCCTTCTCTGCACCAGAGGGTCCCATAGCCCCCTGCACCAGGGTGCATTAGGAATGCTGGGGAGTTCCTCCTCCAGAGCAGTGTGAAGAGATATCACCTCTGTCCAGTATTCATAAAGCGCAGGAGCCAGGCCAGTGCCACCCCACAGCTCCGCACAGCCTGATGGGGGCGGCGGCGGGGTGCCTGGAGGGAATTCTGCACTGAATACACAGTGCTGTTACAAGCGCCCTTTGTTCACTAGCACTAAGCCACGCGCAGCAAGAACCACCAGGCTCTAGGTAGGGCAGAGGTTTCCTGCACTGACCTTCCATCTCCTGCTCAAGTGCTGTTCCCAAATTACAAATAATAATGAGATTTGTCCACAGCACAAAGATAAACAGTTTGAAATGAACGGCAGCCTGTGCACAGGAAACGCCTGGGAGGCTGAATGTCAGGATTGAGGGGCACCAGCAGAGCTGGGGGGGAAGCCCAAGGCTGGGATAACAGGGGCTGCAGGTTGGGTCTGAGGGACACCAGCTGTGTGGAGTCACAGGGCCAGGACACAGCCTAGACAGACAGTGAGAGATGTAGGCATGCTGGAGCCAAGAGACCCCTGGAACTGGACTCAAGGGCCCTGCTTCTAACTGGGGTGAGCTGGGAAGGAGGCAATCACCAACTGAGATGATCAGCACAAGCAGTTGACATGCCCAGGGTTCTTCTCCAGCAACTATCCTAGAGGGAGCAACATCTGTGCAGGACGTGCTGCCAGCACATCAGCGCAGAGCCCTACCCACGCCCACAGGGCCAAGATCCTGGGCCAACTGCCAGCCCATCACAGCTGCCAGTTCATCCTGCAGCACAGCTCAGGGGAGACATGGAGGATGCATCCTGCTCTGGCAGTCAGAAGACCCCAGGGACAACACACCCCACCTGAGCCCAGAGCAGCCCCTCTGAATGAGGCAACAGCTTCCCAGGGGAGGAGATGGGTCCCACTCGCCAGAGTGCGTCCAGGCTAAGCCTGTGGCAGGGCGGATACTGAATTCAGACCTGAGCTGCCTGCATGCCGAGATCATACACACACCTCGGCCTGCAAACTTCCTTCCTCCCTCCCTGGAGGCCTCTGGCTCTCATTACCAGCAAGACGGAGGGAAAGTGTAACTGGAGCCGGAGGCAGCTGGGAGAGGCTTCTCTGGCAGCCAATGCTGATCGCTCACCCAGCCAGCGTAGGGGGATATCACACTGGCTCTGGTTAACCTCGCAAAGCTAGGGAGCCCACAGCTGGGTTACAGACCACAGCCACGCTGCCAGGGGAGAGGGCCACAGAGCTGGTGGGGGAGGGGGGACCAGCAATCTCTGTCATATCAGGAGCAGGGGTGGAGGGGTGCAGCAGCAGCATACTGGCACAGGAGCCCTGGATCACCCCCATGCGAACATGAGCAGCCTCCTCCCACTACAGCACTACATCTGCAGGGGCTCTGAGGAGCTGCCCTGGCCCTCACTACTGCCAGTCACTCCTATGTTCCCACTGCCCCCTGCCTTGGGAGCTCAGAGAGAGGGCAATGCCCTGCTGCTCAGCACAGCCATGGGGAGAGCAGGGGCTGGGCTCCTGCAAACATTTCAGACCCCATAGGTCCCAGGGGGAGAAGAACAGCCTGGCTTTGGAAGGACCCTAAGAAACCCAGAGTCCTACACCAAGCCCATGACTCCCCACGACCTGCAGGCACCCATGTGATTTTCTCCCAGTCCTGCCCACAGGACCCCTTCAAGTTCTGGGAGCCTCACAGGACAACGAGCCCCTTAGGAACCCAAGCCCCATGCTGCCTGTACCTGCCAGGGAACTG
This sequence comes from Chelonoidis abingdonii, assembly GCF_003597395.2. NCBI lineage: Eukaryota > Metazoa > Chordata > Testudines > Testudinidae > Chelonoidis > Chelonoidis abingdonii. The sequence continues at coordinate 60,438,025 of NC_133776.1, forward strand.
GCTAGCAACCCTTGGGTCTGCAATACAGACATGCGAGAACTATAGGGCAAGCCACTTCCTCACCAGTGAGGCTCTGAAGAAAGGGCCTATGACCCTGCACTCCATGGACTGGGGCTCAGAGCTCAGATGTTCTCAGTGATCAAACACTGGAAGCGCAGGTCTGGGGAACTGGCCCACAGGATGAAAACCCAGCAGAACCCTGAGCCCGCAGAGCTCACTCTGGGCCCCACACTACGTTAATTTTACAGTCCAATTCCAGTCAGAGCTGAACGCACTCAATCCAGTTGTTAGCTGTGGGGGACCCCACCTGAGAAAGTCCCCTTTGCAAGGCCGCTGGCAAAGACAGCTGCTGTCACACCCAGGACAGCAAACATGGCCAGCGAGATGCAAGGGCCAAGGCTGCTGGAGAACAGGCACCAGCTGCCTGTAGCCCGGGGCCCATCCATGCCTGCAGGAATGCTGTGCCACCCAGAAGAGTTTAACATGGCCTGCAGGTAATGCACTGTTAACATAGCCAGCAGCTGGCGTGGACGGGCTGCAACATGGTCAGCAGGGATGTTTCTTGCCCCACTTCAGCTCCTAGAGGCAGCACCAGGGGACATTTCCCCATCTGAGGGGATGCTTCCCTAAGTGCACGATGGAAGCTCTTGCCCTTCCCCGGAGCTGCGAGGCAGGCAGACAACATGGCTGGCTGGACATTATCCTGTCTCATTAGGACGGCTCCAACAAGGACGAGGGTAAGAGCAGTGAGGACACGGCTCAGCGCAGCCCACTGTGAACCAGAATGGTTTGATATTCAGAACCACTATGGCCTCCTCCCCAATTCCAGCCCTGCTCATGGGTCCCAGGCATTTCAGTGTGCACCAAAATCCTGCCAGACTGCCCCCTAGCACCACCACCTTGGGCAGCCGAGAGCAGGGGCAAGCTCCTTCTCTACCCCACACACAGGCCAGGAGGACCACACTGTTAGCCTCAATCTGGGGCAAGAGGAAGGGGTAACCCCTGGGGAGAGGCCAGACCACAGCCTAACAGATCTCACGGGTAACAATGTTTTCCTGAGACCCAGCGAAACTGTTCCCTTTTTTCAGCTGTGCGCCATTTCCCCGTCACACCCTCTAGCCCAGACCTGTCACCTAATCTCCTTGGGGATTTCACTTTTCAGATGCTTGTCCATGTTCAGCTTCCTGTCGCTGCCAACCCAGCTTAGGAGGCACTTAGGGAGCTCGACATTCACACTCGGGCACTTTCCACCCCAACTTCCAGATCAACCCTGGTAGCTTCCTTTGTCCCATTGTTCTCAACTCCCCCTCCTGCATGCCCACATCTTCCTCAGATCCAGCAGCCCAGAGACCCCTGACACATGCATTCTAGACAGCACAGCCACCAGGTGGACTTATTCACCCTGCTCTCTTTCACACCCCGGGGCACTGCACTTAAACTGCCTGACCTGCACTATAGCCTTATGCATTTTTCAATAGTAATAAAGAAAGCTCAAGTGTCAGCCAGCTGGAACGGTTATTGGTAGGTTTGGCTATTTCCACTGCAAGGGGTAAAGCTAGCCCAGCCCTGAATGCGGAATTAACACAGTCATGTGCCCACTGCTCCAGGAGCAGCATTCAGGGTTTATTTAACCTCCCTTTCAGCACCCTTTACGTAAGTTTCCACTTTGATCAGAGGCAGCTTCTCATTACAATCTGCATGGAACTAATGTTGAGGAACCATGGGACCAGATTCCTAAACCTAAACTTTCCTTTAAAAAAAAAAATAAATAAAGCTGCAGGCCTGATAGCCAAAGTCCCATTCCACATATAAGCTGAGCTGAGCAGAACCAGATGCAGTGCTATCTTCCTGAGTCTGCCAACAGCCCCATTGCTTCTGCAGCACCTCATGGCTTTGCCAAATTTGCAGTGATGTTAACAAGATGTTGGTCAGTTTCACTGCTGCTGTTCACAGCCACCTGGGATGATCAATGTTACCCTGAGGCAGCTGCTTGGGTAAGGCGTAATGGAGTTCATCCATTTGAAGGCCTGAAGGGACCACTGTGATCATCAAGTCTGTGTGTAATACAAGCCAGAGAATTCCTTGTCATAATCCCTAGAGTAAATCTCTTAGGAACACACCTAGTCCTGATTTAAAACTTGTCAGGGATGGAGAATCCACCACAACACTTGGTACATTAACCAGTGGAACAATCACTCATCGTTACAAAATTACACCTTATTTCCCGTCTGGATTTCTCTAGGCTCAACTTACAGACCGTAACAACTTACAATCATATTAGACTAGGGGTAGGCAACCTATGGAACACATGCCGAAGGCAGCACGCGAGCTGATTTTCAGTGGCACTCACACTGGCCACCGGTCCAGGGGGCTCTGCATTTTAATTTTATTTTAAATGAAGCTTCTTAAACTTTTTAAAAACCTTCTTTACTTTATATACAACAGTAGTTACATATTATAGACTTATAGAAAGAGACCTCCTAAAAACGTTAAAATGCATTACCGGCACGTGAAACCTTAAATGAGAGAATAAATGAAGACTCGGCACAGCACTTCTGAAAGGTTGCTGATCTCTGTGTTAGACTTTCCTCTGCGAGACTGAAAAGCCCCTTATTAAATAGTCGTGCCCCATGTAAGTACCTGTAGACTGTGATCAGCTCCCCCCCATAACCTTCTTTGTTAAGCTACCTTGATCAAGCTCCTTGCATCTCTCACTACAAGGCAGGTTTTCTAATCCTTTTTAAATCTCTGACCCCTCTCTAATTTAACTGGAATTGCGGGCTCCAGAAGTGGCCACAGTTCCAGCAGGGGGTGCACCACTGCCAAATACAGGGGTGCAATAACCTCTCTGCTCCTAATTGAGATTCCCGTTTATGCATCCAAGGATCACAATAGGCCTTTTAGCCACAGCATCACACTGGGAACTCACATTCAGCTGATTATCCACCCCACCCCCACATCTTTTTCAGAATCAAAAGTTAGGCACATGGAGAGGAGGACCCACAATAATGGAGAGTAGGGTGAGGGGGTGAGTAACAGAGACCTCTGTTCCCTCCAAGCAGCTAAGATCCAGAGGAGGAAAAGTCCCTTCTCCACTTCAGCAGCTAAAGAAGCTCAGCTTCAAACACTGACTAGCCAGAGGGACTCATCAACGGACAAAGCCCCCAAGCAACAAGCAGAGATGGAGTTCCTCATTCCTAGGCATCGGTGGCAGGGAGCAGTCCCATCCATCCCACCGTGGCCTTCTGCATCCACTCCTGTGCTCTTCACCCTTGCCTCTGGTAAACTGTCCAAGCCCCAGGGAGCTAGACAGCAGACTGCATGTGAGACAGCCATTGGCAACCATCTCCATGCCTCGCAATGGCTCGCACAGGATGGAGAGGAGGGATTAGTCTCTCTTAGCTCTTCCTCCTCCCGTGCCAGACACACACTGTTCCCAGCGCAGCGGAGGGCAGCTTGTTTTAAAATCTATCGCTCACCCACATTCTGGCCTTGACAGGAGCTGAGACCTGGCTCTTCACAGGCAGCCACCCCAGCTCCTGCTCCCTTCTTCCCCCAGAGGCTCCGAAAGGAGAAAACACTTTGGGTTTTGAATTTTTTTGCCCTGTTAACAGGGAGTGAAGAGCAGCTCGGTGCCACTCAACCCCAGGAAACCTTCCCCCAACCCCAGTGTCCCTAGCCCTCCGGCCAGCCCAGCCCAGCCCAGCCCACTCGGCTCTGCGCAGCCCCTGGCACAGCTCTCCTATGCGGGCGAGCTGAGAGTGGAGGGGCGGCCTGAGGCCAGTCTGCAGGGAGCCCTAGCTCGGGGCTGCAGCAGCCAGCCTAGGGGGATGGGAAGCCGCGCACCGCTTCTGAAGGGTGACGAGTCTCTTCCCCGCTCCCCCAGAGCGCAGACCCAGCGTGGAGAGCGCAGAGGGTCCGCCTGGCCCACCCCAGCGCCGGGGGCTCCTGCCAGCCGTACAGCGCCTCCCTGGGCGCTCGGAGTGGGCTGCTCCCCGCGCCGCCAACGCTGCATCAAGTGCGGAGCAGCCACTAGCCTCCCCCCGCCTCCACCCCAGCTACCTGCAGACCCGCCTCCAGCGCCGCGCAGCGCGGCCCGGGGCCGCTTCCCTCCTTCCCCGGCCTGTCCGATCATCCCGGGGGCCACTCCCGTCCCGAGCCTCCTCCCGGCGCCCAGCTCTGCAGGGCGACCCCGCGTGTTCATATCCCCAGCCCCGGCCAAGCTCCCTGCGCCCTCCCGCCTGGAGCCCGGCCCCGCTACAACCCGCGCTCCCGGTCCGGCCAGGGCGCCCCCGGCGAACAAAGCGGGGCAGGGACCGCGGCTCCCGGCGCAACCAGCTCCCAGCCCGTCACTGCGGGAGCCCCCGCCCCGGGTTCGCTGCAGAGCCGCTTTTCCGCCTCTCAGACAAAAGTTTCCAGCAAGTGTGGCCCGCCGCCGGCTCCGGCTCCCTGCAGCGGGACGAGGCCGCCCAGGCGCCTCTTGGGCTCAGAGCGCCTCCTGCCGGCCACGCCCGGCTGCCTCTTACCTTGGAGACGATGAGGGGCTCCCCGTGCTCCAGCCCCCCCTTGAGGGTGAAGCCCCAGGGCGCGCCCCCCTGCAGCTGCACGTGCACGTACTGGAAGGAGACCAACCGGCTCTCGGTGCGCTCCTCCGGCGGCTCCATGGCCGCTAGCGCCACATCCCTCGGCCAGCTCAGGCTCCAGCGGCAGGAGGAGGAAATGACACGGAGCAGCCAGCAGCGTGACGGAGACGGGGGCCGAGCGGGGGCTGGGGCAGCCCGGGGGCCGGCCAATGAGGCGCGGACGGGGTGGGGCGCGGGGCTGGCCCCGGCCTCACTGTTACACGCTTTCCGCTTGCGGGCGTGGACGGGGTGTATTTACATAGGGAGCTTTAGCACACGTGTGTTGTGTGTGAGTGCGTGGCCATGTGTGCATGTGGCTATATGTACCTGGGCACGTGGGTACCTCATTCACACTGATCTGTGTGGGTACGGCTGTCTAGGGATGTATACTGCAGGATGTATGCGTGTCTGCGCATCCTCACGTGTGTTTGTATGTAGGTACGTGTGTGTGTGTAAAAATCAGCCTTGCACAGCTCATGAAACATGCCTAATCCCCCTGTCCTGTCTTTCTCAGGAGAACTGGCCATAACCAGAAAGCCACTGATATTTTACTCACTCCTCAGAACAATTCCTGGCCCTCTCCAGTGCCCCATGGGCTGCACCTAGCCTCACAAGGAGAGAGCCTGCATCTTAGGGACACTTGGCACACACCTATAATGCTGCCTCCAGGTGAGTAGAAGTTTGACAGGTGACTGTGGGCACCCCCATGGTGATATATGTGTGTAGATATATAGAAATGCCTGCAGCTATGTGCTTGGAAAACCAATCTCTGCTTCGTATACAGTCCAGTCGCCACCTCTGGGAAGCAGGCTCAGTCATTGTTCAGTGAATAGGGCAGGCAGGGGCAGAGGGGACTCAAGAGACTTGGGACTGGCTAATCCTGGCTCTGCCACTGACTTGCTGTGTGTCCTTGGGTAAGTCATATCACCTCTCTGTGCCCTGTTTTCCCTCCCCCCTTCTCATTAGATTGCAAATACTGCAAGGCAGCGCCTGTGTCTGGCCAAGAGTGACATCCTGGCCCCAGGGAGAGCTTTGATGGGGCCAAGATTCCTCCCCACATGTCTGCAGTGCCTTACACAATGGAGCCCTCACCCTGATTGAGGTCTAGTCTAAGTGCTACTGGAATGCAAATAATGACTCAGTCCCAGCTGCCAGGCTGGCCGCCCGCATGGTTTTGCAATGGCATGTTCACTGTCTTGCTCAGAACGTCCTGCATGCGCATGTCCCAGCTGGCCATGAGCACGGAGTGAAACAGAACCAGCTGAAAGAGGCAACACCTCATCTGCAGGCTACCTTTCTGCTGTGGTATTCTAAACATGGCCCTTACCTTGTAATGCTGGGTATTTTTGCTTCTTGGTCAATTTTTAATCCTTGAGTTTCAAAAACAAATCCTGACTGGAGAAGGAAATAAACCTGCCTAGATCCCCTAGACAGGCCATGCTGCACCAAACCTCCTTCATGCTCCTCTGATCCTGGGCCAGCCAGCATAAATTAGCTACTTACATACCCAGCCCCCATTCGCATAGTACCTGCCCTCCCTACCACCAAGGATTCATTGTCTCACATCCCTGTGAAGTGAAGCCGGGCCATTGTCTCTATTGTACAGCTAGGCAATTAGCCCACGGGGACACCGGCTGCCTGTGACAGCAGGGAGCTGATCCCAGGTCACTCAACTCACAGACAAGGGCTCTAACCACTGGACCATCCTTCCTCTCTAACATTAGTGCTGCCTCAGGGGCTAATGACCCTATGTTGTTGCCATAGTTACCAGGACCTGTTGCCCGGCCTTTCTGCAATTTCTTTTCAATTAAGTTTATCATTTTTGTGAGCTAGAATCAGATGTGCCCCTGAACAGGCCACTCTGAAAATCACTGGGTTGCCCCCCTGCAGTTTAACTCTCTGCTGCTGGCTGCACAATGCTTCACTTCAGCCCTGCCTGGAGTCGCTCTCAGGACACACCAAGCAATTGCCTCATCCTGGGGCTGTCAGGGCAGCTGGAGCAGCCTGAAAACTTTCCATCCTTCCTCCTGAGGTGGAGTGAATCCACTTTGCCCTGGGCAACAGGCTCCAAAGGAACCAGAGGGGTGAGCCACACACTAGCAAAGCTGCCATGGGCACCGGGCCTGAGCATCTCCAGCTGGGCTCTCTGGGGATGTGCTGGGCCCTTCCCTGGGGTGGGGTGCAGGAGAACCCCTCAAGCCAGCAATCATCTCACTCTCCCCAGAGTGCCTGCTGAGCACGGGATCCTAGCACGTGGCTCTGCTTTGGCTTCAGGCCTGAGTGACTGGCATGCAGGAAAGCTCCCACAGTGGCCGTACCCTTTCTCAAAGGCAGAGGGAGATGCGGGGAGTAGGGAAAGTGCTGGGGGAGATCACGCTGCACAGTAATGTTTTCAAGGTGGCACATTCAGGGGTACCTCTGCTCCTCACTTCAGTTCAATACCCAGGAGGATCCGGGCAAAAGGGAGACATCACCAGCTCGAGCACACTCCACACCCACCCCAGAAGTATTTACTTCCAGTCCCTCTGACATGGTTGATCCACCTGCCTGCATCCTTCGTGGTCACATTAGCAGGGGGTTGGCCAACTGAAAGCATCTGACAGGTCCCTGCCCTTACCTCACTGAGACCCACATGCCAGCAGGGGAAGAGCAGCGCTGTGGGGCCACTCATGGGCTGAAAGCCACGGGGATAGGATGGAGCAGGTCCCAGCACATGCCCTAGGTGAATTGGGATCAAGCCACACCCTCCAGCTGACAGATCACACCTCTGGGGCATAGAGTGCCAACTCACCATGCTGTGCACTAGCACAGGAACATAACCAATGATGTATTGGATGCACTGAAGGTCCATTTCCGTCTCTTGGCTCTGACGGTGGCAAATGCTAGGCCCTTAGCAGAAGCCAGAAAAGCCTGTGATAAATCTTCGGGGTCAAAATTCCTTCCTGAGCCCATCAGAGGATCAGGGCATACCCAGAAGCATGAAGATTGAGAACCTTTGTAACAGTTGTCCTAGCAAGGTGCTGCTGTCATTCACAGGAATATAGGAATTGCCAGGCTGGATCAGACCCGAGGGTCATCTGGCCCAGTATCCACAGCGGCTGGTACCAGATGCTTCAGAGGAAGGTATGAGCCCCCTACAGTAGCATATGTGGGATAATCTGCCCTCCATATTAGAGATGAGAGCCCTCTGGTAGCAGATCTGCCCCTGACAGTAGGTCTCATCCTAGTCTCACACAGACTGGCTTAAGCCTGAAGCATGAGTATTAATACCAGATCAACGTCTACGGCCAAATTCTCTGCTGGTGTAATATAATTGAGGTCAATGGAATTTCACCAGCAAAGGATTTGGACCCTAATCAATCACTGTCTATCTCAGGGGTTGCTCTAGTGCCCATAGCATCTGAAAACTGCTCAGATAAATCATGTCTGTCTGGCAAGGTCTCAAGTGGAATGTGGTACTATCCAGCAGCAGCAGGTTCCACAGGTGAATTCTACCAGTATTTCCTCTCTGATTCTAGGATTTCTTTGATTCTAATCCACTGTCACTTTTTCATTTTGCCAGCTGCCCCTTTGTACATCGTGGGATGAGGGTAAATAGCAGCACCCAGCTCGCATTTGCTGTGCCATTTATTAGTGCATATATGGTTCTCTCAGACTTCATTCATAAATAATAATCCTTTGTCTTTCTCTCAGCCCTCTCAACAGAGCATCTCAGAGCACAGCCCAGACATTAGTTCGTTTATCCTCACAGCACTCATATGCAGGAGGTCAGTGTCATTATCCCCATTTTCTAAATGGGGAAAGTGAGGCACAGAGTAATGCTCAAGCCACACAGTGAATCAGTAGCAGAGCCAAGGTCCTGCCCCCTGCCTGTTGCTCTTACTCATTTCCTTTCCAGATTAAATAGGCCAAGGTTTTGAAAACCTCTCCCCATGCAAAAAGGGACCCAGCCTCATGTGGTCCATTTCTGCGTTCCCCATCTTCAGGGTAGATAGGTGTGCATGGATACACAGAGTGCCCCCTACTGGCTAGTGCGTGCTGTTGTCTCCCCTAGTGCCCCTGGCCAGGTCACTGCATTGTCATTAACACTCAGGCCTGTCTGGTTCTCATGATCTCGGCCAAACCATGGGGAAGTGATGAAACCGTGTTTCTCTTCTGACGCTTCTTGGGTTGACGTGCCAGACGTCAGGCTGAGAGGAATACATGCCCATGTATGGGAATACATGCCCATATGTGCAGGACCAGGGGAAAACGGATCTGGTCCTGCAGTCCTGCGGCCTTGGGGTGTCTCGTTGTTAGCTCTCGCTAATTATGCAATAGCAGGACTGCTTAGTGCTGGGACCGGAGGCCACTGGGAAATCCCCAGCTGTTGCAGGACATGGTGTGAGTGACTCAGCAGGGTGCTCGTCCCTCTGAGTCAGGCCTGAACCCACCACCCAGCCCAGTGCTGGGAGAGGCTGGCTGTCCGGGATACCAAAATCACAACCTGTCCAGGTATGGTAATTCCAGACCCCAGGATGCTTTTCACAGAGCGACCTGCCAGCCCAGGTCTCCTGGCTAGTCTGATCATTCCCTACAGCTTCCGCAGTTACACTGAGACACAGATTCTTTATCCTGGTCCTCCCCCACTGCATGGTGTTGCCATCAGATGGCTAATGCCTTTCACACGAACATGGCTCCTAGGAGAGGGGCCCCAGCCAGCCAACCAGCAGTGTGTAGGGTTAACTCCCAGCAGGAGGTTCAGAGACCCAGTGGGGAGGGGCCCCCCGTGCTGACCCAGTCAGGTGCAGCTGGGCCTGCTAGGCTCAGGCCTGTAGAAGGTGCCTGGGCTGTGCTCATGAGAGGAGTGGCAGGGGTGTTCTCCACAGCTGCGTATTTACCCACAGGAAGGCCAAGCACAATTCTTCTCTAGTGACAGGGAGTTCGGGGGTGTAGGTCAGGCTCCTGTGCACACCCTGTCTCCGCTCTCCTGGGCCTCCCTGACAATTTTAACAGCCCAGTGAAGCAGAGGGATCATGGCTGCAGAGGGAGAGACCGCAGCTCTCAGGTAACAGGAGCCAGTCCCATTGATGAGCAGGGCAAAGGCCTGGACCTGGATCCAGCAGTGTGGCACCTGGGGGACATCTGATGAGCTGCTGCAGGTTGTCCCATCTGGAGCTTGTTCGGGCTACAGTGTTTACATCCTCAGAGTGACAAACTGCTGCCCAGATGCCATAGTGTCTGGCTTCATGGACAGACCAGCTACTGCGGTTGTTGCTTTGCCCTGTTGGATGCTGTTTGTTTGGAGGGTACGGATGGCAAAGCTGCAGGACGGGAATGAGGCTAGAGATTCTGCTACTTTGTGTCCTCTGGCTGGAGGAGAATGCTGTACAGAAACCAGAAGCTGCCAGAGGCTCATTCTGCATAGTGTGGGCCACTGTCCTCTGGGCCACAGGCTTCTGTCTGTTCAAACGAGTGCCTCGCATGTCTTCTGGGCATGGGAGTGGAAGCCTGCTGAGCACAGGGGCCTGGAGGAGGGCTATGTTGCTTCAGTGACTTGGCCTCCCTTACTGTCTTTCTGTCTCATGAGCCTCCTGTCCACCCCTCCAGTTCCTCACCTCTACCCCTCCCCAATTCCTACTGCTCCCGCTGTGTTTTTAAAATAACTCGTCTACAGCCCCAGCATCTCATGGGTGTTTTTGTGCTGTGACAGCTGGTACCTTGCTGGAGACAACACTCACTCCAACTCCGAAAACACAGGCCTCAGCCACTTGAGTCTGAGCAGAATCTCCTTAGGGCCTATGACACACAGCTGGGCAGTTCCACATACACAATGGCCAGTATAATGCAGTGTTGTCATGCACAGAAGTTGTGGCTGGGTCAGAGGTTTAATAATTCTCTGGAAGTGTGATGCAGAGACAGCTGCACAGAGCCACTGCATCATGCCGAGTACCATACAGCAGTCATGAGGTCCAGTTCCAACCTCACATTCACATGTCATGTCCACCTTGGGACAGGAGGAAACTGAGGCTTTTTAGATAGCTGCATTCATGTCTCAGACGCCCTGTGTCCTGCAGTGTGATCAGCCCAGCTCGGCAAAGGCTGTGGCCAGTGAATGAAGAACTTAAACACAGCTCCCTCAGCAGGGTCGCCCAGAGGAGGGGGGCAAGTGGGGCAATTTGCCCTGGGCCCCCAGGAGCCCCCATGAGAATATAGTATTCTATAGTATTGCAACTTTTTTTTTATGGAAGGGGCCCCCAAAATGGCGTTGCCCCAGGCCTCCTGAATCCTCTGGGCAGCCTTGCCCTCAGGTGATGACAGCCCACTGCAGGGCCCTTCCCACCCCACCCACAGACACTGCAAGCCCTGAACAGATTAGCTCAGCCATCCAAGCAAACCTCACCCAGCTCCTGCAGCAGGCTTTGATCTCTGCTCAGGAATAAAGGTGACTTTATTTCAGGACCTTGTCCTCCAAAGAACAGTCTTGACTTCAGTGCAGCAGGTTGGGCCCAGGACTCCTTGTGGGATGGTCCTGAACCTTTTCATCCTTCACCATCTCTGCTCTTGGCTGACTCTTCCTCCTAGGCCTTTGATTGCTTTGCCCCATGATAGGCTTGAACCAAGGGCCAGAGATTAAAGGTTAGTCCTTTGTGCACAGCACTTTGAAACCCAGGGGATTGTGGCAGTTCTCAGATACTCAGTGTTAAAACCAACTGGCTTCCAGCTGGTAAATGTTCCATCTGCAGCTGCATTTACAAAGAGATGATGGGTTCCTCTCCCCTCACTCACAGAGACAACATTGTGCTCCCTGCGCTTTTGAAGACAACTGGAGTCACAAGACCTCTCGCTTCTATGCATCGCCAGCAGGCTGCAGCCCAGGATCTCAAGGCATCTTAGCCAAGCTTTGATGTGCCAGGTGGACAAATGCACATCAGCAGCGAGCGCACCCACACCTGTCCCTGTGTCTGTGTTCGCTGCCCATGTCTGCATAAAGGTCTGGAAGCTAACTTAGGAGGTTCCTCATTCAAATCCATCCATGGCAAGGAACATTGCATCCTGTGGAACACTGATTAGAGGGCTGAAGGGCTTGACTGATGGGAAATATCAAACTAATCACACGGGCTAGTTGAACCCATGTGGAACTGCCCAGACTTTTAGGCATCTGCAAGCTGCAGTCAATACATCCTGCAGCAGCAAAACATGAAGATCTGTATGCTAAGGCCAAGGAAATGTCCTTCCGGGGTATATTGGATGGATAAGCAACACTGGCCCAGGGTATCCCCATGCCACTCCACAGCTTGAGGAGCTCACTGGAATGATGCCTGCTCTTGTTGCTCTGAAATGGCATTGTGGCATGTGAATTGCCAACCCTAAGAGGGAATTCTGGAAAGGGAGTACCATGCGGTCTAGGATGGCGCAGAGCCGGGAGTGGGGCAGACTGCAACTGTTCCATCAGGCAGGGGATGGCCGTTGTGTTCCATCTCGAAGCTGCATGGCCTGGGGGAATCATTTGACTGCGTCCCCTGCCGTTCCCACTTCTCTAGCTCAGCTGAAGGCTTTTGAATGCACTTTATCAAAATGTCTGCCATACACTGCAAGCCTTGTTTATCACTCTTCTGTTCAGAGGCTTTAGGAAGCTGCAAACTGACATTGGCTTCCTTTACCAACTTCCCCCCCAGCACAAGTACATCTTTGCCTGGTACTGTAGGCCTGCTCCGTGGGACAGGTATCTTATTCTAGGGCTGTCAGGCTTGTTATTTCAGGGCTGCTCATGGGGCAGGTTTGTTGTTGTAGGGCTGCAGGGGAAGGCAGGTTTGTTTTTGTAGGACTCCTCATGGGGCCGGTGTGTTAATGTAGGGTTGCCAGGTGTGTTATTGTAGGGCTGCTCCGTGGGGCAGGTTTCTTACTATAGGGCTGCAGAGAAAGGCAGGCATATTATTGTAGGGTTGCCAGGTTTGTTATTGTAGGGCTGCTTTGTGGGGCAGGTTTCTTATTGTAAGGCTGCAGGCGAAGGCAGGTTTGTCACCATAGGGCTGCCCGGGAAGGTGAGTTTGTTACTGTAGGGTTGTTGAATCCTTCTTGCCATGGGCTCTGAGCTCTCCCTGAGGTCCTTTCCTGGTCCTTCTTGGGGATGCCTCTGGCATAAAGCTCTGGTTTCCCTGGCCATCCCGCTAATCTCTGGGGCCTGCTTCAAGGAGAGCAGAGCATGCAGCCTAGCAGGCAGGGGCCGCAGCACAGAGCCCAAGGCTTGACTGTCTGACACCAAGCCCTCTGGGGCATTGTAGGGCACCACTGTCCAGGGGAGCAAATTCTTGGCACCTTCAGCATCTTCCCAGCCCCATGCTGCTCCTGGGAGACGCATGTGTCCTGCCCGCTCTGTTAATTATCCCCCTGCGTCCTAGGGAGTTGGACTTTCCCCAGGTTTGCAAAGGATCAACAACAAGGGCAGTTTTATAACTGCTCCCAGTTGGTCCTAGACACTAATTAATAACTATGTGCTGCCCAGCGAGGGGTGACAGCGCCCCCAGCTCCCTGCCCCACTGCCTGTCAAGCAGGAGAGGAGAGGCCAGGGGCTCCCATATGGAACCCTTGGCCCCACTAGTGCCACTGTCACATACACACACCCCATTAACTGCCAGCCACCTGCAGAGCCCTCCCCAGGTCATGAGACCAGGCTAATCATTAACCCACCAGGGAGTCCAGGTGCTGCCGCTTTCCAGCCACAAGGCCCAGCTCAGCCGCAGCGGACTGCCTTGGTCTATGGCATGGCTGCCCTGCCCTTGCCATGCTCCAGCCAGTGAGTGCCAGCACATGGCAGGAGGCAGGTAATGTGGCCAGTAACCCCAGGGAACAGGGAGAGCCTGTGGGCGAGCTTTGCCTCTGTTAAACATTTAAACCCTGAGCAGCAGGCAATCCTGCTGAGAGGGAGGGGCTGGCAGTACAGTCCCCAGGCGAGTACGTTGGGGCTGCATGAGTTCCCCCAAATAGCTCTGCCGAGTCACCTCAGTGCTGGCCCATAGCAGCCATCCTACCATAGCCAGGGGCTTCCCCCTGCCCCCGGCTTGGTCAATTCCCCTGAATCCCAACCTGCAGCCCCCTGCTATCCCTCTCCCAGCCCTGGGCTCCCGTGCCGTCCCCTCTCACCCACCCTCCACTCTGTCAATTCCCCTCAGTCCCAAAATGCAGCCCCCTCCTATCCTGGGCCTGGGCTCCACCAACCCATCTCAATGAATTCCCCTCAATCTCAACCTGCAGCCCCCTGCTATCCCTCTCCCAGCCCTGGGCTCCCCCACAGCTCTGTCAGTGCCCCTCAATCCCAGCCCACAATCCCCTGCTTTGCATCCTCACACAGCTCTGTCCACGTCCCTTTGCAGCATCCCAGTTATTCTAATGGGTCTCTCTGGCCAACGCTCTGCCAAAGTCACGTCTCTCCTACTCCCAGGATGGGGAGTCCTCAGGAGCTGGCATTATTAGGGCTCAGATCCTCTCTGCTGATCCTTTGCCATGGAAAAGATGAAATCCCTTCAACTGCTTCTGTGGGATGGAGATGGCCATAGGGCAGCACTGTCCTGAGCCCCGCACAGGATCCTGCTTCATGGTTAGCTACTCCAAGCAGTGCACTGCAGGGAGCCCTTGAGCAAATCAGGTGCCAACCATGAAACACAGCACCCATCCCTTGGTAACACCAAACACCCCCATGTAACAAAGGGCTCCAGGGAACTGGTGTTTGGCGTCACCATGTTCCAGTGACAGAGGCCGGTGCCCCAGGTCCCCGATTCCCCTGGCTTCCATGTGCACATACCCCAGGGCCCTGATTCCCCTGGGTTCCATGTGCACATACCCCAGGGCCCCGATTCCCCTGGGCTCCATGTGCACGTGCCCCAGACCTCAATTCCCCTGGGCTCCATGTGCGCATACCCCAGGGCCCGGATTCCCTTGGGCTCCATGTGCACGTGCCCTGGGCCCCGATATGCATGGGCTCTATGTACACATGCCCCGGAGCCCTGATTCCCCTGGTCTCCATGTGCACATGCCCTGGAGCTCAGATTCCCCTGGGCTCCATATGCACATGCCCTGGGGGCCCAATTCCCCTGGCCTCCATGTGCACATGCCCTGGGGCTCAGATTCCCCTGGGCTCCATGTGTGGCCCTGTCAGGGTTCCCTCCCCACTCTGAACTCTAGGGTACAGATGTGGGAACCCCCATGAAAGACCCCCTAAGTTTATCTCTACCAGCTTAGGTTCAAAACTTCCCCAAGGCACAAATTCTTCCTTGTCCTTGGAACGGTATTGCTGCCACCACCAAGTGAGTTAAACAAAGATTCAGGAAAAGGACCACTTGGCGTTCCTATTTCCTCCAAATATCCTCCCAAGCCCCTTCACCCCCTTTCCTGGGAAGGCTTAAGAATGATGTACCCACCAAATAGGTTAACAGGGTGGGTACAGTTCAGCCTTTGGGTTTTTAGGGCACTAAAAACCAATCAGGTTCTTAAAAGCAGAATTTTATTATAAAGAAAAAGTAAAAGAATCACCTCTGTAAAATCAGGGTGGAAGTTATTTTACAGGGCAACCAGATTCAAAACATAGAGGATTCCCCTCTAGGCAAAACTTTAAAGTTACAAAAAAATCCCAGGAATGCCTCCCTCTTAACCTAGGGAAAATTCACAAGCTAAAACAAAAAATAATCTAACGTATTTCCTTCCTATTACTTACAATTTGTAATCTTAGATGCTTAGTTCAGATATGGCTTTAGGAGATGTATTTTCCCTGTCCTGGTTCCTCGCTGACCCAGTGTGACAGTGCAGTTCTGGCGGGACCCAACTGAGAGTGCCAATTCAGGACCAATTGCTCAAACAGGGCAGTCACAGCCTAAGGCTGGAGTCTTTCCACCTCTAAGGCAAACCAAACCAGCCAGACAAAAATGACTTTGGTTTCACCCCACTGGCTAACCACAAGTCACCACAAGCAATCCCCTTAGACACTCCAGTCTCCCTGTATCACCACCAGTGCCACTCCTCCTGGGGATGAATGGTTATGAAAACCAACACCCTAATAAAAGAAAAAGTTTCTCTCAATCCTAAAGGACCAAGCCCCAGACCCAGGTCAATGTACACATCAGATCTTACCCACAGATCACACTGTTGCCAATCCTTTAGAATCTAAAATCTAAAGGTTTATTCATAAAGGGAAAAAGATAGAGATGAGAGTTAGAATTGGTTAAATGGAATCAATTACATACAATAATGGCAAAGTTCTTAGTTCAGGCTTGCAGCAGTGATGGAGTAAACTGCAGGTTCAAATCAAGTCTCTGGAGTGCGTCCCCCACTGGGATGGGTCATCAGTCCTTTGTGCAGAGCTTCAGCTTGTAGCAAAGTCCCTCCAGAGGTAAGAAGCAGGATTGAAGGCCAGATAGAGATGAGGCATCAGCCTTATATAGGCTCTTCCAGGTGTAAGTACACTTCTTTGTTCTTACTGTGGAAAATTACAGCAAAATGGAGTCTACAGTCACACGGGCAAGTTTCTGCACACCCTGCTGAGTTACAAGGCGTATCTGCCTCCTCTCAATGGGTCAATTGTGTAGCTGATGGTCCTTAATGGGCCATCAAGCAGGCTAGGCAGAGCTAACACCAGCTCGTCCGGGATTTTTCCCAGAACTACAGCACAAATTTGAAATACAGATAGTATACAGCCAATACTCATAACTTCAACTACAAAATGATACAGACATATAGACAGCATAATCATAATCAGCAACCCATAACCTGGTCTTAGACACCTTTACGACCCCTTTTACATAAGATTTGGTGCCACTATAGGACCTTGGTTGCAAACCATGCTCTATATGGTCCCAGTTTATATCAATAACATCACACCCAGACAGAACACACAAAGAGGGCACAGAATGAAAACCTTCCCCCACAGATTTGAAAGTATCTTCTCCCTTTATTGGTCCTCTTGGTCAGGTGCCAACTAGGTTATTTGGGCTTCTTAACCCTTTACAGGTAAAGGAGGGATTTTATGCTACCCTTTGCTGTATGTTTATGACACGCCCCAATTCCCCTTGTCTCCATATGCACATGCCCGAGGTCCCGATTCCCATTGGTGCCAACTGCCAGTGCTCCAGTTCCCATGTAATCCAACCACCACATATTCCACGCCAGCATATCACCCTGGCAATCCCATGTTCCATACATCATCTTCCTCCCATGGGGCTCCAGTGCCCTGCACTTTGGTGATGGTGCTGCAGCAGATGTGTGCTGAGGCTGGGCTAGAGCTCCATATGCCCATCTCACCATTCCCCCCTCACCATGTAAGTTCCTATATTTGCATCTTCTAGTCTGAGTGATCCGCCCTCGGTGCCCACATCACTGTACCAAGCTGGGGGGCTGGGAGCTAGTCTCAGAGCTAACAAATGAACCCAATTGTTCCTAGCCCAGTGCCAGGTGGCAGCAGGCTGCCACCCTTCCACACTCTGCCAGCCTGTTGAGAGCAATGGAGCTGGGCAGGACCTTCCCCAGGCAGGTCCCTGCAGCAGAGGTCACACAGAGTCCTGTTGGTACGTGTATAGAGCTGAACCATGCCCAGACTCCTTTTCTGCCCCCAGAAGCAGGCCTGGCACTACACACAGTCAGCACCAGGCCAGGATGGGGCTTTGTAATACAGCCAGAGGAGTAAAGGGATCCCAGATGCTGGGTTCTGAGGGACACCCTGACATGTCCCAAGCCCAGTCCCAGCTCGTGGCAAGCAGCTGACAGGCACTCGCTGCTGCTCCATTACTAGCTGGAGAAACAATTCCACTGAGAATGGAGCCAGGCTGGTGAGCAGCATGAGCTGTAGCACATCTTGCCATGCCTTGCCCTATGTGCCCCAGCCAGCCACACCAGCCCCTCCACTGCTTCCTAGTGGACAGTTCTTAGCCAATGGCTGGGAAAAAGGAGCCTGGCTCATTAGCTTTCAGCCCAGCTCCATCCCAAGTGCAGATGGGCCCGAGTAACCTCCCTTGGACAGCCATGCAGGCAGGGCAGGGCTTGTGTCTTTGTTACCAGCAGCAAAAGAGGAGCAGGCTCACTGTCCATCAAAGCCTCACTGATGAACTGGGATCTGGCCCAGGCCCTGGCTGCAAGGCAGGGGCTCTGGCCAAAGAGACAATGCTGGATTGGAGGAGCTATAGAGCACAGTGGGGGAAGTAGGGGGAGGCACAGAGGAATGGGGAACCCCAGCCGGAGCACATGTCCAGTCCAGAATTGAGGGGGGGGGAGGGTGGCTCCAAGCCCATCCTAAACAATAACCCAGAGATCAAGCAGTTTTACTCTGGCATCAGCACCCCTTAAATTCCTGGGGATGTGAGCTGAGCAGCTCATCCCAGCCACCCCTTCTACCCTCCCCACACTGGCCTGGGCCACCCACTGCAGCTCTTTGGAGCCACAGTGAAATTCAGAGTGATGGTGTCCAAAAAAGAACAGACATGAAGCCCTGCTGGCCACTGGGTTCCTCAGCCACAGATCTCACAGCACTTATGGGAGGGAAGATCGATAGCTCCCTCCCAAAAATGGGGAAACTGAGGTGTGGACCTACCTGATTTAGTTGGTGCTGGTCCTGCTTTGAGCATGGGGTTGCACTAGATGACCTCCTGAGGTCTCTTCCAAACCTAATCTTCTATGATTCTACCCCAGGTCACCTCATGAGTTAGAGCCAGGACTGGACCCCAGGAGGGTGAGGGACGGGGATCTGGGCTGGGGCAGAGGGTTGAGGTGTGGGAAGAGGTAAGGGGTGCGAGCTCCAGGAGGGAGTTTGGATGTGGGAAGGGGCTCAAGGCTGGGGCAGAGAGTTGGGGTGCAGGGAGAATGAGGACTCTGGCTGGGGGTGTGGCCTCTGGGGTGGGGCCAGAAATGAGGGGTTCAGAGTGTGAGAGGGGGCTCTGGGCTGTGGCAGAGGCCTGGAGTGTGTGGGTTGTGAGCTCCTGGAGACAGTTTGGGTGCAGGAGGGGCCTCTGGGCAGGGGCAGGGTGTTGGGGTGTATAGGGGGGTGAGGGTTCTGGCTGGGGTGTAGGTTCTGGTGGGGCTGGGGATGAGGGGTTTATGATGTGGGAAGGGGCTCAGGGCTGGTGCAGGGGATTGCGGTGCGGGAGGGAGTTTGGGGTGCAGGCTCCAGGCGATGCTTACTTCAGGCGGCTCCCGGGAAGTGGCTGGCTCTGGCTCAGGGGCAGCCAGGAGGCTCCATCTGTTGCCTGCACCCACAGGGCCACCCCTGACGCTCTCATTGGTTATGGTTCCTGGCCAATGGGAGCTGCGGAGTCGGAGTTCAGGGCGGGGACAGCGGGCAGCGCATAGAGCCCCATGACCACTCCTTCACCTACTGGCCACAGAGACATACCAGCCACTTACGGGAGCTGTGTTAGCCAGGACAGGCAGGGGGTCTGCCTTAGCCCCACTGTGCTGCCAACCAGACTTTTAATGGCCTGGTCACTGGTGTTGAGCAGAGCTGCAACAGGTCCCTTTTCAACTGGGCATTCCTGTCAAAAACCGGACGCCTGGCAACCCTACCAGCAGCTCATCCCCATTGAAATGCCTGAGTGGCCATTCTGGAGAGAGCTGTGCAGCTTCGGACCCAGTATCAAGGAGGGAGAGTCTGGGAGTGGTTTAAAATCCTCATTTCTGTATTGTTCTATCACTGTAGTCTCCACTTCCCTATTGTTTGTCTGTATAATCTCAGTCTGGTTCTGTAATTGTTTGCTGTATAATTAATTTTATTGGGTGTAAACCAATTAAGGTCATGGGATATAATTGGTTAAATAATTATATTACAGTGTGTTAGGATTGGTTACTTAAATTTCAGCAAAATGATTGGTTAAGGTAGAGGTAAGCAGAACTCAAATTTTACTATATAGTCTGCAGTCAATCAGGAAGTAAGGGGGAAAAGTGAACAGGGAATGGGGGTGGGAGAATTGAAAACATGTTTTGCTAAGGGGGAGGGGAATAGGAACAGGGTCACAGGCAAGGCTCTGTGGCATCAGAGCTGGGAAGGGGGACACTGAGGAAGGAAACTGGAATCATGCTTGCTGGAAGTTCACCCCAATAAACATCAAATTGTTTGCACTTTGAGACTTCGGGTATTGTTGCTCTGTTCATGCGAAAAGAACCAGAGAAGTAAAAAGGTAAAGGAATAAGTCTTCTAACAGTTTAGGGCACCCCCATGTTATCCACCCCATTTCTGCAACTGCTGAGTGTTTGAGGGTGATGCCTCTGGGGCTGGCACAGAACTACTGGCCACATGGCTATGCCCCTGGGATAGAGTAGCTGTGTGGGCACATGGGGCAGTAATGGGAAGGGGGTACCCAGGGGTTAAGTGCAGGCATTTAGGTGGCCATTCACTCCTAGATGTGGCCAGTGGGACTGAGGACTAGCATAGCCCCAGGGTTTGGCTACACTGGCACTTTACAGCGCTGCAACTTTCACACTCAGGGGTGTGAAAAAACACCCCCCTGAGCGCTGCAAGATACAGCGCTGTAAAGCCTCAGTGTAATTAGTGCGGCAGCACTGGAAGCACGGCTCCCAGCACTGCACACTACACCTGTAGAGGATGTGGTTTACATGCAGCGCTGGGAGAGCTCTCTCCCAGCGCTGGTGCTCTGACCACACTCACACTTCAACGTGCTGCTGCAGCAGCGCTCCGTGGCAGCGCTTTGAAATTTCAAGTGTAGCCATACGACATCTTGCCCAGGTTCATTTGAAATGAGGAGAACCGCTGCTGGTGGGAGCATGATTGATAGGTGATGGGCAGGACTCCACGCCAGGACACCTGGGTTCTCATCTACCCAGCAGTGTCACTGGCTCACTGGGCAAGCAGCTGCCCTCTCTGTGCCTCAGTTTCCCACTCTGGGGAATGGGCTGGTGATGCTGAGCTGGGCTGGGATCCATGGGACATGTTTGCAGGTGTGCAGGCATGAGGGACCTGATCCCAGACCCCCGATCCAAGCCTGGTTAGCCTGAAGCTCAGGGGTATGGGAAGCTGTAGGTCAGCCTGTCTCTGTTACTGTTCCTGCCAATTTCCTGGCTTATGGTGGCAGAGAGGGGTTGCGTGTGCCTTTGAGAGGCTACTGGGAGAGTCCAGCCAGTAACCCTGGGGAGAGCACCCGCAGGGCCTGCCCCAGCTCTGCCGTGATTTATGGCTCTCCTGACGTGTTTATGGCCATTTAAGCAACTCACAGCACTCCAGCATGGCCTTCCCACTTGCACAGCTCAGGCCTAGCAGCATCGTCTGAAACAAGAAGCATTGGAGCCCAGGGCAGCCAAGCAGCCCCCATCCTGTCAGCACCAGCAGGGAGACCTGGACCCAGCCCCAGCCCCAGCCCCAGCCCAGCACGTGGGGTCCTCCAGGGGCTGAGTCAGCTGGAGAAACACTGCAGAATGGACTCAATGGGCTAATTCACCCATTCCAAGGCCATGGGACCAGAGTCCCCTGTACAACACAGGCCAAGGAACTGCCCCCCTCCCCCTGCTCCCCCCAATTCCTAGGGCAGATCTCATAGGAAAACAGCCTGTCTGGATTTTAAAATGCCCAGTGATGGAGAATCTACCACACCCCTCAGAAAGTTGTTCCAGAGGCTAATTAATCTCACTTTAAAAATGTATCCCCCATTTCCAGTCTGAATTTCTCTGCTTCAACTTCTAGCCACTGGATCATGTTAGACCTTCCTCTGCTAGGCTGAAAAGCCCATGATTAAATATCTGTTCCTCACATAAATACAGACTGATCAAGTCACCCCTTCACCTTCTCTGTGTTAAGCTAAATTGATTGAGCAATTTGAGTCTCTCACTATGAAGCAGGTTTTCTAACCCCTTAATCATTCTTGCAGCTCTTCTCTCAACCTTCTTCTTGAATTGTGGGCCCTCGAACTGGACACAGGATTCCAGCAGTGGACAAACCAGTGCCAAATACAGGGTAAAATACCCTCTCTGCTCTTGTTGGAGATGCCCCTGTTGATGCATCCCAGGGTCACATTAGCCCTTTTGGCCACAGCATCACATTGGGAGCTCATGTTCAGCTGATTAGCCCCCAAACACCATGGCCCCCAAATCCCCAAGTCTCATGTGAGCACTAACACATCACACACACCCCTGCACAACTACACACACACCTTGCACCACCCCCAAACAAACCCCCTTCTATAACCTAGCATAATCAAACCCACCGTTACACAATACCAATGCACAATTACATGCCTCCGCACACCGAGAGACACCCACCTTGCACAGGTCTCTCCATGCCATGCAAAGGTGCACAAAGCATTGCTCATACCTGCAGACACACAGATGCGTGCAAAGCCCCCCATCCCAGACACACACAACCTTGGGCCAGGTCTATGCACTGGCCAGTCTCTCAGCCTCGCCACATCCACCCCATGGATTGACCCTCTTACTGCCAGCACATCCTGCTCCCAGTGGGGCCCACAGGAGCTTTGCCTCTGACCTCCCTGGCAGCAGCCCTGGGCTTGGTGCCCCACTCTGGCTATTTATGCCCCCTCATTCCAGGGGTCAAAGCCAGCCCAGCAGAGCAGGGGCAGCATTCACACTATCATGCAAGTGCCTCTAGTTGAGCCTTGATCCTCAGCCTTTGCCTGCCAGGCCCATGTATCTCTACAGAGCTCCCCTAGTGGCCAGCCACGTACACAGCCTGAGTTAGGGGTAGGGGGAGCTCCCATGGCACCAGGCGAGGAGGAGGGGATGCTGCCCTACCACTGCAGTTGCTATAGCCTCTGAGAAGGGCTCCCTAAGGACCCAAGTCCAGGCCACCTGACTGGTTCATGCCACACTCACTGCATGTGGTGCTCTGTCCCTTTCCTAGTGTGTGTCTGAGGGCACCAACACAGGCTGATGAGCCAACAGAGCGAGGTCTTTTCACTCACGCAGGGGATGCTCATGCTTTAAAATGCAGAGTTCCCTGGTTCAATCCACTCCCACAGAGTGATTCCTCGCCCCCCGGACCAGCTGTGGCTGCACTGCCAGCTCAGCATGGCAGACACAGTTGCCTCCCAGCAGGGCCAGTGAGTGCGGCTGGGAGGCAGGGTGTGGGGGAGTGGGTTTCTTGTGGGGCAGTGCTGGGCTGTGAGGGGGCAGGGAAGATGTGTGTGTTGGGGGGACACTAGGGAGTGGGGGTTCTGTGCAGGGTGCTGGGCAGTTGTCATGGGGCTATGGGCAGGGAGACGCTGAACGGAGGTGGTATTGTGCAGGGCGCTGGGCATTTGTGTGGTGGGGTCTGGGGGGCTCTGACCAGGAGGATATTGGGTGGGGGGGCTGTGTGATGTAGCATGGGCCTGCTCCCCAAGGGGAAGGGGCAGACTGACAGTACAGGGTCGGGCAGGCCACTGTGTGTCTGGCAACTGCCAGTATGTAAATATTGCCCTCGCACTGGGCTGGGTGTAGCTGGGCTGCCTCTGCCATGCCATGCCCCATTGCCCCTGTCTGATCCCTCATTCTGGGGACTGACCTCCCCATGCCATGCTCCACTGCTCCCATGGGGGCCCACAAATAAGTTTGGTGTCGGGCCCACAAAAGGTTAATCTGGCCTTGTCACCAGGGCATTTCTCTACACGACAGAACCACCACACCCTTCTTCAGCATTGAGTCTGGACCAAAGAGCCCCAGGGCTTGAAGAGTGGGGCCTGCTGCAGTCAGGACTGAGGGACACCAGCAGAGCTGGCGCGGGGAGAAGCCCAGGGCTGGGTTAGCAGGGGGCCTACAGGTCGGGACTGAGGGGCACTGGCAGAAGGGAACAGAGCCTGCAGGGACACGTGAGCCCACAGAGCTGTCAAGATCCCATGTGCCAGGTGCCACTGTCAAGAGAGGGCAGAGCTACTGGGCAATGCTACATGGGAGACCTCCTGACTCGAGAGAGATGCAAACTCTGCCCTCACCTTGGGGAGGAGGGAATTTGATATCTGTTCTTTCTTCCTTTCCTCTAATCCAGGGGTTCTCAGACTGTGAGTTGGCACCCCAAAGTGGGTCATGACCCTGTTGTAATGGGGTCATCACCAGAGCTGGCATTAGACTTGCTGGGGCCTGAGCCCAAGTCTGAGCCCTCGGTGGCAGGGCTCAGGTTATAGCTTTCCCCTCCTGCCCCTGCCCAGGGCTGAAGCCCTCAGGCTTCGACTTTGGTCTCCTCACCACCACCACCCCGGCCAGAGCAACAGGCCTGGGACAGGCTCAGGCTTCAGTCCTGCATCCTGGGGTCGTGTAGTAATTTTTGGTGTGGGAAAGGGGTTGTGGTGCAATAAAGTTTGAGAACCCCTGCTAATCCAATGGAAGTCTGCACCTGCAGGAAACATTGCAGCCAGAGCTAAAGCCACATGCCACCTAGTCACAAAGCTCTGAGCGGGCTGGAGCAGGCTCCCCACTCAGCACTCCCAAAACTAACTCTCGTGAGATGCATTTTCAGAGCAGTTTCCATCATCTTCTTCAGGGCTCATCGACTGGGGCAAAGAACTTACACTGCAACGTCATGGAATACTGATCCCAAAATCCCCCTCTGCCCTCTCCTCCCACCCCATCACTGAAAATGCTTACAGTGACCTCTGCTGGAGAATCCGGTCAACTGCAGTCACATGGAGACTGATGAAACACTCAAATGTCCTGGAGCGGAAGACATCCCCCACCTCCAAGCTTGGAGGTAGTGGCTGCTGCTGGAGCTGTGGTTGGGACAGGCCTTAACGCTTAGGTTGGCATGTGCCCTGACTGCAGGAAGCACTGACCCCAACCCTTAACCTGGCTCAGAGCATGTGAGACCCACTACTCTGCAGGCTGCCCAGAGTGTGACATGCTCAGGGGCTGGGAGCAGCATCCAGAATTCACAGGCTGCTGGGAAGGCAGCGCTGTCCCAGTCAGAACATGGTGACTTGCATGAGCATCTCCCACCTAGTGTCAGCAGGACTGCGATGCCCTCAGACCCTGGCTATAGATAGTGAGTGGAGGAGAACTGACAGCCCTAGATGAAGGCTATGGGGGCCTCAGATGCTTGCTTGAGAGGAGATGAACTGTGCTGGGAAAATCCTCCCTGAGTGGGTGAGGACCAGTCCCCAGCTCTTCATTCATGCTCTCCCATGGCCCGCCCCTTTCCCCTGGCATGAGAGGCCTGTGGCACTGCCCTCATTGCCTAGGGCTGAGGGAAGGAGGCTTGTGCTAAGGACCTCTCCAGGGAGCTCATGGCAGCACAGATAATAATCTGCATGTCACCTCCACCTGAGGGGCATGTCTACAGATCCTGTTGTACAGCAGGGGAAAATGAAGCACAGTGTTTGCCCAGGCTCATGCAGAGAGTGAGTGGAGGGCTGGGAATAGAACCCAGGAGTCCAGACTTCCAGTGTAGTGCTCTAACCACTGGTTCATGCTGTCCCTGCCAGTCTTCCTATGGAAGCCTTGATTCCCTACCCACTGTGAAGCTGGAGGGATAGGTAGAGGGGGTCTGTGTGGGGAGGAAAGCAAACAGTATGTTGTGCCTCAGAGAGGCAACTGCTGCTGAGATGGGGTCTGGTGACACAGCAGTGGCAGTGGACCTTTGAGAGCAAACCCTGCCACCACCCCCTTCTTTATGTGTTTGGCATCAGCCCTGGCACCAGCATGGAAAATCCAGCACCAGACTCACAGGCACTTGAGATCCTTGTGGGGAAGCTGTATCCATGCACACGGCATCAGTGGGTGGGGGGAGAGGAATGGCAGCTTTGCTGCTTTCTGGGGCAGGGAACCAGGACTCAGGTGAACTTTTCTCAGCTCTGCCACTGACCCACTGAGTAGCTTTGGATAAGTCACTTCCCCTCTAGAAGGCCAATAACATACACCACTCTCACAGCACTCCCCCTCCAAGGATCTCCAAGCATGTTACAGGCATTGGCCCATCAACCCTCCTACCCCTTGTGAGGTGCTCATAATCCTCAAACCCATGTTCCAGATGGGGAAACTGAGGCACAGAGCAGGGAGGTGAGTGACTCACTGACAGTGGCCAAGGAATCCTGTAGCAGGTGGGGAACAGCATTGAGATCTCCTTACCCAAGCTTTAGCCTCTAATGATCCTCCCCCAGGTGCTGAAGAGCTGGGAGACCCTGTGGGGCAGCCCCATAAAGAGGAGTCAATTATAGTTAACTAGGCTGTCTCGTGAGCTGTCGCTGGCCCCCATATGCCTTTGGGACAACCTGCAGATGGCTGCCCCCATTGTACCAACTCCCCTGGCAGCTCCTATAGTGGCAGAGCAATGGGGAGCTCTGGCTAGTCAGAGTCGGCGGACCCTATTCTTCTTTGTCTGGCACCTAGTATTGTAATCTAGATCTGTCTATCCCTCACCTGCCCCAGCAGAGCTGAGCATGGGGAGCAGATGAAGAACAGCTCCTGGCCCTTTAAATCCTGATTAACACAGGGCCTTTAAAATGGATGTGAGGACTGAGCCCTTCTTAACCCAGTGGACTGGGTCAGAGAGGAGGGGCTGGAGCTAGTCTGGGTCCTAAGGATTTTAACCTTCCCCCTGCTGAGTGCTGGTCCTGCTGACCTTGCTAGGCCAGTGGGGGTTTTAAACTGCATTCAGAGGAACCCCTTAGTGCCAGGTCCCTGGGGGGCTGGTTTTAATCCTGAAGGGTTTACCCTCAAGGGAAGGCAATAGGGCAGGGAGCAGAAATTGTCTGATTAGACCTCAAAATTTCCCCACCCCCAAGGACGCTGCCTAAAGGCCCAGCCTGGGAACAGCTGAGTGAAAGCAGGAGAGCCCTGGGACCCTGCCCTTGCTAGGGAGAAAGAGCTTGCCTTTGTGGGGGGAGGGGGAGAAGAATGCTTCCCCCTACTCTGTGGCTCCCATAGCACCAGCCCTCTAGAGCTCCCTGCCCACCACCTAGCCACAGCCTGCTGCCCACCCCTTAGCCATGATTGCAGTGGGCCCTCTGTGCTCCCTTGGGAGCTTGTTCCTCTTGGCTGCACTGCTTCCTCTAGAGCTGAGTATGGGGGAGGAAGGGAAGGAGCCAGCTGCCCTGAGTGCCCTGGCTAGGGTGCCCTCCTTGCCCCTCATCCAGGTGCTGCTGGAGCAGGTCCCCAGTGTCTGGCCCTGCTGCCACCAGAAGCAGCTGATCAGCAGGCAACCACTGCGTTACATGCTCAACCTGTACCAGAATGTGGCAGACTGGGCTGGGCGACCCCGCCAGAACCGTAAGCTGGGTGCCAATGCTGTGCGCCTGGTCAGGCCCTTTGCCAAGACAAGGCAGTCTGGGGCAGGTGAGTCACTAGGCATAGGGGTGTGGGCAGGTGGGTCTCCTGGGGTTGTGAAGCCACCCGGTGGGGGGATAGCTGGAGCTGGGGAGGTCTGTTCTGTTCTGTTCTCAGGGGGCTGGTGTTTGAATAGGGGGCACTGGGCTGTGTAGTGCCCAGGGTTTGAAGGAGATGGCAGTGGGAAGGGCAGCTGTAGGGAGCTGGGAACTCTGCTACTGTAATCCCTGACTGTGCCTGTAAAGGCACCTGTCAAGAGGATTCTGCTTCTGTGCCAGAGCTCCCTACCCCTGGTCCCTCCCACTCCATGCTGCCTTTAACTCCCTCCTGCTCGTGCCCATTGGCACTAGAACAGGAGAGCTGATCTTCTGGCAGCAGATGGGGCCCAAGCAGCAGGTGGCCTTGCAGAGTCTTGTTGTTCCAGGCCTTGATGTGCAGAACTGGCTCCCGTGTGGGTTCTAGTGAGCCTCCCCCTGGCTGGGGGCAGGCTGGATACAGGGGAGTTCCCCGCTCCAGGGATGCTCTGCTCTACAGTGGCCTGTAAACTGGCACAAACAGCCATGTTAATTACTGCAGGGTGTTGGCCCTCTCCAGCCCAAAGCACCTGCCTGCAGTCCCTGGTGCCTGGAGCTGGTCAAGCTTGTGTGGAATGGGAACTGTACCATACTTTTGGCCAAGGAGGTGGACTCTGGACTTTGCATTGTCCCGTCTCTGTTGCCAGCCTCCCTCCCTCCTGCACACAACTGCTGTTTGTTTCCACCCCTCCTGCTGTCTGGTTGCACATGCTCAGGGACCCTGGTTACCTTGGGACTCTGGTTCTCACGGGCTTCTGTGGGGGAGGGTGGAGCGTAACGCTTCACACTAAGACTGTCCAGTCTGCACGTCAAATGGAGCCTCAGGAAGGGGGTGTGTTCTAATGTCTGCTGGGGAGAGGCCCAGAGCAGAGACTTGTTTCTTTCTTTCAGCTATTTATAGGGACAAACCCAGAGTCTGGGCTAGGAAGGACAGTGCTTCCTGTTAGCTCTCTAATTGGGAGCCATAAAGAGATATTGGGGGTGGGCTGGGTGCTGCCCTCTTCCTTGAGGACTGGAGCCCAACCTATTGACAGCTCTGTATCCCTTCTGGTCTGTGGCTGGAGAATGAGCGGGTCTGGCTGCTGTCTCAATCTCTCAAGCAGAGCACCTGCTGTTCCCATTGCCAAGGAGGCTATGGAGAGCCAGGAGAGCTCAGCTGTTTCCCAGGCCTCTAGTAAAGGAGATGTGATCAGTCAGGCCATCCTGGGTCATGCTTTGCAGTGAGCAGGCTCCTCTCCCCACCAGTGAGGTGCTCCTGGAACAGCCCTGTGTCCATGCGGGGCAACGAGGCCCAGGAATGTAATTTTCTCAGTCACACAACCAGACCATGGCGTGTTAAAGAATGAAACCAAGGTGGTCTGACTCCTGTCCTAACCACGGGCCTTACTGCCTCAGGTGGATAATGGTACATGTCTCCTGCCATGGCTGGTGTTCACATGCAAGGGGGGTTCAGGCTCAGCCAGAGGCCATGTGAGATGGTGCCTCAGCACTGGCTCAAGGGAAACTCCTTCCCTCTTGGTGAGGGCTGAGGTTCTTCCGAGCTCTGCCACAACCTTGTCTTGTGCCGGCTGGCATGCCCCTTCCCTCCCCATCTGTGTCTGCTCCTCCAGACAATGCTGCAAGATGCTCTGATGCACTAATCTGGTTCTAGCAGCTTCCTGGTTGGGGCTTTGTACCTTCTGGACTTCTCTAATGCCTTCCATGTGACCTTGATGCTTCCCAAATCAAGGGGTGGGAGGGGGGAATCTTTCATGCACTCTCTCTGATGTGTAAAGAGCCTGAAGAATTTAGAAGGAATAAAGTCTCTTTCAGAAGATCAGGAATATGGCTCTGTCTCACTAATGACCTCTCTGGGGCACCTGTGGGAGCAGCCTGGAGACTTGATACAGAACATTCTTCCAACAGTTTCTTGGACACTTGAGTTAAATAGGCATTAACCAAAACAGCTTCCCCTCTCAATCAAGTTGCAATTCCTTGATTTCTGTAATCTTGTAAACATCTCCACTTGTCCAGCCTTCTAGGAAAAACCAGGTAGAAATTACCTCAATTTCTGACTTGAGGAAGAAAACTATTTAAAAACAAACTTGTGTGGCCCTCTTTCTAAGAAGCAAACTGGGCAGAAAGTCCCTATCTATCCAGGTCATTCTTAATGCCTCTTTGAGGCCAGGGGAGATGCATAGGAGTGTTCAAGCTACCTCCTAGATGGGTGTGGGTGGTTCCAGGAGGGGAGGGTGAAAGGGGGAACAAGCTGTTCCAGGATCATGGGCACAAACTTACCAAAATTGCTTGTATGTAAGTTTGAGGCTGTTCTGTCTTGCTTTTGGGAAAACTAACTCTCATCTCCTCCTTCCCCCCACAGGTTCCTGGTACATGCAGACTCTTGACTACCACCTGAACATCCAGCCAGGAATGGAACATCTGGTGAGAGCCACTGTGGTTTATTCGAAGACTCTGCTGCTGGCTCATGCCCAGCTCTTTTGTGTGGTTCAGTTGGATGGGGAGGCTGGGGTTCCAAAGTTCTCACCCCCTCGAAGAGGCAAGAGGAATGCCCTTGTCTCCTCTAGGATGGACAGCTGGGAGGAGAGGGACATCACCTCCCACTCTTTGCCCTGGGCCTGGGACTCCAAGAAGAGCCAGCTGCTCCGCCTTAGTCATGTGTGTATCCGGCTGGGACCAGCTGATGTCTCAGAGCCTGAAGTTGGCTGGGAGAAGACTGCTTCCTTGAATGAACCTTTCCTGTTGCTCTACCTCAATGACACTCGGAAAGGCTTCCAGGCCAAGATGGGGAAAGCTGGCTTGAAGGAGACTCCTGATGGGCCAGTGCTGAGTCGCAAAGCTCGCCAGGCAGGCAACCTCATTCTGGATCTCCCCAGCTACTCGCAGAAGACCAGTGCTGAGAAGGATGAGTGTGCTCTCCGCTCCTTCCGGGTCAGCTTCAACCAGCTGGGCTGGGACCACTGGATCATAGCCCCCCACCGGTACAACCCCAAGTACTGCAAGGGCACATGCCCCCGCATCCTGCGCTATGGCTACAACTCCCCCAACCATGCCATTGTGCAGAACTTCATCAACCAGCTGGTAGACCAGAGCGTCCCCCGACCCTCCTGTGTGCCCTACAAGTATAGCCCCATCAGCGTGCTGATGATTGAGCCTAGTGGCAGCATCCTCTACAAAGAGTATGAAGACATGATAGCAGAGTCCTGTACCTGTAGATAAAGCCCTCCGAATTTGAACCATTCATTATGTCTAACAACCATCAATGCTTGCATGAAGACATGGTGATCCTTCACCCGGCCTCCCCACATCAACTCAGTCTTTGGTGAACCAGATGCCCAGCTGTCTGAATTAGTTTGCTCAATGTGCCTCTAAATTTTTTTTTTTTTGCATTTTTGACAGCCCCCTCCACACACACACACGGATCTGGGTTTTTAAGAAAGGTTGTCCAACTTTTTTTTTTTTTTTTTTTTGCTTGGTCCTCTGTCTCCACTCTCCATTGCACAATGGACACTGGGCTCTGCTGGGACATTTTACAAATGGATTTTTATGCAAATATTGTGTAATAGCAGTTTTTAAAGAGAAGAGTTTGCTGGGCCTTGTACTAAAGGACTGCCACTCTATATCTTCTCCTTGGGGCACTCCTCATCCTGCTAGGGAGCTTTATGGGGACTGGATGGAAGCATGACCAGTCAAATGGCTCAACCTTTGGCAGGGAGGTGAGATGGCATGACAATTGCATGTTCTCCAGATGCCAGTCCGTCTGGGTTTTGTCTGATGCTCTTTGAGCTTCCACTTGTGAAGTAGAACTGGGTCCATCTTGTATGAAGAGACTGCTCTATTTGAGAACAGCTACGTGGCCAGATGGGAACTGGGCATGGTTCCAACACACTAAGGGGCCATGGAGAAGGTGGCAGTGTGCTTGTTGGAACTCTCTAGAGGACTAGTAGCTAGGCTGGAGTTGTGGGTGAGATATCTGGAGCTTGGGCCTCTTCTACTGATGATTTTGGTGCAGGGAAGCTAAATCTTCTGCAGGCAAATGGAACCTAAAATGAGTGGTGCAGGGAGTGATAACACCAATTGGTTCTAGTGCTCAAAGGCGTTCCCCCCATGGGTCAATGTCTCCCTCTCACCAGTGCTGACTTGGGTTCTGTGTGGGTCCTCCACTTTAAGGGCTTCCATATACTTAATTTGAGTTTAGGCTGGCACTGTCCTGGGACTTCTGTATTTGCTCTGTCTCCTTCTCCCCCCTGCCCACCCCAGGTCTGGTGTTAGCATGTACACTTGACCTGTCCAAATAAATACCTTCATAGTCTGCATCAGTAGCTTGTTGGGCTGTGTGAAGTAGGGACTGGCCAGAGGGCTCTAGAAACAGTGCATGGGGGGAGTGCAGGATCTGGAAAGTCACTTTCTCAAAGCCCTGTGTCCTTCTGGGCTATGGCTTTGGGGCAGGGGGGAGGAAGGGTGGTTTTTACAAGACCTTCTCTATGAACAGAAGAACACTTCAAGTGAAGCGCTAAACTTTTTAAAGCTTAAAAAGGCAACCCTCTGCAAGGCCTGATGGAGTTGTGATGCAACTCATCTCCTAGCATGAGGGCCCAGTCACGCAAGGCCTCCAGCAAGTTCTGGCTAATTCCTTATCACTGGGATCTCTAGTAAATTGACCACCTTTACTAGACACTTGTGTTTTAGACTCTTGGAACTACCTGAAACCCATCACTCCCCCAGATCAACTTGGATGAGATTTTAGTCTTTAATGCAACCTTTTTTCTTTTTCCCTTTGGCTCAAAGCACCTTAGAAGCAGAGTCCAGAGACTTTTCTCCTAGTCTTTCCTCTTTGCCTATTGCTGCACCAACCTGAGTGTCCCTCAGTTCCACTGAATCCTGGTTACACTACTACGTAGCTTTCACTTTCTCTTCTGTGAATGGATTGTAGCCTGCCATAATCTAATGAATTCCTGTTACAGCCTGGATCTTTTCTATTTATTATATGCTGTATTTAAGTGTTCATGTAAATAAATTGGTTTCTTTTGCTAAAGAGAATCGTAGCCTATTCTTGGGTGGGGGTGACTTCTCCTCCTCTAGTGGCAGGTCTTTCTAACCACCCCTGATGTGACAGATTTCCACTGGGCAAGGAGTGGGTTAAGAATCCAAGTCTGGGGGCAGACAACTTCAGGCAAGCAAAGCTCTATCTTGATCCTCTTAAACAGACCCCCATCTTGCTATGTAACTCCCGTGGGCTGAGTCCAGACCCCTGTCTAGTCTTTACCTTTCAGCATATTCCAAGGCTGCTGTCTCTAATTAGACACTATAGTTAGACTGCTTCCCTGACAGAGGATCTGCTGAGCTTTGTGTTTCTGGAAGTGGAAGCTGATTTGGGTGGCACTATTCTTTCATCTTCCTGGAGGTCATTGGCATGGGGACTTTTGGCCACCATTTCAAGGCTGTGCCGTGGAATGCTATGGCAAAGATCCCTACAACACAACGTTCCTCTGCAAGTGAGGGGATTTACTCCTGGGATAGCTAGGAAGGCATGGCAGCTAGCACATAGACCAGGCACAGTGACATGCCCAGCAGCTGGAGCAGGGGGGTGCCCCTATTATGCAGCACCCAGGAAATAATGGTGGTTACCCACAGATTGAGGGCCAAGTTTCAAAGCTCATATCCAAAGCTGGGCTATGCCAAAGGATGGTCTGGATCAATGGTGGTGCTGAGGGCAAGAGTGGCTCTGAACCTGCCCAGAGCCTCTCTGCAGCAGGATGGGGGTGTGTCCTCAACTGTGAAGAGAGCCAGGAGATGGACAATTGCAGAGACAATTGGTGAGTCTGAGTGGGGTGACATGGTTTGCTAAGGGTGACTTGGATTCCCTCTTGCCTCACATGCCCAGGATAATCTCTATTGCTAGCCGTTGGCCACCTTAAGGAAATGCAGAAGAGGCTAAACAGTGTGCATTGTACAATGGTGCTAGGCCCTGAGCTGCCAGCCCTGTAGCCTGCAGTTTTCTGTCCCTCCGAGCAGAGACAGTAGTGAAGTATCCCTGTGCCCCACTCTGTGTGTGGCAGGCTTTCCCTGAGCTGCACCCATGCAGCTGTGAGTAGAGCTGCATTAAATGCCCCAGCCAGCATAGGAGGAAACTGGCTGCTTGACTAGATGTGGCAATGCCTGTGCTGAGGCTGGAAGGGGAGTAGCTGCTCAGGAGGCTGTGGCTACGGCCCCAGCCTCTGGCTGCAGGCAGGGGGTAACTGGCTTTCACAGGGCTGCCCCTCCCTGGGTGGAATTTCAGTACCCATGGATCAATGGGTTTTCATAACCCAGAAGTGGTGTGTCAAGTCATCCCAGCTTTCTGAAGGGGTCTGGTTTTAGGCAGCTATTGAATTTTTGAAGATTCAACAAATCAGTATTAATGCAGAAGTGTGTTGCTGAGCTCTAGTCTGTCAAGCTGGCATGAGTGCTGACTGGCAGTGCTCGGTCAGGGTGCTTTGGGGCAGCAAAACTGACCAGCAGAGGCCGGGCAATGCAGGTGTACAGCTGTACAAAGGAGTGACACAAATACCAGCTCTCCTTCAGAGTGTATTGTTGGGGGAGAAGGGGATCCTATTCCTTCCCCATTGGCCAGGCTGGTGATCTTGGACCCAGAACTGTGCAGGGGAAACTCCTGGGGGCACTAGCACCCAGATCCTCAAAGGTATTTAGGCTTGTAACTTCAATGAATCTGCCCTACTGTCCCCCAGAGTCTGTAGTGGGGGGTGTCATTTCTCTCCTCCCCTTTGCCATGTGGCCCTGGAAGGAAAACTGCAGAGGAGCCAGCCTGAGGCTTGATCCAGCAAGCAGAGACACAGCCAGTGCAAGGAGCTGGGGACACTCCACTTCAAAGCAGCAAGTTCAGATTGCTTCTGCCCTGTGCTGATCAGCTGTTTGCTCCATGTTCCTCCAACCCTTTCACTCCACCCTACCTGTCCCTCCCACCTTCTCTGCTTTCTGTGTAGCTTATCCCTTGCTAACCCTCCCACTGTGGAACTAACCTATCCTTTGCTGCCATCACACTGGTCACTTGCTGCTGTGTATTCCCCCTCCCTCTCCCCCAGCTCTGTCTGATCTATTTAGATGTCAGTTTTTCATTGTATTCATCTCTTGTCATATAGCTAGATTGCAAGCTCTTTGGCATAGGTCTTTGTACACCACTTTGCACAACACTGACCTGGGCTGTGATGGAGGCTCTTTGCTGCTATACTAATATAAATAATAAAGATCCATACTGCTATAGCTTGCTCATACAGAGGTGGCAGACTATTGCTTTCCATTCACAAAGCATGCATTTCCCATCAAGGTGGCTTCTATGCTACATTAGGGAAAATGGACAAAGGAAGAACAAATACCAAGTCTCCAGATGAGAGGGAGCACTGTATCACTTGCATGACAATCCTTGTGGACAGGGTTAAAAGGGGAAGTGCACAGGGAACAGAACCTGAGCTGTGTATCCTGCAGGAGTCACTCCAACCCTCTGCTAATAGGGGGTATCACAGCTCTCATAGCCTCAATTATGCCAATGAAATGGATAAGTATGAGAAAAGGGTGCTGGTGTGTTCCAGGACCACAAATTATAAGGCTAAGTGACTTTCAGGGAGGGAAGACTGTTTTCCCACTGCTGAAAATGGGTGAAGACAGGCAATCCCCACCCTGAATGGTGGGGAAAATCTACAGTGAAATCCAGGAGAAATTAATGACCATGTTCCAGGGCCTCAGCCAGCTACTGATGGTTGGGAAGGAACTTCCCTTAGGCACAGGTTATTCTGGTGTCATCTGTTCCAAAAGGGGGGTTCTTGCACCTTCCTGTGAAGCAGCTGGTCTAGGCAACTGCTGGAGTCACACTAGTCTGGAGAGGCCCTGGTTAGCCAGTCCTAGGTTTACACAGGCACTCTGTGCATTTCACATGAAGGGGGTGGTGACCAACTGTTTAGAAAGAGCTAGGAGCCTGGGTGAAAGGTGCTGCACTGAGAATGTTGGTGTCTGAAGCAGCGGTGTATTATCGCCTAGGCCTAGGGCGGCAAATTTGCTCATGACCCCTCCCCAACTCTGCCCCTTCCCCAAATCCCTGGCTCGCTTCCTCCCCTAGGTGCACTGTGCTTCCCTCCTTCTACCTCCCTCCCAGGCTTTGTTACTTCCCCTCCCTTTGCCTCCATTTCCTTTTCTGTAGAAATAGGGATAATGATTGGTATCCACTTTGGTAAAGTGCTCTGAGATCTTTGAAACACAAATGGACAGGTTTGAAAGGATTGTTTAGATAATTGAGTAGACAGGATCACAGCTATACATGCCAGTTACACAGGTATCTAGTTTCAGAATGGTAGCCATGTTCGTCTGTATCAGCAAAAAGAATGAGGAGTACTTGTGGCAATTTAGGATATGTCTACACTACAGGATTATTCCAATTTTACATAAACCGGTTTTATAAAACAGATTGTATAAAGTCGAGTGCACGCAGCCACACTAAGCACATTAATTCGGCGGTGTGCGTCCATGGTCTGAGGCTAGCGTCGATTTCCGGAGCATTGCACTGTGGGTAGCTATTCCATAGCTATCACCTAGTTTCCCATGCAGTCCCCCCGCCCCTTAGAATTCTGGTGAGAGCCCGGGGCTGATGGGGCAAAAATCATTGTCGCGGGTGGTTCTGGGTAAATGTCATCAGTCATAGTCATTCCTCCGGGAAAGCAACGGCAAGATCAATCAATTTCGCGCCTTTTTTCCCTGGATTGCCCGGCAGATGCCATAGCACGGCAACCATGGACCGTTCAAGCTTCTTTATTTTTACAATCACCTATGTGTACTGGACGCGGACAGAGGGATACTCCGCGCTACACAGCAGTGTTCAATTGCTTTTGCCTGATAGCAGAGTATGGTTATCAGTCATTCTGTTGTACTGTCTGCTGCCGGCTTAATTGGCAATGAGATGACAGTTTCTTCCTTCAGTACTGTCTGCTGCTATTCATGGGTGCCCCTGGCTGAGATCGGCTGGGGTGCAAAAAGCAAAAACTGAAATGAATCCCTGAGTCAATTCCTCCTTTATGGTTTCTAAAAATAGAGTCAGTCCTGCTAAAATATGGAAGCAAAGTGTACTAGACGACGTGTACTAGAAAGCACAGCTGCTCCGTGTCAATCCTTCAGAAACGATGAAGATGGCAAAATGCTATTACAAGGGGGTGGCCTGCAACAACCCACCCCATTGCTTCCCTTCTCCCCAACCTTCCTGGCTACACCGTGGCAGGTCCCCCATTTGTTGTCAATGAAGTAATAAAGAATGCAGGAATAAGAAACACTGAGTTTTTAGTAAGATAAATGAGGGAGCCAG
Source organism: Chelonoidis abingdonii (assembly GCF_003597395.2). Classification (NCBI taxonomy): domain Eukaryota; kingdom Metazoa; phylum Chordata; order Testudines; family Testudinidae; genus Chelonoidis; species Chelonoidis abingdonii. Next base: position 60,474,273 of record NC_133776.1, read on the forward strand.
CCCTCCCAGATGGTATGACAGTCCAGCAGGACATTAAGTGGTGCGAGGGAGAGAAGCCCAGCATGGCCGCTGGCTATGAACAAGTCCAGGCAGTGACAGAAATCTTTTCTTTAACCTGATGGAGCTCAAGCCCCCAAGTTTGCCTATGAGAAGACAGTTACCAGCCGTTCTGTTATCATCTACTGGAATGACCGGAGTCATTCCTATTTCACCCAGGTGCCCCGGCCAGCCTCACTGAAGCCAGCCAGGAACACTCCAGGTTGATATAAGGCATCTATCAGTCCTACTGCACCATCCCACTAGCAGGGGAAGAGGAGTGGATACTACTCTCACTGCCTGCAGCATCGCGTCTACAGCAGCATTCAGTAGACTTAGGGTGACATTGACAGAGTCAAGAAACTTCTTTCCCTTTTTTCACGTGGCGGGGGGGAGTAATTGATGAGCTATTCCCTGACCACGCTTGGAAACAATGTGTTTGAACTTACAGGCATTGGGAGCTGCAGCAAGAAATGCAAATACTTTTCGGAGACTGCTGGTGGACTGTGGATAGGCTGGATCCTCAGTACCACCTCCCTCCTCCATGAGCGTCAATGCTTGATTCTTTGGCTTTCTGTTACGCTTGTCAGCGCAGCATGTGTAAGCCTGGAGATTTTTTTTCAAACGCTTTGGCATTTGTCTTCTGTAACGGAAGCTCTGAAGAACAGATTTGGTTCCCCATTAGCGATCAGATCATATCTCCTGTATGGTCCATGCTGGAGCTCTTTTTGGATTTGGACTGCTTTTCCCGCCCGTGCTGATAAGAGCTCCACGCTGGGCAAACAGGAAAATGGTAATTCAAAAGTTCGCGGGGCTTTTCCTGTTTACCTGGCCACTACTCCAAGTTCAGATGCTGTCCAGAGCGGTCCACAGTGGTCACTGTGGGATAACCACCCGGAGGCGCAATAACAGTCGATTTGCCGGCCACACAACCCTAATCCGATATGGTAAATACCAGATTTTAAGCAAACTTGCCACTCGCTCTCGTTGGGGGAGGAGTATAGAAAACCGGATTTAAAGAGCCCTCTTATATCGATATAAAGGCCTCGTAGTGTGGACGGGTGCGCCTTTAAATCGGTTTAACGCTGCTAAAATCGGTTTTAACGCGTAGTGTAGACAGGCCTTAGAACATTAAACAAATTATATTGAGCATAAGCCTTCTGTGGGCTAAACTCTCTCATTGGAGTGCATGCAGTGGAAAATACAGTAGGAAGATATATATACACAAGAGAACATGAAAAATGGATTTGCCATACCACTATAACAAGACTAATCAATTAAGGTGGTAATATTAATCAGCAGGAGGGAAAAAAACTTTGTTAGTGATAATCAGAATGGCTCATTTCCAACAGCTGACAAGAAGATGTGAGTACAGTAGGGGGAAATTAGCATGGGGAAATAGTTTTTACTTTGTGTAATGACCCATCCACTCCCAGTCTTTATTCAAGCCTAATTTAATGGTGTCCAGTCTGCAAATTAATTCCAATTCTGCAGTTTCTCATTGGAGTCTGTTTTTGAAGTTTTTTTGTTGGAGAATTACGACTTTTAGGTCTGTAATTGAGTGACCAGGAGGTTGAAGCGTTCTCTGACTGGTTTTTGAATGTTAAAATTCTTGATGTCTGATTTGTGTCCATTTATTCTTTTGCGTAGAGACTGTCCGGTTTGGTCAATGTACATGGCAGAGGGGCATTGCTGGCAAATGATGGCATATATCCCATTGTGCTACACTGATGACCTCTTCATCATCTGGACCCATGGAAAAGAAGCCCTTGAGGAATTCCACCATGATTTCAACAATTTCCATCCCACCATCAACCTCAGCCTGGACCAGTCCATACAAGAGATCCACTTCCTGGACACTATAATGCTAATAAATGATCGTCACATAAACATCACCCTATGCTGGAAACCTACTGACCACTATACTTACCTACATGCCTCCAGCTTCCATCCAGGACACATCACACGATCCATTGTCTACAGCCAAGCTCTAAGATACAACCGTATTTGCTCCAATCCCTCAGACAGAGACACCTACAAGATCTCTATCAAGCGTTCTTAAAACTACAATACCCACCACCTGCTGAAGTGAAGAAACAGGTTGACAGAGACAGAAGAATACCCAGAAGTCACCTACTCCAGGACAGGCTCAACAAAGAAAGTAACAGAATGCCTCTAGCTGTCACCTTCAGCCCTCAGCTCAAACCTCTCCAGTGCATCATCAATGATCTACAACCTATCCTGAAAGATGATCCCTCACTCTCACAGATCTCAGGAGACAGGCCAGTCCTTGCTTTCAGACTCCCTCCCTCACCCCCACCAAATACTCACCAGCAACCACACAACAAAAACACTAACCCAGGAACCTATCCTTGCAACAAAGCCCATTGCCAACTCAGTCTACATATCTATTCAGGGGACACCATCATAGGACTTAATCACATCAGCCACACCATCAGAGGCTTGTTCACCTGCGCATCTACCAACGTGATATGTGCCAGCAATACCCCTCTGCCATGTACATTGGCCAAACCAGACAATCTCTACATAGAATATCAGGGTTGGAAGGGACCTCAGGAGGTCATCTAGTCCAACCCGCCTTCTCAAAGCAGGTCTAATCTCTAACAATTTTTGGTTTTGCCCCAGATCCCTAAATGGCCCCCTTAAGGATTGAACTTACAACCCTGGGTTTAGCAGGCCAATGCTCAAACCACTGAGCTATCCCTCCCCTGGAAAAGAATAAATGGACACCCATCAAACATCGAGAATTATAACATTCAAAAACCAGTTAGAGAACACTTCAACCTTCTGGTCACTCAATTACAGTTGCAATTCTCCAACAAAAAAGACTTCAAAAACAGACTCCAGTGAGAAACTGCAGAACTGGAATTAATTCGCAAACTGGACACCATTAAATTAAGCTTGTATAAAGACTGGGAGTGGATGGATCATTACACAAAGTAAAACTATTTCCCCATGCTAATTTTCCCCCTACTCTTACTCACACCTTCTTGTCAACTGTTGGAAATGGGCCATCCTGATTATCATTACAAAGGTTTTTTTTTTCTCCTGCTGATAATAGCCCACCTTAATTGATTAGTTTCATTATAGTTGGTATGGCAACACCCATTTTTTCATGTTCTTTGTGTATATATATCTTCCTACTGTATTTTCCATTGCATTCATCCAATGAATTCGGTTTTAGCCCACAAAAGCTTATGCTCAAATAAGTTTGCTAGTCTCTAAGGTGCCACAAGTATCTAGGAAGCTCTACAGGTGAATATTCAATTCAGGTACAGTCAGAGATTCAAAGTGCACAGCAAGTTGCAGCTTCTTTAGGTGCACAAAAGTTATCTGTCCAGAGTATGGCCTATAATTTCCATGTGCAACTGAGTCCATTGTAGAAATGTTCAGGCGTGGGGTTGACTGTTGTTCTCCTAAGTAATGAAGTAATGGTTTGCACCTGACATCGAATAGGCCCTGGGATTGCTTGAGTCAAGCTGCATTTTGTTGCTTAGCCTGCATTTGCAGAGGTATTTAGAATAATAGAATATCAGGGTTGGAAGGGACCTCAGGAGGTCTTCTAGTCCAACCCCTGCTCAAAGCAGGACCAATTCCCAACTAAATCATCCTAGCCAGGGCTTTGTCAAGCTTGACCTTCAAACTCCCTAAGGAAGGAGATTCCACCACCTCCCTAGGTAACCCATTCCAGTGCTTCACCACCCTCCTAGTTAAAAAGTTTTTCCTAATATCCAACCTAAACTTCCCCCACTGCAACTTGAGACAATTACTCCTTGTTCTGTCATCTGCTACCATTGAGAACAGTCTAATCTTCCTCTTTTGGATACTTCAGGTAGCTGAAAGCGAGCTATCAAACCCGCTCATTTTCTGTTCTGGACTAAACATTCAGTCCTAGCGTCACCTCTAATTGTGCTCCTAGTAACTATCTTTTTGGTTGCCCTCTGCTGGACTCTGTTGAATTTTTCACTCCTGTTTTGTGTGCGGGACCCAAACTACTATACCCAGATAAGGCCTCTCACAATGCCAACAGAGGGAATGATCATGTCCCTCGATCTGCTGTGCTATTGCCCCTGCTTTAGCCCAAATGTGTCTTAGCCTTTTCGGCACTAAGTGCACACTGTCAACTGCACTATCCAGCTTCTCGTTTTCACTGTAACCCCTAGGTCCTGCTTCTGCCACGAATGGGCTTCCTAGCATTCGGTCTAGCGTAAATGAATGGAATTTTCCGTCCTAATGCAGGACTCTGACACTTGTCTCTTATGACTTCAGTTTTTTTGGCCCAAGCTCTAATTCTCCGATCCAATCTGCAGACCCTATCCCTACCAGTGTTATCTACACTCTTCCCAGTTTAGTATATCTGCCAAACTTGCTGATGATGCAGGCAGTCCTTCCTCCAATCATTAATGAGATATTGAACACTAACTGGGCCAGACCGCTGCGAGCACCGCTGTTGCCAATGCTGCACAAGTGAGACACTTTGTTGACAAATTGATCACATAGCCTCAGTTCTAGAGTCCTTATGCGATAGACATTTAGCCGAGTTTCTTTCAGCTCTCCTTGTGAGTCCATATGCATATCACCCATTACGTCTCGTGGGGTCTTTAACTTGTCTGGCAAAATATCTACGGCTGGTTGTGTTCTTTTTTTCGCACTTCATCTCAAATAGCTTCTTGCTGAAGTTAGATAATTTGTTCACTGTTTCCCTTCCCGTCCCAGCCTGGGCTATCCATCTCATTAAAGCACAGGTGAGTTAATGCAGGCGTAGCTCTAAATAGACTTTTGTTGGGAATCCACTGGCTGTGACCTGTCTTCGCACACTTGATCCCTTTCTATCCATCCGTCTAAGAGCTTCCGTACTGCTCTCAGTCTTTTCAGGGAGACTGAGGAAAACGGCTGCCGTGAATGCAGTCGTCTGCCAGCTCAATTGACTGGGTTCTCGTTCTTCTGGTTTCCTGGAGAATTATCCCTCCTTTCTCCTCTATATTTTAAGACGCATAAGTGACTCAACAATGTCAACGTTTTTTGTTAGATCTAGCCTGGATGAAGTCCTTCTCACCGGATGCCAACATGATTTTATTAAGATTAATATGCGTAACCAATGAGGGCCCTTCCCTGACGATCACATCATCCAACTCCTCAGACACCTGGAATGTGTTCTACAAAAAGGAACCCGATGACACGTCTGTCACTGCGTCCAGTTTTTGTGCTTAATTATCAGTCCCGAACGCTCGCACATTCCTGAGCTTCTCGATCGGAGGTGTGGTACTCTCCCCATACTCTTGGCTGGGGTCTGAGTGACATGCAGTTCACCTGGAGAGGTACCTTTCTTAAGTGAAGACGGGAACACTAGGCAAAGTATGAAGTAATAGCTTTTATCAATCCTCTGTATGGTGCTCCCTATTACGTCAGGGGCCCTACCTGTCCTTGACTCTTTTATTGTTGTTAACATACATGAAGAAACCGATAATTGTACTCCTTAGATCTCTTGACTAGCTGCAACTACTTATATGTGTGATTTGGCCTCTGAATTTCAATTCCTGACAATCCCTGAGCAATATTTTTTATATCCCTCCTGGTGCATTTGTCCAATCTGACACTTACTTCGCGTTTAGTTCTGGTCTCGCGTTTACGCCACATCTCAAGTGATTTCACTTTTAAGCGAATGCTGTTCCTGCCATATTACTTTTTTCTTATACATCAGGATGTTTTTTCTGCAACTCTGGATAGTGGATATAACTTTAAAAATACAGGCCAGGCTTCCTGGATCCTTTTCCCCCTCATTGTTTCTCCCAGGCGATCCTGCACAGTTCTGACGTACTTTGCCGAAGTCCAGGGTCCTTTCTGCTGCCTCTCGTGTTTACTCATGTTTGGACTTTCCAGGATTTGATCTTGGAACGCCCTTGTAGCTCATTCTTCATCGCGCTCCTCTGTCTGTCCCTAAGATGCGATCCACTTTTGGTTCCCTTACTACGGTCTACTGGCAATATACTCTTTAGTGTATGTTCGAGAGTCGGCAAGCAGGCTGAGCTTTGCTTATAACCAGAGGGCAGCTCGGTTCCGCCGTCGGCCCGTGAGGTTGTGGCTGTCTACCAGCTGGCGGGCGGTTTGCGTTCGAGTTATCGTGTGTAGTCAGCCCGTTGTCAGGGTGGTGGATTGTTGTGTCACGGACGTCGTGGCGTAGGTGGGCGGTAGTGGTAGGTGGTGTACCTAATGGTCGTGTCAGCCCTAGTGTGAGGAGGCGGCTGGCGCGTGGGTGTTTTCCAGGCACAGGGCTGGGTGAAGAATCCAAAGCCTTCTCTCCGACACCACCTGTGCAGCCATTCGTTGACTTCCACAATTCAACGGTCTCTACCCAGGTCTTTTCCCTGCACAGGGCAGATGGAGGAGAACACCACTTGCACATCAAACTCCTTTATCCTTCTTCCTAGAGCCATGTAGTCTGCAGTGATCTGCTCAAGGTCATTCTTGGCAGTATCATTGGTACCCACATGGAGAAGCAGGGAGGGGTAGCGATCCGAGGGCTTGATGAGTCTTGGCAGTCTCTCTGTCACATTGTGAATCCTAGCTCCTGGCAAGCAGCAGACCTCTCGGTTTTCTTGGTCGGAGCGGCAGATAGATGACTCAGTCCTCCTGAGGAGGGAGTCCTTGATCACCACCATCTGCCTCCTTCTCTTGGGAGTGGTGGTCATGGACAGGGCCAGTGCAACCATTTAGGCGACCTAGGCGGTCACCTAGGGCGCTGGCATTTGGGGGGCACCATTTTCTTCGACAGCAACCACGGTGGCCGGATCTTCGGCTGTCCTGGTCACCACCAGCATTTAGGCGGAGGGAGCTGGGGCAGACGAGTGCGGGGAGGGCCGCCTGCAGCAAGTAAAAGGAGGGGCATGCAGAGGAACTCCCTGCCCCACCTCCCCCCTGCCCCACCTCCTCCCTGCGCACGCCATGGCAGCTTCACTTCTCCTGCCTCCCAGGCTTGCGGCGCCTAAGCTGATTGGCGCCGCAAGCCTGGGAGGTGGGAGAAGTGAAGCAGCCACGGTGTGCTCGTGCGCGGAGCAGGGGTAAGTTGGGAAAGTGGAGGATGTCTCAGGGCAGAGGGTGGGGTGTGGGGAGCTGCTTCAAGGGGGGTGCCTCAGGACAGAGTGGGGGAGCTGCCGCGGGGTGGAGTGGTGCCTCAGGGCGGAGGTGGAGGAGCAGGGAGGGGAGAGGGTGCAAGGTGGAAGTTTCACCTAGGGCGCAAAACATCCTTGCACCGGCCCTGGTCGTGGAACTCCCATCCCTAGGACAGTGCATCACATGGCTTCCAGTTGGTGGAGTCTTCTTCTGCTCCCTTCCCTCAGATGTATCATCTAGTCCACTCTCCGCATTAGTTCCTGTGGAGAGAACATGAAAACGTTTGCTCACCTGTATCTCCATTGCTGGTACGTGGACCCTCCTCTTTCTTCTTCTGTACGTCACATGCTGCCAAATTTCTTCACCGTCCCTCTCTCCCCTCTGCGCAGCCTGCTCCGCTTCTTCAGAACGTTGTGCCCGTAGAAGCATATCCTGACGTCTGTCTAGGAAATCTTCATGTTCTCACATGCAATGCAGGGTCGATACTTGTTGCTCCCGACCTCAAACCTTCTCTTGCAGTATGGACAGCAGCTTGACTTTGTACAGACAAAGTCGCTTCTGTCCCATGGAAGAAAGTAGTACATAGTCATATCTCCAGTGTGGGTGTTGTGAGTCAGGGCTTAGTGATACATTTCCTAGTGGCTATGAGGTAGTGCCATGGACTTTCATCATGCTGATTGCTGCTGAGTTTTTCTGAGCTATTATCCAGGAGGTTCAAGGAGTTTGGATTAGAAGAAAATATATGTATGGCAGCTTATCTACCCCCTGCCTGCTCAAGGGAGGATGGATGCACGAGCCCGCATGTTGTGTGAGGACGATCATGTTGAAAATCCACATGCTAACTTCCCACTGGAAATCTTTGCATTCTGGGAAGAGTCTTTGGAGAATATTAGCACAGCATTAAAACTGGCTTCCCATTGCTCTGTTTCAGCTTTATTCAGTGCTCAGGGAAACTGGTACTGCACAAACACCTTGGAAGAGACAGTCCTTACTCCCAAAGGGTTTACAGCCAAAACCGGCAAAGCAGAGAAATGGTAGGGGGGAAAGTGATGTACAGAGAGGGGCAGGCCCAGCTCTTCATAGACTCATAGACTCATAGGTCAGAAGGGACCAATATGATCATCTAGTCTGACCTCCTGCACAAGGCAGGCCACCGAACCCTACCCATCCACCTTTATAACAACCCCTAACCCATGACTGAGTTATTGCTCAAAATTGTGGTTTGAAGACCTTAAGCTGCAGAGAATCCACCAGCAAGGTGCCCGTCCAGTGTCTCGCCTTTCACAACCCCTGAGAGCGATTGGCTGCCCTCCTTTGCTGACATGCCTTAATACGAATCTCCGCTTCATCCACTCACTCTGTCCCTCCATCATGGCAGCACGGAGTTCGTAACGACACAAAGAGATGTGTCTAGGTCCCTGTATCCACTGGCCAAGAAATTCAGTCAGTGACACCCTCACTAGCCAGCATTCGACTGTCAGGCCCTTTGGAGGTGTGTTTTCCCCGCTGCCAAGAAGAAGAAAACTTCTCAGCCTAGGTAGAGTTCCCAGAAAAATTACCATAAAGAATGACATGTGCCCATCCAGTTCACAGAGAAGAAGCTAGGAATATAGATGCACATCTTTAAAAGACTTTTCCTTAGTAAAGGGCACTGTCAACTTTCTTTTGATGTTTTTGGCTTTAAAAAAAATCATTTCTGGCAATCCTCCTGATTTTAGTCATTCCTTTAAAAGTTATAAGGGATTTTCTGCTTCCCTTCTCAGTTAACGTTACGGATTCATGAAAATCTGTTCTAGTCCGCAGAAGTTAGGGCTTGAGCAGAATACCTGGGCGATATCCCTGGCCTGTTAACATGAGATCAGCTCAGATGCTAATGTTCTCACTGTGCCTAACGCTGCTGACATCTCATGTGAAGGAGAAACAGTGAAATACTAGCACAAAACATGTCAAATGCCCCAGAGTCAGCTGCCTGAAAAGTGATTTCGGTTTGCTTTAGTGTTCAGCCCTGTTAGATTGTTTCTGTCATTAGGAATAGATTCCAAGATTCAGACAAATTAACAAGCTGGTAATTGTAGACATTTTTATCCTTTCATGTTGTCCATTGTTCTATTGTTGTGTTTCTTCTTTTTAAGCTCTGTAGGTTTTGAGGGTGTCTGTCTTCATTTTGCAGGGCTTCCACTTTTAAAATAATCAGCACTTGTCTGTGGGGTTGACCATCTGGCTCTAGGAAGAAATTAAAAGCGGTATTTTTGTCCTTTGTTGCTTAACTCTTAACTATGAAGGGCATTTCTTCCGTTATTTGCTATGGTCCCCTGCCATCTTCTTGGTGAAGAAATGGAATGTAAATTGAGAAACCAGCTGAACAGAGAGGCGTCCTGGTGAGGCATTGCACTGGACTCAGGGTACGTTTGGTTCGGTTCCCAGTTCTACCACAGGCCCTAGATAGCTTTTAAACGTGACCCTCAGTCTCTCTCTGTGACCTCAGTTCCCCGTTGTACGTGGATAGACTACTGCCCAAGCTCAGCGGGTATGAGATCAATGATTGCTTCATTATATGCTTAGTACTCTTGATAATATAGTAAGAGAACCTATATGAAAATGCCCAAGCAGAAGGAAGTGTAATCCAAACAGGATTTCGTTCCACATATAAACAAAACATGCAAACTGCATTTCACTGTTAACACTTGGGACGAAATGCTGTGTTTGAAGCAAGTGGGATCCGTGTGGATACACCCCGGACATCCTGCCGGACGCCCCGACCGAGCTCTCGCGTAGCTTTGCTCTTAGCTACATGTCGCAGGCTGCCGGAGTCAGTGAGGAAGTGAAGAAGTGAGTATTTACATTCTACGACTGGCTTCTGAGCTGTTGCAACGTCGAGTGAGAAATCGGAGTAACTCCACAGACTGTGCTTATCACCTGACCTCTCACCCAACCCCTATAAAGGAGTTCTCTCCCTGGAGGAAGTTCATGGTATGCATTGTTATTGCACTGGACTAGCTGAGATCAACATCTGTGAGCCATGTTAAGCAATTATCTTTGCACCACTAACAAAGAGGCTGTTTTTAAGGTCCTAATCTAAGGCATAACCTCTGCCTGCTTAGAGATCCAGCTAGAGCGGTGTCGCTTAAAGGAGTGAAAAGTGCCTCTGAAGGTCTCCTAGATTCATGGGTCTCCTGGCCGAAAGATGAGCAACGGTTAAGTGCCTGCGTGCCCTGCTCCCAGGACAGGATCTGGCTATGGCCAGCATACACAGCACAAAGGGGCTGGTGGGAGGGAACAAAATTAGATCAAGTCTTGAGGCTGCTCTAATAACGCTTAAGTGACTTAAATCACGAACATATAGAGCCTATCGCTTCATCTAGCGCCTCAGACTTGTGTCATTTCTGGGTTTTCAGGATCAAAAATGTGACCAGGTGTGAATATTTGTGCCATTCGTCAGGTTCCATATCCAGACTCCAACCAGTCCTGGAAAACGAATCGTCTCACATCTGTTTGTATTTCACTTTCTTTGTAGTGGTGGTTTTGACAACATGGACCTCTTGGATTGTGGATATGGCTGTCCGATAGCACTGTAGGAATATAGGGCTGGAGAGATGTGAGTGATTTCTGGGGTAGCTAATATACTATATTTATTCCCAATATGGAGCACTGTTGACTGAATAGCATGTGTGTGAGTTAGTTATATTCCAGAAGAAGACACTTCACTGCACGTCACCCTCCCTCTGGGAGGGCATGAGGTCTGAGGAGAGCAGACTTACACGGCCACTGTCGTTACTTAATGCCTAGTGGACAGAGTGCTCAGTACTTATGGTGCGCTCGTATGAATGCACTCTGTTACAACTACTCTTACACACTGAACTGTCCTAAAGCGGGTGGCTATTAAAGGCGCCCCCTGCAAACAAATACACGAGTCATCGTGATCGTAAGAAATGTGTAGCTCTTCAGTGGTCTCTCTCTAGCTTTAATTATTTTCCGTTTATCAGCCAGTAAACTTTTCTTCGCTTTGCCTTGTTTTTTGTGCATGTAACAGTCTCCCTTCCTGCAGAGAAAACCCAGGACTCACGTGTTCCTCTGTTCTTGTTCGTTTTAGAAGAAATCGAATTGAATCCTGATTAACTTCAGCCCCATGCTCACTTCGTAGCTTTTGTTGACAGAGCATTTTATGGCTCTCACCTCGTAGGTGGGGATTCACAAGTTACTTCGTTCTTTGCTGTTATAACTTTGCCATGTAGGCGCCTGGCGCCTTCGACACATTCACAGAAAATTGCAAAATTAATAGAAGAACTTGTAAGGACAAAAAGTCTGACTTTCAAACCAAGTGCGGCTGATGGACCATCGCCACTTCATCTGCCCTCCCAGGAGCCATGCTACTGAGCAGGAATCCATCTCTCCATCCTGTGAATCAGTGTGCGGGATTGCAATTCATTGTAGACCTAAGCTGTAAAATCACATCCACCTATGCGCTCCCTAAACAACTACTCCTATCAGTGCAAGCCTTAACCACCGACAGTTTCTTGAAAATAAGCATCCCGCGACTTAAAAGTAATTCCAAGGACCTCCTCCGCATTTAATATCCACACAAGTCCATTCCTCCAATTCCACCTTCCCTCACTCTAACTACTTTTCTTAACTTTACGGTCTAAATATTAGCCCTTGCAAGTCAAAAACCCGGAATCCCCAATCATACCTTTTGTTTTTATCCTTCATTCTAGTTTTGACCTGATCTCGCTCGATTGATCACTCGAGATCCATAAGGTGTTATGTTCCAATCCCCTTCCCTCTACCACCATTCCCTTCATAACAAGAGGTTCCTCACTCCGCTACTCAACCAATCATACCAAATAAAAATGGCTGACATCCTGCTTGTCGGATTATTTACTTCAACATACTTGATGAAGAATCACCGCTGCATCCCTCTCCAGATAAAATTCCTTTGCCGTACCTCCTATTATTTCTTGCACGCAGCCTTTGCCCTTCCAGGTCTATATCTGGAAGTTGACACACAAGTCTTACCATCAGATCGCACACATCTTGAGTACCCAACTTTAGTTCTATCACTTACTTTAAAAGAGGTCTCCCCATCCCTATCAAAGTTACAGGATCTCCCCCTAGCGGTCTGTTTAGCACACCCCAAGCACTATCTCAGTGGAAGCTCTAGTAGCTTTTAGCGCCCACGCATGATTTTTTGCCCCAGAACGGACTCTGGTTCTTATATCCATTCCATCACTTCTTATTTCATTGATCGGAGTTATTTTACCTCATCTTGATGTACAATTGCTACTGCCTGCGCCAATCTTTGCCTTTCTTCCTGTCTTTTTTCTAGAACGCCACATCTCAGCCTTCAAATAATTCCTTACCTCCAAGTCACTTGAATCAAGTACAGTATTCCAGACCATGGTTTCTGTACTATCCCCTTAAAAATATCCTGTTTCACTCCCGTGCCACCTAGTAGCTCGCCAGATGCCTCCATCTTGTTACGCTTTAGAGGGCTACCCGCATTTAGTGTACAGAACATTCTATTAATTTTTTGACGTTAATGCATTCAGGTCTTGATGTCCCAGATGACATTCTTTACCCCCGTATCGTGCAACAGACCTTCTACCACCGCATCACCTGTTAGTCTAGTTTCTACTCCGCTTTTCCTGCCGTGGGTCAAATTCTTCGGTCCACAAGCGTTATCCCCTCATTTATTTGTTTACTTCCCTCTGCCATGGGTATACAAATGTCTGAGGCGTGATCATCCTACCACGAACACATTCTCTCAAACCATCTCCCCCAACTTCCTGTTTTTAGAAGGCTTCTCTTAATGAGTCTGTCTGAGCCTCCATCCTAGAAGTCTATTTCCCTCCTTACTTAGATTGAAGTCCTCCTGACAAAAGACAGGTTGTCTTCCGTAAATGCTTCCCAATGACAATAACATCCTCAAGCGCCGGATGCCTATAGCACCAACTGCCTGAGCCATCATCGTAATATTAATTACCGTCATACATCACTTTTTCTGTGTCGCTTCCCTTTTTTGTCGCCCTCAATCTCGCGTTCCTATGGAACCGGCCAGAAATCCCACTAAATCACCTAGCTCGGACTTTCGCAACTTTGCCAGCGTGTCCCCCCCAGTATCTGGCATAGTCACTCCTTGATGTACAGCGTCCATCGAGATAACTAGCCGTGTATCATTTCTTAAACTCCCTCCCAATGACTAGGAAATCAATGGATTCTTCCCACTCCCGGCTTTGGATTCCTTTTCAGATGCCTCAGTACCAGCTGTCCACATCCTGTTATCTTAGCGGCCACCCGGCAGACAGCACACCCTTTTGTTCTCCGATCAGCTCTGAGGTTACACAGGCCTGTCTATCTTCTCAGTAAAGAGTCTCCAGCGTCACAGTAGGACTTGCCTTTCCTTGGGTGACAGTGTGGCTCATCCGTTATCCCCCGCACATTGCTGGTAGCGCAAAATCCTCTCTATTCGGTATTCGCCTCCGGCAATTCCTACCTAGAGTACTCTTCTCTAACCAGCAGGTCGTCTAACTTGTCGCCTCCATTGACTCCTCCCTCCTCTGCAGACTAGCCTGCTCGGCTCGTCTCTTTTTCCTTGCCCTCTCTCCTTCGGGCCGCGTTTAGCGAAAGCGTTACTAACACTTTCCTGGGGTCTCAAAGGCACCGGCGAAGCACCAGCTGCTGCTCCATCTTCATTTGTCCAACCCAGCAAAGCGATGTTTCTGAGTTCTATTTCTCCGTCGCTGTGGCCCGTCTTTTCCTCTGCTGGGTTCTCCTAAAGTCACCCCATTGTTTCCACCCGCCCACTTCCTCACCAGCAGCCTCTCCTGCCAGATTCATTCTGCGTCCCTCGCTCCCCACTGCTTCGTCTCGATACTTTATCCTTCCTGTGACCTCATCATGTCTTGTCCTTTCTCCCATCATCTTGCTTCGAACCCCCTTTTCTAAACTCAGCAAGTTCTCCACCGTGCATCTCCCGTCCTCTTATCTTCTTCGCAGCAGCCTCCTAATTCAGGCTGGCCACTTCATGCAGACAAAACTCCTTTCAGGTGCCCCCCTCCAGGAACCATGTGTACATGCCACAGGCTTCCACATGACCTGTCGATCCGTCTCAGTGTGTCTTTCTAGGCCTGCGCCTCTTGTGATCAGTCACGGCCTTCACTTCTGCCCGGCCAGTCCAAGCACCACACCGCACCACAGGGCCA
>NC_133776.1:60488663-60499517 GCF_003597395.2 Chelonoidis abingdonii
CCCCAACAAGCACTGGGCTGCTGGCAGACCCCTGCTCCCTCCCTTATCTGGCTTGTTGGTTTCTCTGCCTTAGTCTCCCCTGCAACCTCCCCCTGGAAACTCCCACTGAAACTCCCCTGTTAGCAGCTCTGTTTGCTGGCTCCTGTGCTGCTGCAGCAGTCTGTGATATTGAGCCTCCTAACTTCCATGGATCTATGTGGAGTGACTTCCTAGGAGACCGTACTGATATTTCACTCTGTCAACAGCACTGGGGGGTGGGAGGGGGTTGGTTTTTTTATTTTTTTTCTCTCCGCCAGCAGACTCCTCCTCATCTCATCTGATCACCCTATAACTTCCCCATGATCTCCTGGCTGCCAGTGCAGGGCCCTAGCCACTGGGCCACAGTTCACTGGCCTCGGCTGGCAGCTGCGTGGGGTTGCCAAGGGAGAGTGGAAGGGCAATACTGCTACAGCTGGCCATATCTGTGGCAGCTGAATGGTTGGATCTACGGTTCAGATGATTTGGTGGGAGGCTGGTCAGACTGTCCTGCTCCTATAGGGCCAGGGAGCCATGGGAGGATCCAAGGACACGGTCAGGAAGGGGGCCAGACTGGGTCTGTCCCACCTCGCTAGTGGTTTGGCTGGCATGTGGGTGGAGGGAGAGAGAGGCAGTCTGCAAAGGGTGCTGGTTTCAGGGACCCAGGAAAAGTACCATCAGTGGATGTTGAGATCCTGCCACTGCCAGCTAGGTATGCCAGGGAGCTGCTCACTGATATTCAGTGAGGTTGAGGAGCCGGTGCTCTTCCATCCCTGCACAAATGTAGAGCTGGCCATGGCCTCCTCTATAGCAGGGAAGTGCTGTAGGAAGCATGGGCCTGTGAATGGTGCACTGGGCTGGGACTCAGGACATCTGGAATCAAGCCTTGGCCCTGCCACAAGTTCAGTGGGATCTCAGCCAAGTCACATGAGGTCTAGTTTGTCCCAGTATGCAGCCACATGGAGGTAGTTTGCCAATGGGCAGCTGCAGGGGCCGAGAATCACTGAGTACCCTGGCCCACCCTAGCGTGCCCTCCGCTGCCTGGGCTGCTCTAGCAGAGCTGTGGGCAGGTCCATGCTAGGATCCTTTGTGCCAGTGCAGGTGGTGCAAATGGACTCTAGGGCAACAGTGAATCCAGCCCTTAACTTGCTCCATGCCTCAGTTTTCCCCATCTGTAAAATAGGGATAATAGTGTAATATCTCCAGGGTTACATTCAAGACTATGTAGCAGTGCTCAGAGGAGTGAAGCAGAGAGGAGAGGGCCCTAGCAGCAGAGAGAAATGCTAATGGTCATTATGGTTAACTGGGGCTGGACCCAGGCACTTCAGCCTGAAATCACTAGCAGCATCTCCCTGCAGGATACTGCACCCAGTCACTCCCTGCCAGAGGGACAGCTGCCTGCAGTAATCCTGACCCTGCCCTGGTAACCAATGTGTCTAGTTCATGGCTTTGTTTGGTGTTGCCGGGAGGTGGCTCCCTCACCCTGCTGGGCTCTAGTAGGAGAATTGATTGCTCTGTTCCAAGGAAGGCTGAAGGGCAACCCTGCAAAGGGTCTGATAATCCTGCAAATCGCCATGGAACAAACCAATTCCCCAGCGCCCCCTCAAGGTGATATTCACTCCACAGCAGCCTTCTCCCAGACATGTGCCTGTTCTGAAGGCTTGACAGATTTGGGCTATTTTAGGCAGGAGGGAGGCAAGAGGCCCTCAGGGAGAATTCTAACATGAGGGGCCCTTGGGGAGAATGCCCTGACAGCAGCTCCCAGATTGTTGCCTCTTGGCCTGAGCAGTTTGCCAATATTTAGGCCATTAGAAGCAGAAATCAGTGAAAGGAGGTGGTTATTTTGTGTGCGATCCTGTTTATTTATAATGGCGGTTCATGCCGTCCTGGTTCCCTGAACACAGCAGGAACAAACAGTAGCAGGCAGTTTCCTTGCTCACAATTTCAAAGCCTGCCTTTCCAGCCAGTCCTGTGCCCAAGGAGCTCTGTTTCCTAGCTTTCTTTCAGGGACATGCTTATGACTGCATCTCTATCTGGCTTTCTACCTCTCACACCCAGCTAGCTTGCCAAGTAGTCCCTGCTAGCTCCTGCATTTGCAGCCAGTCCGAGGACACCCTTCAGACCACATTGCTTACTCCTGCTCAGGATGTGCCATGCAGCCAATTGTTGTGGGCAGTGGCTTTTATTGTCTCCAGCTGTCTCATTCCATAAAGGGGCATTTAATTGCTCCTTCCATTCAGCTTGAATGAAGGATGGTTAGCACACCCATCAGTTTTAACCAAGTCTATGATTGTCTATAGATCAAGGTAGTAGCTGACACCTTCTAACATAGCAAAACTGGGGGGAGGATCCTGAGCTGGAGGGAAGCGGGAGCATGGTCTCAGGAATATAGATCCTAACTCTGTGGGCTTTGTAAAACAAAACCAACACCTTAAACACTGCTCCCCCAGAAGCCAGTGCAGTTCATGAGCAGGCTGGCAGTGGGGCATTCCCCTTAGCAGACAGGCTGCCACCATGTTCTGTACCAGATTCAGCTCTGAAATGGATTGATGCTTCTCACTCATGTTCTCAGAGAATCCTGTGGCACCTTATAGACTAACAGACGTTTTGGAGCGTGAGCTTTCGTGGGTGAATACCCACTTCGTCAGACGCAGGTCATGGATAATTGGTCGCAGGGGCAGGTATCATATATGCTATGCAAGCAAGCTGGAGAACGAGGTCTTAGTTCCAATCAGGGAGGGTGCAGGCCTGTTCTAAGCAGTAGAGGTTGTGAAGACCAAGGGGAAAGGAGCGAATACTAGTTACTGTAGACTGGACAAGCACATTCTACAGTCTTTGTTTTTCAGTCCGAGAGCTAAGATGGTGTCAATAGCAGATGAACTGAAGCTCAGCAGTTTACTCTTTGAGAGGGTCTGGTCCTGAAAGTTTTTTGCAGGATGGCCACCTTAAGGTCTGGCTTAGTGTGGCCCAGTAGGAGGGTTGAAGTGCTCTCCCTACAGTTTTTGTATATTGGCCTTATTCCTGATACTCTGATTTGTGTCATTTATCCTTTTCCGTAGTGACTGTCCAGTTTGGCCGATGTACATTAGCAGAGGGGCATTGCTGGCATATGATGGCGGGGTATATTACATTGGTGGACGTGCAGAGTTGAAATGAACCCAGTAGATGGTATGGCTGATCTGGTAGGTCCTGTGATGTGTCGCGTGGTGTAGAATAATGTGGGCAGAGTTGGCATCGAGGTTTGTTGCATGGATTTGCGTTCCCTTGAGCTAGAGTTACTATGGTACGGTGTGCAGAGTTGCTGGTAGAGAATGAACGCGTTTCAGGTTGCGCAGGCTGTCTGTGGGCAAGGATCGGACCTGCCACCCAAGACCCGTGAAAGTGTGGGATCATTGTCCAAGCGGAATGGGTTGTGATCCCTGATGATGCGTGGATGGGTGCAAATAAGTGTGGTCACATAGGATGAAAGTTTTGCCTCATCCAACCCTATATCGAAAACCTACCAGACCGCTAACGCCACCTTCTGCCTCCAGCTCCCTATCCCGGGCAAAGAATCGCACGATCCATTGTCTAGCAGCCGAATGCACGTGAGTACACCGCATCTGCTTCTAACCATCAGACAGTATGATCCAACACCTACAAATATCGTCCACCAAGCATTTCAAAACTACAATACCCCGGCACGAGGAAATTAGGAAAGCAGAGTCAACAGACCGCCAGAGTGTAACCAGAGCCTCCTACTGCAAGACAACCCTAGAAAGAAAACAACAGGACTCCCTGGACATCCAATATACTACAGCCCCCAGCTAAAACCCTCCAACGGCATCATCAAAGGGATCTACAACCCGATCCTGGCAATGATCCACATACTTTCAGCGGGTCTTGGGTGGCAGGCCGAATTGCCCACAGTACAGCGCCAACCTGAAACGTATTCTCACCAGCAACTGCACACCGTACCATAGTAACTCTATCAGGAACCAATATGCAACAGAACCTCAGATGCAAACTCTGCCACATATACTACACCGCGACACCATCACAGACCTAACCAGATCAGCCCATACATCACTGGGTTACAATCACACTGCCCACGTCCACTCAATGTTAATATACAAGCCATCATATGCCAGCAATGCCACCATCTGCCTATGTACATCGGCAAACGGACAGTGCCACTACGGAAAAGGATAAATGGACTACAATCAGATTCAGGAATGGCAATATTACATACGCTGTAAGGAGAGCACTGAAACACCCCTGGCACACAACTAGTTAGCAGACCTTAAGGTGGCACGATCCCTAGCATACAATAAATAAACTGTCAGGACCAGACCTTCAAAAAGAGAAACTGCTTTGAGCTTCAGTTCATCTGCAAATTATGACACCACACCTCTGGACTAAACAAAGACTTGTGAATGCTTGCCAGTTACAGGAACCAGTTTTCCTCCCTTGGTTTTCACACCTCTACTGCTAGAAAGGTCGGCCTCTACAACCTCTGATGAACTAACGTCCTTCTGTTAATCTCCAGACTGCTTGTCTATGTCATATATTATACCTGCCCTCTGTGAAATTTATACCACATACCTGCGTCTGTACGAAGTGGGGTAGATTCACCCAAATCTTCAACGGCTCCACCAAAAACGTCTGTTAGTCTATAAGGTGCCACAGGATTCTCTGCTGCTTTTACAGATCCAGACTAACACGGCTACCCCTCTGATACTTGACTCATGTTCTCGTTCTCCTTCCATCTGGGTATCTGTGTTACTGCCCAGCCTGCTCTAGAATTTTACTGGCAAGGGCTGCCCTTCCATCCCTCCCAGGAGGCAGCATTGCAGCCAGACATCATGATGATGGGCTCAGAGAAATGCCTCAGCCTCAGTGGGGGCATCTCTCTATCAGTCATGCTGCTTCTTGGGCATCCGGCAGAGGTGCCACCCACACTGTGCTCTTTGGTGGCTCCATTAGTTCAGTTCCCAGAGCCCCCGTGAGGGTCAGCCTGTATGTTTGTAGTGAGCTCAAGGGCTTACAGGATACAGTGATGGCCACTCACCTCCCACATTATAGGGCTTGTATGAGCAGGAGCAGGGGGCCTCTTCTCCACTTCCCAGAGACTCACTGAGGGGTTGGCTTTGATCAATAACACAATAACATCTAAAGCATATTTAGTGTGTTTCATCCAGCAGTCTCTTTACACAGAATCCAGTGTAATTATCCCTATGCTACATATGAGGAAACTGAGGCATACAGTGGGGGAAAGCAGCAAAAGTCCTGTGGCATCTTATAGACTAACAGATGTATTGGAACATGAGCTTTCGTGGGTGAATATCCACTTTGTCGGATGCAAGTAGGGGGAAGCAACTTGCCCGAGGTCATCCAGTAGCCTAGTGGCAGAGTTGCAAATAGAACCCATAGAATCCAGCTGTTCTGAGTACTAGAGCTCTGTCCACTAGGCCAATGGTTCTCAACCTGGGGACCATGGTCCCCTGGAGGGCTGCAAGCATGTTTCAGGGAGCCACCAAGGACTGGGCTTCAGCTCTGAGCAGTGGGGCTGGGACTCAAGATTCAACCTGTGCAGCAGGACTCGAGGAGGGAATGTCACCTCCAACCCCTGACTCACCTCAGCAGGCCACCAAGCCTGTCTGGTTTGGGGGGCACCACCAAAAATTGCAGCGTCATTACAGAAGAGAGCTCTCCCTCTGCCATCAAAAGGGGCTGCCTCACAGCCATTGACTGCATGAACAGGCACAGCTAGCCAAGGAGACACCAATGCTCTGCCCTGCTACAGCAGCCCTTCAGGGAGCAGAGCTAAATGGAAGGCAGCCAACTGGGGGTGCACATGCCGCCCTGTGTCACTCCCCTGTGTCACCTCTGGTGGTGGTGTGCAGATTTGTCTATTGAAGTTTAGGGTAAAAAATGGGTAAAATAAGGTTGAGCACCACTTCCCTAGGCCAAACTACCCCTAGGAGGACCTCAGTTCTGAGCTAGGCCACCCACTTTGTGCCCCTCCTGCAGCATAAAGCAGCAGCCTGCTGACTTAACTGGCCACTGGAAAAGATGTCGGCTTCCTTGGGTGGAGTAGAGCAGTGTAAGGGCATGGCCCAGGAGAAGGGACATGACAGGAGCATGCTGCAATCAGGCAATTCCCAGCTGCAAAAACAGCCCTGGCAGGGCCTGAAGCTGAGTGTTAGCCCTGGTCTATACTACAGGATAAGGTCGAATTTAGCAGCATTAGGTTGATTTTATAATGAATGTGTCTACACAACCAACGCCGTTCCATTGACCTAAAGGGCTCTTAAAATCAACTTCTGTACTTCTCCCCAGTGAGGGGAGTAGCACTAAAATCGACCTTGCTGAGTCGAATTTGGGGTAGCGCGGACACAAATTGACGTTATTGGCCTCTGGGAGCTATCCCAGAGTGCTCCAATGTGACCGCTCTGGACAGCACTTTCAACTCCAATGCACTAGTCAGCTACACAGGAAAAGCCCTGGGAACTTTTGAATTTCATTTCCTGTTTGGTCCGTGTGGCGAGCTCAGCAACAGAGGTGACCATGCAGTCCCCCCAGAATCGCAAACGAGCTCCAGCATGGAGCGAACAGGAGACATTGGATCTGATTGCTATATGGGGAGAAGAATCTGTGTAGGGAGGACTCTGATCAAATAGAAGGAATGCTAACATATATGCCAAAATTGCACAGGGCATGATGGATAAAGGCTACAACAGGGACACACAGCAGTGCCATGTGAAAGTCAAGGAGCTCAGGCAAGCCTACCAAAAGACAAAGGAGGCAAACGGTTGCTCTGGGTCGTAGCCCCATACAAGCCGTTTCTATGATCTGCTGCATGGCATTCTAGGGAGGGATCATAACACTACCCCACCACTGTCCATGGACAACTGCAAGGGGAAAGTCTCACGCAATGGGGAGGAAGATTTTGTGGATGAGGAAGAGGAGGAGGAGAATGCACAGCAGGCAACTGGTGAATCCATTCTCCCCAGCAGCCAGGACCTTTTCATCACCCTGGAGCAAATACCCTCCCAAGGCAGGATACCCGATCCTGAAGGTGGAGAAGGCCCATCTGGTGAGTGCACATTTGTAACTACACTACAGGGTTTAAAAGCAATAGTGTTTAATGTTTGATTTGCCCTGAAGACTTGGGATGCATTCGTGGCCAGAACAGCTACTAGAAGAGTCTGTTAACATGTCTGGGGATGGAATGGGAATTCTCCAGAGGCATGTCCATGAAGGTCTCCTGAACATACTCTGAAAACCTTTGCAGAAGGTTTCTGGGGAGGGCTGCCTTATTTCATCCTCCACGGTAGGATACGTTACCACGCCAGGCCAGTAGCAAGAAATCTGGAATCACTGCAGCACAAAGCATGGCAGTGAATGGCCCTGGGTTTTGGTCACATTCAAGCAACATTCAGTCTTTATCCTTCTGTGTTAGCCTCATGGTGACCTGGTTGAAATAGGATAATTTTTGTAAGGTAACAGTAAAAGGCCCCTGTTCATGCTGGGCTGTTTGTGCTTGGCTAAAAGGGATCATCTCTGAGAACACATGCACGAACTTTCCCTGGCGCCAGTGGGTGCTTGCCCCCCCCGTCCCCGGCCCTGCCCCGACTCCACCCTTTCCTTGCCCCGCCCCATTCCAACCTCTTCCCCAAAGTTCCCGCCCCAACTCCACCCCCTCCCATCCCCTATTGGACTCCTTCCCCAAATCCCCACCCCGACCCTGTCTCTTCCCTGAGTATGCCGCATTCCCCCTCTCCCCCTTCCCTCCCAGCTTCATGAAACAACTGTTTTGTGGTGCAAATGCTGGGAGTTAGGGGGGAAAAGCAGGCATGTGGCGCACTCAGGGGAAGAGGCAGATGTGAGCTGGGCGGGCGGTGGGTGCTGAACACCCGCCAATTTTTCCCCATGGTGGGGGGAAGGGGTCATCACAAATAGCCATGCAGAGGGGGAGGGGTGTGCTGCACATCCACCTGAAAAATGCAGCCCCTCCTTTTAAATGGCAATCCCAACCGACATTGCTTGCTATGTGAAAGGAGGGCGCTGCAGTCTGAAAACATTCCCACATGTTATGAAGGCATTAGAAGTCAAACCCACGTACCCTTTGGCTTACCATGGCTGCCTGGAAACCGGATTCTGTTGCCCAGCCATGTGTGATGTGTCACCATACCAGTAGGCGCTCAATATAAAAGGCAAAATGCGACCTTGTACCTAAAGCACACGTGCTGTCTGCTGTGAATTGCATGATTCACTGTGAAAGAGTCTCCCTTTTGTTCTCAGAAATGTATCATCTTTAATTTTACTCTCCCATTTTATCCCCACATAGGTGCAAATGTTCTGTGCTCCCCCTATCATCTCCGTCCCTGAGGTTATCGCAGATTAGAAGGCGAAAAAAACGCACTCCTGGTGACATGTTTTCTGAGCTCATGCAGTCGTCCCACACTGATAAGGCACAGCTGAATGCATGGAGGCATTCAGTGGCAGAGTCCAGGAAAGCATTAAGTGAGTGTGATAAGAGGCAGGATGCAATGCTGAGGCTAATGGGGGGAGCAAACAGACATGCTCAGGCATCTGGTGGAGCTGCAGGAAAGGCAACAAGAGCACAGACTGCCACTGCATCCACTGTACAATCCTCTGCCCTCCTCCCCAATTTCCATATCTCCTCATCCAGACATCCAAGAACGTGGCAGGGGAGGCTCCGGACACCTAGCCACTCCACTCCAGAGGGTGGCCCAAGCAACAGAAGGTTGTCATTCAAGCAGTTTTGATTTGTAGTGTGGCTACAATAAGCAATGTGGCCTTGTCCTCTCCTACTCCACCCTACCCCTCCCAGGCTACCTTATCAGTTATCTCCCCTTCTCTTTAATTAATAAAGAAATAATGCAAGGTTTCAAAACAATAGTGACATTATTTCCTTTGCCAGCTGTGATTGAAGGGGGGAGGGAGACTTACAGGGAGTTAAAATCAACAAAAGGGGTGGGTTTGCATCAAGGCGCAACACACACAACTGTCACTCTGTAGCCTGGCCAGTCATGAAACTGGCCTATCTGTGCTCTTCTAATCGCCCTGGTGTCTGGCTGTTCAAAATTGGCAGCCAAGCGATTTGCCTAAACCTCCCACCCCACCATAAATGCCTTCCCCTTCCTCTCACAGATATTATGGCGCACACAGCAAACAGCAATAACAATAAGTTTCAGAGTAGCAGCCGTGTTAGTCTGTATCCGCAAAAAGAACAGGAGCACTTGTTCCACTCTGTGCATCCGAAGAAGTGAGCTGTAGCCCACAAAAGCTTATGCTGAAATAAATTTGTTAGTCTCCAAGGTGCCACAAGTACTCCAGCAATAACAATGGGAATATTGGTTGCGCTGAGGTCTAACCTAGTCAACAAACAGTGTTAGCGACCTTTTAAACATCCGAAGGCACATTCTATCACCATTCTGCACTTAGTTGAACTGCTCCTTACTACTGTCCAGGCTGCCTGTGTACGGCTTCATGAGCCATGGGAGCAAGGGGTAGGCTGGGTCCCCAAGGATAATTATTGGCATTTCAACATCCCCAACAGTAATATTCTGGGAAGTAAGTCCCTTCTTGCACTTGCTCAAACAGCCCAGAGTTCCTAAAGATGCGAGCGTCATGTTCCTTTCCTGGCCATCCCACACTGATGTCGATGAAACGTCCCTTGTGATCCACCAGTGTTTTCAGCACCATTGAAAAGTACCCCTTGTGGTTTATGTACTAGTTGGCAAGGTGGTCTGGTGCCAAGATAGGGATATGTGTTCCATCTATCACCCCACCACAGTTAGGTAACCCCATTGCAGCAAAGCCATCCACTGTTGCCTGCACATTTCCCAAAGTCACTGCCCTTGATAGTAGAACCTCAGTGATTGCATTGGCTACTTGAATCACAGCCAGGGCCGGCTCTAGGCACCAGCAGAACAAGCAGATGCTTGGAGCAGCACATTTGCACGGGGCACCGTTCAGGCCATCCTTTTTTTTTTTTTAACTCACTTCCTCCCCTCTTACAACCCTGGAGAAGTGGAGCCACAGAGCAGCTGAGGATCCAGCATGGGAGTTGAGAACGCACGGGACCCTGGGAGCTGTAGTTTCTTGCCTAGCTCCCTGCCTTTAGAGCCAGTCCTAGAGCAGGAAAAGAACTACATTTCCCAGAAAAAGCAGCAAAGAGTCCTGTGGCACCTTATAGACTTAAGTTTTGGAGCTTTCGTGGGTGAATACGCACTTCATAGGATGTATCCCACGAAAGCTTATGCTCCAAAACTTCTGTTAGTCTATAAGGTGCCACAGGACTCTTTGCTGCTTTTACAGATCCAGACTAACACGGCTACCCCTCTGATACATTTCCCAGCAATCCCTTGGTAGCTATCAACAGGAAAGGGAGGGGGAGGGAGTGAGATAGCTGAGCCATGCTGCAGCTTGCTGTGAGCCAAGAGCAGATAGAAGGGGGTGACACTGTGAATGGGGAACAGCTGTGCCCAAGGAGTAGACTTTGCCCCAGATATCCCCTTCAGAAGACTTCCCCAGATTGGATTAGGGATACTGGTGTGACCTCACCTTGCAGCCCCCAAAGAAAGAATTGGATGGACTAAATGGACAGTGCACCTCTCTATATGAAGTCGAGCAAGGGAGGTATGTGGATCCCACTAGAATTTAAAATGAAGAGTAAGGGAGGGGAGGCTTTGCTAGGGGACTTCGGCAGCTTTAGATACAGTACCAGGCACATAGGAGTATTTCCACTTCTGAGCCATGGAAGAAGAAATTGACTTTTCCTTTCCAGATTTAGCTAATATTCAGAAAGGGAATCTAGCACCTGCCTTC
>NC_133776.1:60500117-60542885 GCF_003597395.2 Chelonoidis abingdonii
GGGGCAGCAGGGGAGTGCCGGGGGGGAGCCCAGGACTGGGGTGGGGGGCAGCCAAAAATTTTTTTGCTTGGGGCAGCAAAAAACCTAGAGCTGGCCCTGCTCACAGCAGTCTCCACAGTAGACTTGCCCACTCCAAATTGATTCCCAAGTGACCGGTAGCTGTCTGGCGTTGCAAGCTTCCAGAGGGCTATCGCCACCCACTTCTCAACTGTCAGGGCAGCTCTCATCTTAGTATTCCTGCACTTCAGGGCGGGGGAAAGCAACTCACAGAGTTCCAGGAAAGCGGCCTTACGCATGCAAAAGTTTCGCAGCCACTGAGAATCAACCCTGCAACACTATGCGGTCCCACCAGTCTGTGCTTGTTTGCCGGGCCCAGAATTGGCATAACACTATATCAACCAGCCCCACTGCCGCCATCATGTCCCAATTGCCACATTCTGTGCTTTCAGGAAGGTCTGTGTCCATGTTCTCCTCACAATTGTTCTCGTGCTGCCATCTCTTAGCCAGGGTCTGCACATACTGTAGTATCATGTTCGAGGTGTTTACAATGCTCGCAACAGCAGAAGTGAGCTGAGCAGGCTCCACGCTTGCTGTGCTGTGGCATCTGCCTGGGTAACCCAGGAAAAAAGGCACAAAATGATTGTCTACAGTTGCTTTCACAGAGGGAGGGAGGGGAGACTGACGACATGTACCCAAAACCACGCGTGACAATGTTTTTGCCCCATTAGGCACTGGGAGCTTAACCCAGAATTCCAATGGGCAGCGGAGACTGCGGCAACTGTGGGATAGCTTCCCACAGTGCATCACTCCGTGAGTCGATGCTAGCTACGGTAGTGAGGATGCACTCCGCCGACAATGCGCTTAGTGGGGACATACACAGTCGACTGTATAAAATTGATTTCTAAAAAGCAACTTCTATAAAATCGACGTAATTTTGTAGTGTAGACATACCCTTAGTTGCTTAACCTGGTTACTAACAACTGATTGTTGCTACTGGCTGGTGGCTGTTTGGTAGCTCATGGGGAAGGAAGTACAAGGGACAAGACAGGCATGACAGGGCCTGTCTGAAGTCTGTGTTTCTCAGCACGGAAGGGGCTGGGTGCTATGGGGGAAAGGGGAGGGAACAGATCCTGCTGGGGAGAAGATGGGTTTGTGGACTGTCACATATGGGAGGTGAGTAGGAAAAGTCTATGGCAATAACTTGGCATGTGTGTTATCCATCAGGCCAGAGAAATGGAAACAGAGGCATAGTCTGGGGACCTGGGCCATGGAAGGACCAGGCCACCCCCAAACTAGATGTGGGCTCAGTCCTCAGCTGAGGTCTTTGATCAGTGGAGGGAGGGGGCAAAGGTGGATTTATGCCTAGATCCTGGGGCAACCAGGGGACAGTCCAGCCCTGGCACAACCTAGAGCAGCCTCAGGCTGTTCTGACTTACGTCTGAAGCCATTCTGTCAGCTGGAGATCACTGAAGAGCAGCAGCATTCTGGCCATGGCACTTTCACTGGCTGCACGCCTGTGTTCACAGAGCCTGACGATTCCCCTGGGCTGGGCAGATCACAGATCAGCTCATTAAGTCACAGTAGCCCAGCACAGCCAGAGTGAGGGCAGGAACTGGCTCTTTCTTTCCTCTGATTCCCAGTTTGGGTGATGGGGAGGGGCTCAAGCGGTGCCCTACCCTAAATTGCTTGGACTCCCAGGAGACCTTAGCTCTGCTTGAGGGTTTGATCTGGTGCTGGCTCCAGGTGGGCAGATGTCTTCCTTGACAATCTGTGCAGGTTTGTGCTGTTAGTGGTGTGGAAGGGCAAAGAGTGGGAATGCCTTAGCGATGCCCATCAACACGCTTTGGTGGGCCTGCAAAACCCCTCTCTAGGCTCCAGCTGTGCACCTGAATGCTATCCAAGGCCTCATACATGCCCATTGCGTGGCTATTTATGGCTATCCAGACTCACAGTGATGTGATCTCAGCTTCCTGTGGCTCTTTGAGAGTTAGTCCAGCAGCCAAAAGCCCAAACCCTTGCCCTATCCCAGTCACGTGGCCTCGAGTCAGAGCAGGGGAAGAAGATTAGGGGTTTTTTTTAGCCCCAATGATCTCTCAGTGGTAAATAAACCTGTTCTGATAGCAGGTGAGGGCACAGGCTGGGAACTGGCCTGGTCAATTATTAAACAAAGCATATTGAATCATTTTGACCAGAGATGGTGCAATATGCTGGGTCTATCCAGTCCCAGCTCCAAGCCCAGCTCTGGTGTGAGCTGGAGAGTTGGTCCAGTGGGCTCTGGGCTTGGCCTTTTCAAATGCAAGCCACAGGCATGGGAAAGAAAGGCTATGCCCGATCTCCAGATGCTCCATTCCTTCTTACAGGATACGCTCTCTTCTGTGTTGTTGGCAGCTTCTCTGGAAAGCGACTGTAGAAACAGCTCCTGCACAGCTCTGTCCCA
This sequence comes from Chelonoidis abingdonii, assembly GCF_003597395.2. Taxonomy (NCBI): domain Eukaryota; kingdom Metazoa; phylum Chordata; order Testudines; family Testudinidae; genus Chelonoidis; species Chelonoidis abingdonii. The sequence goes on from NC_133776.1 coordinate 60,502,555, forward strand.
ATGCATGGCAGAGGCAGTGCTGCTCCCTGTAGCTGTCAACCCGGCAGAGTCAGCACAGCTAGAGCCAGGGAGCCAGAGCGTAGCCTGGTTCACCATCAGCTTCATTACATAATCACCTGGATACGTTCCAAGTGTAGGGGACTGTGACCTCGGGGCAGCTGGGCAGCTTTGTCCCTGAAACCCACAGCATTGCCCAGGAAGCACCATCGGAAGGTGAGGGGGCTCCCTGGCTGTCATCAAGGACAGACTTCAGCCCGACCTACAGAGCATTTCAGGGGGGCCAGGTCATTGCTGTCCCAGTGTCGGATGTTGGGTGGGAAGGCCTTGGCGATCATATAACTCCTAGGCACCTCTCTGAGGTTCAGCCAGCCCTCAGCTAATGACAGGAATGGGAGTTCACAGTCCCAGGGCCAGACTCAGCCCTTAGTGACACAGCTGCAAATCCCAAGCAAGTGATGCTACACGGCAGAGTCTGGCCCTGGGCTGCATCAATGCAAAGGCCAGTTGGGTCCTTTCACATCCAGGAAAGGAGCTCTGTGCAGTGCTAGGTCTGTAATGGGTATGTTGAATGGGGAAAGAGCAGGGACATGGCCATGGGGAGAAAGCTGAGCTGCAGGTGGCATGCTCTGCCCTCTGAGGTAAGGAACATGCTACCAGGAAGTCCCACACTGGGGCAGCACAGCAGACTCCTGCACTGCAATGAGAATAGCATCATGGGCCCTTGGGATGGAGCACCTGGAGATTGGGCATCACATGGTGCCCAGCCACTCAACCATCTGTCTTGTAGATGGATGAAATAGCCTTCAACCTGCTGTTTGCTACAGGCCATTTAGTCCTGTATCCCTGCCTGGGGGAGGACAGGCAGGGTTACAGTGGCTGGGTTCTGGATTTCCTGGGGGCCTTGGGATGCTAGGTCATGACTCAGCATCATGTGGTGATGTTGCATCTCTACAAAGTAACTTTTCCTCTGGAGGCTGCTACGCAGCACTGAGTGCCCAGCTTAGCAGGGAGGGTGGGCACCACCATGTGCAGGGGTCATAGGAGTTCAGTTCTAGCACTACCTGCCTACTGGGGCTGCGTGGCTGGGGCAGCAGCAGAGCTTCTCCAAACCACATGACCCTGACCCAGAGAGGGAAGCCCAGTGGCAGATGTTCAGGATCAGCTGGGACACTCAGCTGCAGAGCTGGATGTACCCCTGGTCCAGGCCATGGCAGGACCACTTTTGGGCCAGGCAAAACCTAGGTGGTGCTGCAACCCTTTATACCAGATCACACATCCACTCGCAGATTTGGAGGGGATGGACTTAGGGGCTCACAGAGTTCAAGCTGCTGGACCAGAGGTGGCAGCTCCTGAGAGGGGAAGAGGAGAGTTGGGGTGAACCAATGGCCCCCAACTTGAAATGGCTCTCTGCAGCCCCTGGCTGGACTCTACCCCTTTTAGCTGCACCCTGGGGTCTGGTTTGTGGCCCACAGGTAGCAGGTGGGTGGGTGGGCTCCTGGATTAGCACCCATGTGCTGCTAAATTAGCAGCTCACTTTAGAAACACTTGTTGCCTCCCAATGGCCAATACTCTTGGGCCTCCTGAACTGGCATGGGTGGTGGCAGCTGGGCTCTCAGATGAGCTGCTGGAAATGCCAGCCCAGTCCTCGGCTGCCCCTGTAGCACTCAGGGCCCAGCATGCTGTCCCGGCCCAGGGATTCCACATGCTACACTGAGGAAGGTTTGGGGATTTTAAGCCACCTTTCACCCAGCATCAACTCCCATGTTGTTAGCTTAATTGCACTGATTAATTCCATCTTGGGAACTGGCTTATCAAAGTCAGTTAAAGTGGTGAACCAAACCCGGGTCAGGTCTCTGGCCTGTGTTCTGCAGGTTAGACAGATGATCACAAGGGTCCTGTATGGCCTTACAATCTATTAACTCTACCCCACCGAGCAGCCTTTCCTGAGCTTCTGTGCAAGGGGAGAGGGATGTGGAGCTGGGCACCCCTTTTGCCCCTTGCCGCAAGTAATGCACTAGGGAATCACATCAGCTTCCACCAGGTCAGAGCTGGGTCTATTGTCTCTGTCACACAAATTGGAATTAGTCACCCCGAGTTGGCCCAGCAGCTGTTGTACTGGGAGCTGCACACACAGCTAGTGAGAGACAAGCTCTGCCCCAAAGAGCTCATGGGCTAAATAGACAATGGGTGTGAGGGGAAACTGAGGCACAGAGCAGCAGCAGAGCTGGGACTATAATCCAGCTTTCTAGGTGCCTGGGCCAGTACCTGCTCTGCTAGGCCTCACTGGTTCTGTTATAGCCTGGAGAGCATTCAAAGCCTGATCCTGCTGCAGTCACCGAAGCACTGCCCCCCAGACTCCCTAGCCTGATGGGAGAACAGGGGCTGAGGGAGCAGGTGTGCTCAGTGGTATGGAGTCCAGGAGCACTCGGGCTGTGTGCCCCCCATGGTGGATCCTCATCTCTCTGGGTTGCAAGGTGCTGACTGGGGATCTGGCCTGGAGCCTTGTGGATTCAGCCACGGGGGGAGGGATAGCAGGGAGGCTGGATAAAAGGCAGGGGCGAGGGAGTTACCAAACTGCAGGCACCTGTCAAATATTTGATCACAGGAGAGACGGGTGCCAGGAAACCCAGGGGGACGGAAGAAGCACATAGGAGCCCGGGGCTAGTGGCTGGTGTGTGCTGGGTGGGTAGCACCAGGGCCGTAACCACACGTGCCCAGCCGTGAACACAGGCAGCATGGCCAGCGGGCTCCCCTCTGTGCTGTGGGGTGCAGGCACCAGGAGGGCACTGCTCATCTGCATCCTGCTGCTGCTGCTCAGCTCCTGGCAGGTGAGTTCAGCCTGTTTGCACAGAGCATGGGGGATCAAGGGCTGAGTATTGCTTGGGGGACACCAGTGTGAATCTGGAGCCACTCTGGCTCTGCAGTGGAGCAGACTGCCCTCGAAAGGGGTCACCAGGTATTAATATCAATGTGTGCGCTGGGTAATTGCCAAGGGAGAGCATTGCCACCTGCCCCCAGCCCAGAGCTTAGTCAGAGGCTTAGACCCACACAGAAAGCCAGAGCCTCAGTGGGTGAGGTGGGCACAGGGTGCTATAGGCCTGGGCACTGCTTAAAGGGACTATTCCTCTGCTGTAACGGTGGGGAGAACACATGGGCGAAGCGCAGTGCAAGGAGGGATGGCTCCCCAAGACAGGGATTCTCAACATGTGGTCCCAGCACCCTTCAACAGCAGAGCGTAGGGGAGAGGGCACCACCCAGCAGGAACTGGAACTGAGGAAGCTATTGCCAGAATGGAGAAGCTGGAGCTCCACAAATGCTGAACTCCTTTGTATTTACACCAGTGCTGCTGAGTGAGAGCAGGATGGGACCCACTCAGATATTTAACTGCAGGCATTTCTATGGGACTGATCCCCAGAGAGTCCCAGTGCAGCAATACTGTTAGCCCCACGTTACAGTGAAAACTGAGGCACAGATTGGGGAGGGGACTTGCTGGGTCACACAGGGAGTTTGACTGAGGCAGGGGTTGAATCCAGAACTCCCAGCACCTGCTCTAAGCACAGACTATCCAGGCAGGCTCACAAGGGGACCCGGGTAACCAGGCACACACTCCCCAAATCTGGCTGCAGTTTTACCCAGGGATCCTCAGCAAACAGCAGCACAGAACTCAGATAGCCCCTTAAGGCTCCCTCTGTTTTCCCTGGGACTGGCCAATAGAAGCAGGAAGCCCTGGCAGCCTGGGGCCAGGGGTTCTTGTGGGGTTCCAAGTCACTGTAGCAGAACCCAGGGGTTTCGACTACCTGCAAAGATATTGCATGAGGATCTGATGCTATGAACCCAGCTCCTTTTCCTAGACTGCTGCTCCCACAGGGCACTATTGGATCCTACCCGTGCCTGTGAGAGACTGTACTTTATGGGCTTTCCACACACAGTTCTGCTGGTGACCCTCAATTCTGACCCACAGCCTCTTGCTAACCCAGCCCTGGATTCCTTCCCTCCCACCAGAGCTCTGCAGGTGACTGTTAATCCCAACCCATAGCCTCTTGCTGTTCCAGCCTTGGACTCCCCCATGACATCTCTGCCAGTGCCCCTCAATCCCAACTTGCAGCCCCCTGCTATTCCAGTCCTGAGCTTCTCACCCATCTCCGCTGATATCATAGAATCATAGATTAGGGTTGGAAAAGACCTCAGGAGGTCATCTAGTCCAATTCCCTGCTCAAAGCAGGATCAACGCCAACTAAATTATCCCAGCTAGGGCTTTGTCAAGACAGGCCTTAAACACCTTTAAGGATGGAGATTCCACCACCTCCCTAGGTAATCCGTTCCAGTCCTTCACCACCCTCCTAATGAAACAGTGTTTCCTAATATCCAACCTAGACCTCCCCTACTGCAACTTGAAGCCATTGCTCCTTGTTCTGTCATCTGCCACCACTGAGAACAGCTGAGCTCCATCCTCTTTGGAACCCTTGTTCAGGTAGTGAAGGCTGCTATCAAATCCCCCCTCACTCTTCTCTTCTGCAGATTAAACAAGCCCAGTTCCCTCAGCCTCTCCTCGTAAATCATGTGCCCCAGCCCCCTAATGATTTTCGTTGCCCTCTGCTGGACTCTATCCAATTTGTCCACATCCTTTCTGTAGTGGGGGGCCCAAAACTGGACACAATACTCCAGATGTAGCCTCACCAGTTCTGAATAGAGGGGAATAATCACTTCCCTCAATCTGCTGGCAATGCCCCTACTTATACAGCCCAAAATGCTGTTAGCCTTCTTGGTAACAAGGGAACACTGCTGACTCATATCCAGCTTCTCACCCACTGTAATCCCCAGGTCCTTTTCTGTAGAACTGCTGCTTAGCCACCTAGTCTCCATCCTGTAGCAGTGAATGGGATTCTTCCATCCTAAGTGCAGGACTGTGCACTTGTCCTTGTTGAACCTCATCAGATTTCTTTTGGCCCAATCCTCCAATTTGTCTAGGTAACTTGGATCCTATCCCTACCCTCCAGCATATCTACCTCTCCTCCCAGCTTAGTATCATTTGCAAACTTGCTTAGTGTGCAATCTATCCCATCATCCAGATCTTTAATAAAGATGTTGTACAAAAACGGCTTCAGGACCAGAGCCGTAACAAGGAATTTTTGTGCCTGAGGCAAGGGCCGGCTCCAGGCAATTTGGTGGCAATTTGGCGATAGGTCCCTGAGTCCCTCTTGGAGAGAAGGACCTGCTGCCGAATTGCCGCCGAAGAATGAATGAAGTGGCGGCAGCAATTGGGCGGCAGGTCCTTCCATCCGACAGGGACTCAGGGACCCGCCACCGAAGAAGCGGTGGTGGTAGAGCTGCTGCCGAAGCGCCACCGATCGCCCCACCACTTTGTGTACCCAAGGCAAGTGCCTCATTCACTTCGTCCTTGTTACAGCACTGCTCAGGACCAACCCCTGGGGCGCTCTGCTTCATGCCGGCTGCCAACTAGACATCAAGCCGTTGATCACTACTCGTTGAACCCGACAATCTAGCCAGCTTTCTATCCACCTTATAGTCCATTCATCCAAGCCATACTTCTTTAACTTGCTGGCAAGAATACCATGGGAGACCATATCAAAAGCTTTGCTAAAGTCAAGATATATCATGTCTATTGCTTTCTACATATCCACAGAGCCAGTTATCTCATCATAGAAGGTAATCAGGTTGGTCAGGCATGACCTGCTCTTGGTGAATCCATGTTGACTGTCTTTTAACCATGATTTGAGGACTTCAGTAACTCAGACACAGGTTAGGGGTTTGTTACAGAAGTGGGTGGGTGAGATTCTGTGGCCTGCATTGTGCAGGAGGTCAGACTAGATGACCATAATGGTCCCTTCTGACCTTAAGTCTATGAGTCCCTTCATCCTAGCCTGAAATGGGGCATGGAGCTCAGAGTTTAGAAAAACTGAGAAGCCATGGAGATGGGATAGGAATGGGAGCTTTTCCTGCAACAGGGCTTAACTAAGGAAAGCTCATAGTGCAGTTTGTCCAGACTATTTCCCCATTCCCGCTCTGACCTATCTGCCTTTCCTCCTGCTGAGCGACTCCACACTGGGGCCACATCCTCAATGCTGATATTTAGATGACTAACTCCCCTTATTCCCTTTGAGGCTCTGGTTGCATGTGTATGGATCAGTGCCACGTGCTGGGTTCTCCCCACACAGGGCACGTCCATGCCCACACTCCCAATGCAAGGCACTTTGAAGTGGCAAGTGAATCCTGGCCTAGCACTGTGAGTGGCCTCCTGGCCAAGGGTCCCAGCAGTTACACAGCTCCTCATCCTTGAGAAGAGATGAGTCTACCTGACTGAGAAGGGGAAGAGCAACTTTGTGCACCAGCTTGCCACCCTAGGGAGAAGGATTTTAAATGAGGTTGTAAGGGGCAGGTGATAAAAGCTCACAGGTCAGTACCCACCGTAAGAGAGGGTTAGATTTTGGGGGAACATGGAAAATTACAACAAGGTCGTAAAAACAACAAGAGGGGAAAGAGTGGGGGAATCTGCTTGACATCTTAGATGTCTGTACACAAATGAAAGGCATGTGGGGAATAAACAGGAAGAATTGGAAGTATTAATTTTGTAAGGTAAATTATTCCTTAATAGGCACCACAGAGACTTGAGGGGATAATCTCATGACAGGAATATTGGTATAGAGGGGTACAACTTGTTGAGGAAGGATAGGCAGGGTAAAAAGAGAGCAGGGTTTGCATTGTACATCAAGAATATATACACTTGTTCTGAGGTCAAGAAGGAGGTGGAGGCAGATCAGTTAAGAGCTTTGGAGTAAAGATAAATAGGGTAAAAAACAGGAACTACATCATGGTAGGGGTCTGCTACAGACTACCAAATCAGAAAGAGAAAGTGGATGAGGCATTTCTAGAACAGATAACAGAATATCCAGCATGCAAACCCTGGTAGTAATGGGAGATTTTAACTATGCAGACATTTGTAGGAAAAGTGATGTCAAGACAACAAATTTCCAGTACGTTCTTGGAGTGTGTTAGGAATGACTTCTTGTTTCAAAAAGTGGAGGAAGTAACGAGGGAGACAGCTGTTTTAGACTTGATCCTGCCCAACAGGGAGCAACTGGTAGTGAATCTCAAGGTGGAAGGCAATTTGGGTGAAAGTGATCATGAAATGATAGATTTCATGATTCTAAGGAAAGGAAGCATGAGTAGGGTCACCAACCCTCCAGCATTGTCCTGGAGTCTCCAGGAATTAATCTTTAATTCGAGATTATGTCATGTGGTGAAACCTCCAGGAATATGTGCAACCAAAATTGGCAATCCTGAGCATGAGAGCAGCAGAATAAGGACTTTGGACTTCAAAAAAACAGACTTTAACAAACTCAAAGAACTGGCAGAGCAAGCCCCCAACCTTACTCCCTAGCAGGAGCTCGAGGGCCAGATAAAAAGGTCTGCTGGGCCAGAGGCAGCATTAGGGGCAGGAGAAAGATGAAGGAAAATGTAGGTCCTCTAATTGGCAGAGAAGGAAATTTAAGAACTGATGACATCAAGAAAGCTGAGCTGTTTAATGCCTATATTGCTTCAATCTTTACGAAAAAGTTTAATGGTGAACAGATGCTCGACATAGTTAATATTAACCAGCAGGAAGGGACGCAAGTTCCTTGGGGGGCAGGGATAGCTCAGTGGTTTGAGCATTGGCCTGCTAAACCTAGGGTTGTGAGCTCAATCCTTAAGGGCCCCGATTTGGGGCAAAAATCAGTACTTGGTCCTGCTACTGAAGGCAGGGGGCTGGACTTAATGACCTTTCAAGGTCCTTTCTGGAGATAGGATATCTCCATTATAAAAGCCAAATAGGTTAAAGAGTCTTTGAATAAGTTAGATGTATTAATGTCAACAAGGCCTGATGAAATTCATCCTGGGGTACATAAGGAACTAGTTGAAGCAATCTTGGAACCACTAGCAATTATCTTTGAGAGAGGTCCCAAAAGACTGGAGAAGGGCAAAATATACCTGTGTCTGCCCTTAAAAAGGGGAATAAAGAGGACCAGGGAATTATAGACCAGTCAGTTTAACATCAGTACGTGAAAGATATTGGAACAAATTATTAAACAATCAGTTTGTAAGCACCAGGAGGATAATAGGGTTATAAGGAATAGCCACCATGGATTTGTCTAGAACAAATCATGTCAAATGAACCTAATTTCCTTCTTTGACAGGATTACTGGTGTAATGGATGGGGGAATCAGTAGATGTGATATATCTTGACATTAGTAAGGCTTTTGATAAGTCTCACACAATATTCTCATAAGCAAACTAGGGAGATTTGGTCTAGATGAAATTACTGTAAGGTGGGTGCACAACTGATTGAGAGACTACTCAGGGACTAGTTATCAATGGATAGTAGTCACACTGGGAGGGTGTATCTAGTGAGATCCCACGTGAGTCAGTCCTGGGTCCAGTGCTATTCAATATATTCAGTAATGGAGTAGATAGTATGCTTATAAAACATGTAGCTGACACCAAACTGGGATGAGGGATTGCAAGTATTTGGAGAACAGCATTAGAATTCAAAATGACCTTGACAAATTGGAGAATTGATCTGAATTCAACAGGATGAAATTCAATAAAGACAAGTGCAAAGTACTACATGTAGGAAAAATCAAAAGCACAACTACAACATGGGGAATAAGTGGCTAGGTAGTAGTACTGCTGAAAACGATCTGGCACTTATAATGGATCACAAATTGAATATGAGACAATGAAGTGATGCAGCTGTGAAAAAGACCAATACTCTGGGGTGTATTAACAGGAGTGTCATAGGTAAGATATGGGAGGTAATTGTCATTTTCCACTCAGCACTGGTGAAGCCTTAGCTGTACGGTGGCCAGTACAAATTGTCCAGGAGAAACTGGAGAGAGTCCAGGGGACAGCAACCAAAATGATAAAAGGTTCAGAACACCTGACTTATGAGGAAAAGTTAAAAACCTGGGCATGTTTAGTCTTGAGAAAAGAAGACTGAGGGGAAACCTGATCACTGTCTTCAGATACGTTCAGGGCTGTTCTAAAGAGGACAGGGGTCAATTGTTCTCCATGTCTCCATGTCTAAAGAGGACAGGGGTCAATTGTTCTCCATGTCTGTAGGACAAGCCGCAATGGGCTTAATCTGCAGTAAAGGAGATTTCGGTTAGATATTAGGAAGAACTTTCTAACTCTCAGGGTAGTTAAGCTCTGGAATCAGCTTCCAAGGGAGATTGTGGGATCCTCATGCCACAGAGTGCACCTCAGCTTGTGCATCACTGCCTGGCCCATTGGAGTGGCCTCTTACTCACAAAAAATGCATTGGCCATTGCTTTGGGTATCTTTAATCTTTAGATTCCAAGCATCACAACAGTACAGGTGTATCAGGAGTAGCCTCTCACCCAGTTTTCTCTCCACACCCAGCTCCCTCTCTGCACTCTCCCACTTTACTTGCTGTTTTCCACATTATAGATCTTCTCCTTATTGAGCTAATTACATCATTAGCCTCACTATTGCCCCCAGGTGTCAACAATCCCCACCATAACAAGCTAATTGACCCAATTAAGCCTGTAATCTCTGTTAGGCAGTTGCCTAAGTGACTAGGGTGCTACAACCAGCACTCTGTCACACCCCATGGTGTTTAAGAGCAGGCTGGACAAACACTGCCAGGGATGGTCTAGGTTCACCTGGTCCTGCCCCAGTGCTGGGGGCTGGACTGGATGACCTCTCGGGATCCCTTCTAGACCTATATTGCTATGATTCTATGATTCTCACCCTTTGCTTGTATAGGGACCATGGCCAGAAATCCCAGCCCAGTGGACAATGTTGGAGCCCACTGCTGCCCATGCTGGGACCATCTTGCTCCCTCCCTTTCTGACTGTGAGGCCACAGGGAGATCTGGCCCATCCTACCAGCATCAGTGGAACTCACACAGCAGGGGTTGCTGGATGGTGACCCCAGCCACAGAGACAGAGCTGCACTGCAGGGTAGTGGCCTGCATGGTCCCTCTCTCCTGCTTCTTATTGCTGCCCGGGATCTCTTCCTCTACCATGCTGCTGGAGCCCAGCCCCGCCAACCTGCATGTCCTAGCTGTGGGCCTGGGTGACACTGATATGTGGGCTTAACAGGCACACAATACATACCTCTCTGCAGCTCCAGGAGGAGCCCTCACCCAGTCAAGAGGAATTGCCATCTAGTAGAGCAGAGAAGGAGGGGACTCCTGGGTCCTATTCATGGCCCTGACACTGCTTCCATGTGTGTCCCTACATGAGTGGCTTTGATCCTTCTGTGCCTCAGTTCCCTATCTGTTACATAGGGTGATGGGCATGGGGGCAGGTCTTTGGGCACCAATATGTGAGACTTTCTGAGATGCTAGAGCCAAGTGCTTCCCCCTGAGGGCCCTGTATTGCCCCACCATCATCATGGATTGAACATCTTAACTAGCCTCCAGGTGGCTGGGGCTGACCAAGGGTCTTTCAGACCGGGAAGTCCCTTCACATCCCATCCACTGGGTCTCTCTACACCACAACCAAGGCATGATCCAGCTGCCTTGATGTTAGATTCCCACAATGGCCATTGGGGTCTGCTCGCCAGGCTGGGCATTAGAGGTCAGGTGATGACTGAGGAGGAGGAGGTCCGTATACTGAGCTGGGAAGGCATAGGGCTGTGCCCTTCTGAACTTCTCCCAAGCCCAGAGCTCCTCCTGCCCCACCGCAGCCTGGGCCTTGGAATGCCAGGTGGCTACCTCTTATGTTGGTGCTTCTCCCATTCCAGCTCTCCTTGTCCCAGGGCCTCTGGATCACAAAGCCCATGCTGTGACTGGCCTGCCCCATTGTCGAGTATAGTGCTGACCCGATGCCAGCCCCAGAGGAGTTGGGGGGGACAGAAGTGAGCCCTAGCAACTCCCTCTGTGGGGCTGACCAGCCATCTCATGTCACTCTAGGGAATATCAGGTCTTGCTGGGAGCAGGATATTGCTCAGCACCACAGCCAGCCAGGTCTCCTCCCCACCTGCCATTCTCAAGTCAGGCCTTGATGAGGGACCTGCACACCACCGGGCAATCAGGATGACACCCTTCTGGAGGATGGTGGGCAGCAAACCACTGGGAGCTTACTGCCGGCATGGCCTGGAGTGCAGCACCAAAATGTGCAGGTGAGTCTGGAGCTCCGGGGGAGTGCTATTATTCCAGCTCTGGGCTTTCCACCCCACTCTGCTGGTGCCCCTCAATCCCAACCTGCAGCCCCCTGCTAACCAAGCCCTGGGCTCCCCACATGCACAGCTCTGACAGTGCCCCTCAGTCCGAGCCACAGCCCCCTTCTATTCCAGCCCTAGGTTCCCTGCACCCCCCCTAGCTCTGCTAGTGCCCTTCAGTCCCGACCCATAGCCCCCTGCTATTCCAGCCCTGGGTCCTGTCCCCCGCACCCTAGGTCTGCTAGTGCCCCTCAGGAGGGTGGTTGGAGCTGGGGACTGGGTTTGGGCCTTTTTCTACAGTTCACCCTGTTGAGATGGGGGCACTGAAGGTGGGTGTGCAGGGGATGGAGATGAATTGGGGAGCAGAATGGGGGCATGCAATCAGGAGATCCCACTGCCCAGGGCATGGGGGTGATGTACTCTCCCCCTAGGCTCACAGCTGCTTTGCCTTCCCAGGAACGGGCACTGTGCTTCCCCACAGTACGAGTGCTGAAAGCTGGAAGCTGATGCAATCCTGGCTGGAGACAATGCTCCCCATCTACCCCCAAGCTCAGAGCATCTGCAGACTGGAGGCCATCAATACTTGCCCCTGGAGTGGGACTGTGAGACACATGACCCAGAGCCCTGCAATCACCACTTGGGGGCGAGGGCTCCAGCCTCCCCACACAGGTGGGAGTGTGTCCCAGTTTCCTCACATGCACACTCAGTGAAGGGGAAAGTATTCATAGTCCCAGTGGGGGCGAATTCCAAGCCTGACCCAGCATCCCCCCAGCAGCAGCCATCTCGGGGGCTCCCACAGTGAAGCCTGCACAGACTCAAGCTGCTCGCAGGGACTGCTGTTGCTCCTGATACTGAATGGGGGCTGAGAGTGCAGGGATGACCCCAACAAGAGCTGGGAGACCAGACCCTTCTTGGCCCCAGCGTTGCTCTGTGCAAGGAAAATTGGGACTCTTAAAGGAGCCACGTGCACAAGTGGTTGCCACTCTATAGGGGCTGAGATTCCTCCTCAGAGCCAGCCCGAAGGAAATGCTCCCATGGCCCTACCCAGCAGAGGGATCTTTTTTGTGCCTTCCTGCCAAGCCAAGAAAGTGTCCCACCTTGGGGTCCCTCTCCTTCCCCAGGGGCTGGGTGGACTCCCTGGGGACAGGCTCTAGGTGCAGACTGGAAGTCTATTGGGGGGATATCTTCCTGATCTGGGGGTTCCCACACTCCCCCATTGCAAGGTGATGGGCAGCACCCAAACTTCCCCTGCAGGGACCCCAGGGTGGCACCTGGGGTAAACATGGACTTCTTACTGGATCACCCAAGGCTCCTGGCTGGCTGTGTCACCTGCAGCGCACTGGGCGCCCCAGGTCTGTGCCTCACAGACTGTTCGAACCTACGCTGCTTGCTCAAACAATAAATGCATCTGGCCTGAAGGTCTATGACTTCCTGACTCTTTCTGAAGGGAGCAGAAAGCAATCGCTCCCTGGTTTCTCCAGCAATGCAGTCCTGCAACTGATCAACTCCGGCCAGCTGTGCCTAGGAGCTGGGATGTGTTAGTCGCCATCAGGGCTGGGCAAATACCCATGTCCCCCAGTAGTCCCTTGGCTGCAAGCTGAGCTCCTTTGGCCTGTGTTCCCAGGGAACATGCATTAGTGGGACCATTCTAAATCACAGGTTTGTTGGCAGAGTGCGTGGGAACAGCAACGTGGAGAATATCAGCAGTCGGCAGAAGGCCAGTGCATGACCACTTGGTTTCCACAAGCTCCCCTACAGCCAGTTAGGGACTTGGCCTCTGTGCTGTCTGAACTGCAAACACTGTAGGCTGGCAGGCCCAGGCCATACCACTTTAAAGAGATAACTGAGCCAATAGCACTGGGTCCGCTGATGTGGCTTAGCTGAAAAGCCAAAGAAACACGTCCCAGGCCAACAGAGAAGCACCTGTGCCAAGTGAGGCAGGGGGATAGTTTCCTGCATGTAAGGCCTGATCCCGAGCCGTGCTGAACTCACCCCACATGGCCCAAGTGTGCTCAGCAACAGTTCTTTGCCCAGTTCTAAAGGCACCGTGTCAGCTTGGCCTGCTGCACTGCTCCAGGGACCAAGGCCAGCCTGGAAGAGGTGGAGTTGTGGCACTTAGGGCAGCAGTAGTGCGCAAAGCATTTTGCACTGTAAGGTATAGCCACATGCTGGGGATGTGCCTGCCAAGTCCTGGGGAGAGGCTGACCTCAGGGGGTGCTGTTACTACAAGTAATGCTGCTGTACAGCTGCCCCCCTCCCTGATTCTCTAACCTGCTTTGCATGGCTTTCCATTGCAGAGATCCTGCCCCACATGGGACTGGGGCTCCTGCTTTGGATCTCAATACATGTCCCAGGTTCCAACACCCCCCACATGCCCACAGCAAAGATTCAGGTGACACCCCCACCCCTTCAGTACAGATGGTCTCCAGTCCAGAACACATGCTGCTGTAAGTTTACTCCCATCACTTGGCAGTAGGGTGCCAAGGCATCCGGTTTGCCAACTGGGCCATTAAAAGCACAGCAGGGCCCGGGGCTAAGGCAAACTCCCTACCAGCCCTAGCTCCACACAGCTCCTTGAAGCGGCTGCCAGGTCACTGCAGCCCCTAGATGCATGGGCAGCCAGGGAGGCTCAGCAAGCTGCCCCCACCTCGAAGGCCGGCTCCGCAGCTCCCATTGGCTGGGAATCATGACCAATGGGAGCTGCAGGGGTAGCGCCTGTGGCCATGAGGGCAGTGTGTGGAGCCTCCCTGGCCACCCATGCATCTAGGGACTGCAGGGACCTTGCAGCTGCTTCCTAGAAGTCACAGAAAATGCTGCCAGGACCCCCTACCCCAAACCCTCTCACGTGCCCCAATCCCCTGCCCCACCCCAGGGTCCCCTCCCACATGCAAATTCTCTCCCAGAGCCCACCATCCCCAACACCCCAACACCCTGTCCCAGTCCTTTCCTGCACCCCAAATCCCTCATCTCCAGCACCACCCCAGAGCATGCATCCCCAGCTGGAGTCCTCACCCCCCTCCTGCACCCCAACCCCCTTCCCCAACCTGGAGCCCTCTCCCGCACCCTGAACCCCTTATTTCTGACCCCACCCAGAACCCACATCCCCAGCCCAAATCCCATACCCCCTACATCCCAACTCCCTTCCCCAGCCCGGAGCTCTCTCCTGCACCCCAAACCCCTCATCCTCAGCCCCACCCCAGAGCCCACAGCCAGAGCCGCTCCCCCCGCCCCCCCCCCCCAATCCCAGTTCCCCTGCCCCAGCCCAGTGAAAATAAGTGGGGATGGGGAATGGAGCAAGTGGGGGCGGGATCTCCGAGAAGGGGCAGGGCAGGGGTGTTTGATTTTGTGTGATTAGAACGATGGCAACCCTACTTGGCATTGGCAGGCCTGCACAAAACAGGGCCCAGGGCTCCAACCTGTAACTTCCCATTTGCCTGGCTCCTGTGCAAGGGCTGTATTTGCTGTGCTTGCACTGCCACCTGGTGGCTGATCTCAGCAGGTTCAGCTCTAATCTATAAACTCCCTTGAGATGGTTTGTGCAGTCACTGGACTGTGAGTTTCTTGGTGCTGAGCAAGGCTGCTCCATCCACAGCATAGAGATTCATAGAGTCTGAGGTCTATGAACAGGAGCTGCTAACAGTGAGTTTCACAAGGGAGTTTGGAAGGGGAGCGGGAAGCGGGCAAAGGCCCCTTGCTATTATTTGTGTTTTAAAACCTATAAACTAAACTACAGTCAAAACTTCTTGCTTTAAACAACCCCTTCATTAACTAGGAGACAATGCAGGCAGACCCCCAGCAGCAGAGTGGGGGATATCCAGTTTATTGCGCTGAGTGCAGCATGTGTGATTACCTGCCCTGTGGGTGAGTGGCGTATGTGTGCAAGTGGTGCAAGGAGCTCCTGGCGTTCAGAAACCACGTACGGGCTTTGCAGGCCAGGGTGGCGGAACTGGAACTGCTAAGGGAGGCAGAGAGGTATGTTGATGAGGCTATCCAGGAAACTGTAGAATTGTCCTACTTCCGGTCAGACAGGCCCTGCACTGTCGAGGAGGATGAAAGGCCCAGGGAAGCAGAGCAGTCTACGGGAGCAGAGAGAAACCTTCCCATATTTGGGACCCTCCTTCTAGATGGTGTTGTGATATCCTCTCACACTGAGGTTACCTTTCTAGAGGAGGGAACACCAGTTACTAGGAAAAGGCAGGTGTCAGTAATGGGAGATTCAATCATTAGAAACATAGCTGGGTTTGTAATGACTGGGAGAACCATATGGTGACTTGCCTGCCTGGTGCGAAGATTGCAGATCTCTCGAGGCATCTAGACAGACTTATGTGTAGTGCTGGGGAGGAGCTGGTGGTTGTGTTACATGTAGGTACCAATGACATAGGGAAGGGTAGGAGAAACGCCCTGGAGGCCAAATTTAGGCTGCTAGGGAAGAGACTGAAATCCAGGACCTCTACGGTGGCATTCTCAGAAATGCTCCCAGTTCCGCGCATAAGGCCAGGTAGGCAGGCAGAGCGTCAGAGTCTCAATGCATGGATGAGACGATGGTATAGAGAGGAGGGGTTTAGATTCATTAGGAACTGGGGAAACTTCTGGAATGTGGGGAACCTATACATGAGAGATGGGCTCCACCTAAACCAAAGTGGAACCAGACTGCTGTCTCTAAACATTAAAAAGGTTGTAGAGCAGTTTTTAAACTAGGAGATGGGGGAAAGCTGACTGCTGCAGAGGAGCATGTGGATTGGACAGAGACTTCTCTTAAGGTATGTCTACACTATGGGATTATTCTGATTTTACAGAAACCAATTTTTTGAAACAGATTGTATAAAGTCGAGTGCACGCGGCCACACTAAGCACATTAATTCAGCAGTGTGCGTTCATGTACCTAGGCTAGAGTCGATTTTGGGAGCGTTGCACTGTGGGTAGCTATCCCATAGCTATCCCATAGTTCCCACAGTCTCCCCTGCCCATTGGAATTCTGGGTTGACATCCCAGTGCGTGATGGGGCAAAAAACATTGTCGCTGGTGGTTCTGGGTACAGCCTCACCCCTCCTCCATGAAAGCAGCGGCAGACAACCGTTTCGCATCTTTTTTCCTGGGTGAACAGTGCAGATGCCATACCACGGCAAGCATGGAGCCTGCTCAGCTCAAGACAGCAATCATGGACATTGTAAGCACCTCGCGCATTCTTGTGCAGTCTATGCTGAATCAGGACCTGCAAAACCAGGTGAGGAGGGTGGCTATGGCAGCACAGTGACAGAGAGTGATGACACATGGACACAGAATTCTCTCAAAACACAGCCCCTGCGCGTTGGAGTTCATGCTGGTAATTGGGGCAAGTTCTAGCCATTGAGCGCTGATTTTGGACCCGGGAAACAAGCACAGACTGGTGGGACCGCATAGTGTTGCAGGTGTGGGACGATTCCCAGTGGCTGCGAAATTTTCGCATGCATAAGGGCACTTTCATGGAACTTTGTGACTTGCTTTCCCCTGCCCTGAAACACCAAGCAATTACCAAGATTGAGAGCAGCCCTCACAGGTGAGAAATGATGGCGATTAGCCCTCTGGAAGCTTGCAACGCCAGACAGCTACCGGTCAGTCGAGAATCAGTTTGGAGTGGGCATGGTGAGCCTCATCTGGAGTACTGTGTCAGTTTTGGGCCCACGCTACAAGAGGATGTTGGAAAAACTGGAAAGAGTCCAGCGAGGGCAACAAAAATGATTAGGGGGCTGGAGCACATGACTTATGAGGAGAGGCTGAGGGAACTGAGATTGTTTAGTCTGCAGAAGAGAAGAATGAGGGAGAATTTTATAGCTGCTTCAACTACCTGAAAGAGGTTCCAAAGAGGATGGATCTAGACTGTTCTCAGTGGTACCTGATGACAGAACAAGGAGTAAATGGTGTCAAGTTGCAGTGGGGAGGTTTAGGTTGGATATTAGGAAAAACTTTTTCACTCAGAGAGTGGTGGAAGTACTGGGATGGGTTACCTAGGAGTGGTGGAATCTCCTTCCTTAGAGGTTTTTAAGGTCAGTTTTGACAAAGCCTGGCTGGGATGATTAGTTGGAATTGGTACTGCTTTGAGCAGGGAGTTGGACTAGATGACCTCCTGAGGTCCTTCCCCCTGTATATTCTATGATTTATGATTCTATGAAATCTACTGTGGGGCTGCTGTGATGCAAGTAGCCAAAGCAATCACTAGCTGCTCGACGAAAGGTAGTGACTCCGGAAAATGTGCAGGTCATTGTGGATGGTTTGCTGCAATGATGCCCTAACTATGGTGGGGTGATAAATGGAACCCATATCCCTATCTTGGCACCAGAGCACCAGAGCACCCAGTACATAAACCGCAAGGGGTACTTTTCAATGGTGCTGCAAGCACTGGTGGATCAACAAGGGATGTTTCATCAACATCAATGTGGGATAGTCAGGAAGGTTCATTGATGCTCGCGTCTTCAGGAACACTACTCTGTTTAAACAGCTGCAGCAAGGAAATCCCATCCCCTTGATTGACTCATTCCCTGTAAGCAACCCACCCTCCCCCTTCAACTGCAGCTTGCTTTCTAAGGAAATAAAGTCACTATCATTTAAAAATCATGTATTCTTTATTAATTGATTATAAAAAGAGGGAGAGAACTGACAAGGTAGCCCGGGTGGAGTTTGGGAAGAGGATAGGATGGAAGGAAAAGGCCACTGAAAAAGTTCAAAATAATGACAGCCTTTTGGTTGGGCTGTCCACTGGCGTGGAGTGGGTGGGTGCATGGAGCCTCCCTCCACGCGTTCTTACACGTCTGGGTGAGGAGGCTATGGAACTTGGGGAGTGGGGAGGGCAGTTATACAGAGGCTGCAGCAGCACTCTGTAATCCTGCTGATGTTCCTGAAGCTCCACCAGATGCCAAAGCACGTCATTTTGATCACACAGCCGCCCCAGAGTTGCATCATGCCTCCTCCGATCTTCCTGCCGCCACCTCTCATCTCTAGCGTCTCTCCTCTCCTCACATGTGTCCCTCCTGTCCTCACGTTCACTGGCATCTTTCCTGTACTTTGATACCACGTCCTTCTACTCATTCAGATGAGCTCTTTTATTGTGGGTCACTTCCATAATTTCCAAGAACATTTCGTCTCGTGTCCTTTTTTTTTGCCGCCTTATCTGAGATAGCCTTCGGGACGGAGGAGGGATGCTTGAAAAATTTGCAGCTGCAGGAGGGAGGGAAAAAAGGGAGAGAAGTATTTAAAAAGATACATTTTACAGAACAATGATTATACTCTTTCACGGTGAACAACACTATTCACATTACATAGTACATGTGATTTCAGTACAAGGTTGCATTTTGCATCTTAATATTGAGTGCCTGCAGCTGTGGTGTTAGAGATCACAGACGCAGGTCTGGACAACGGAATTCGGCTCGCAGGCGGCCATGGTAAGCCATTGTCTTTCGGCTTCTGCAGCCTTCACATATCCAGCACCCTCCTTTCCCAAATACCAAGAAAAGCCCGTTGAGTGCTGTGTCTTTCCTGTTAATGTGCAGCAGCAGAAACTAAACTCCCCCTGCCATCCAATTCTCTGGGATGATCGCTTTACCCCTCCCACCACCGCGTGGCTGGTATCATGGAAGATCCCTGCTAGTCACCACCACCCTGCCCACCGCATGGCTGGTATCAGGGAAGATCCCTGCTAGCCAAACGCAAAAAAGCTCAGCGCCAATCACCCCCCGCCTCCTCCCCCCGCTTGGCTAACTGCAGGGAAGAATTTTTTTTTCAGTCACAGGCAAACAGCCCAGTAGGAATGGCCACCTCTGTCCCCTTAATTAAATTCCCGTATTACAACCAGGTTGCCATGAACGATATCACTCTCCTGACGATAACACAGCAAGATAAAGAACGGATGTTGCTTGAATGCCAGCAAACACTGGGACCATACGCTGCCAGGCTTTGTCATGCAATGATACCAGATTACTTGCTACTAGCATGGCGTGGTCAAGTGCAGGGGCAGCTCCAGGCCCCAGCACACCAAGCGCGTGCTTGGGGCAGCAAGCTGCAAGGGGCGGCAGTCCATGTGTTTTTGCCCTCAAGCAGTGCGCCGAATTGCCCTGGGTCCTGCGGGTTCGATGATCTCACCAACAGGCACAAAAGCCGCGGGGACCCCAGACCCTCCGCTTGGGCAGCTGCCGAAGGGCATGGCAAAAATGCCTAGTTCAACCCTGGTCAAGTGTCCTACCATGGAGGACGGAATAAGGCTGCCCTGCCCAGAAACCCTTCTGCAAAGGCTTTTTGGAGTACCTCCAGGAGAGCTTCATGAGATGTCCCTGGAGGATTTCTGCTCCATCCCCAGACATGTTAACAGACTTTTCCAGTAAGCTGTACTGGCTGCGAATGCATCCCAAGTCCTCAGGGCAAATTAATCATTAAAAAATGCTTGCTTTAAACCATGTTTTATATTTACAAAGGTACACTCACCAGAGGTCCCTTCCATGGCTTCATTGTCTGGGATAGTGGCTTGGGAGGGCTGGAGGGTAATTCCGTCAGGCTGAGAAAAAGGTCCTGGCTGTTGGGAGAACGGAGTGCTGTGTGCTCTCTGCAAGCTCGTCCTCCTCTTCCTCCTCCTCATCTTCCCGTCCGCAGAATCCTCAGCATGGCTGAGATTACCCCCACCTCGGAATCCACGGACAGGGGTGGGGTAGTGGTGGCGGACCCCCTAGAATTGCATGCAGCTCAGCGTAGAAGAGGCATGTTTGCGGCCCTGCCCGGACCTTCCGTTTGCTTCTTTGGTTTTCTGGTAGGCTTGTCTGAGCTCCTTAACTTTCACATGGCACTGTACTGAGTCCCTGTGTGGCCCTCTCTCCATCATAGCCTTGGAGATTTTTTCAAATGTTTTTTCATTTTGTCTTTTGGAACGGAGTTCTGTTAGCACAATCTCTCCCATATAGCCGATCAGATCCAGTACCTCCCGTGCGGTCCATGCTGGAGCTCTTTTTCGATTCTCAGACTGCACTTGTTACCTGTGCTGATGAGCTCTGCATGGTCACCTGTGCTGATCAGCTCTCCATGCTGGGCAAACAGGAAAATGAAATTCAAAAGTTCGCGGGCTTTTCCTGTCTACCTGGCCAGTGCATCCGAGTTCAGATTGCTGTCCAGAGCGGTCACAATGGTGCACTGTGGGATAGCCGCCCGGAGGCCAATACCATCGAATTGCAGCCACACTAACCCTAATCCAAACATGGCAATACCGATTTCAGCACTACTCCCTCATCGGGGGAGGATTACAGATACTGGTATTAAGAGCCCTTTATATCGATATCAAAGGGCTTCGTTGTACTGGACGGCGTTGCAGGGTTAATGTGGTTTAACGCTTGCCTAAATTGCGATTATAAACTCGTAGTGCAGACGAGGGCTTTGAGGAGCGTCCTATTGATAGAGATTTCTAGGTTACAGTCAAGGAACAGAAGATGGAAGAGGATATGAAGGACCAACTCAGATGAGAAACATTCACATAAAAAGGAATCTGACACATCAGAAAAGGGCAGACAATTTAAACAGTGACAAGTTTTTAAAGTGCTTGTACACACAAATGCTAGAAGCCTTAAATAATAAGATGGGTGAACTAGAGTGCCTTGTGATAAAGGAAGGATATTGATATAATAGACATCACAGAACCTGGTGGACTAAGGACACTCAATGGGACACAATCATTTCCGGGTACAAATATATCGGAAGGACAGAACAGGTCGTGCAGGGGTGGGGTAGTGGCACTATACGTGTGAAAGAAAATGTAGAATGACAAATGAAGTAAAAATCTTAAGTGAATTCACATATTCCATAAGAATCTCTTTGGATAGTAATTTCATTGCTCTAATAGACGAATATAACATTAGGGATCTATTATCAACCACCTGACCAGGACAGTGATAGTGAGGATGAAATGTTAGGGAAATTAAGAGGCTATCAAAATTAAGAAACTCAATAATAGTGGGGGATTTCCCCAATATTTGACTGGGAATATGTCACCTCAGGACGAAATGCAGAGACAAAATTTCTCAATACTTTAATGACTAACTTCTGTGCGCAGCTGTACTGGAACCCCACAAGGGAGAGGAACTCTAGATTTAGTCCTGAGAGGAGCGCAGGAGCTTGTCAAGAGGTAATAATAAACAGAACCGCTTGGGAAATAGTGAACCATAAATATACATAAATTTAACATCCCTGTGGGGAAGAACTCTCAACAGCCCAACAACTGTGGCATTTAATTCAAAGAGGGAACTAGTGCAAAAATGAGGCAGTTTAGTTAAACAGAATTAAAAAGTGACACTGATAAAGTGAAATCCTGCAAGCTGCATGGTACTTTTTAAAAGACACCCATATATAGAGCCCAACTAAATGTATACCCCAAATTATGAAACACAGTAAAAGAAACTAAAAAAGAGCATCGTAGCTTAAGCACCATGTAAAAGAAGCAGTGAGAGATAAAAAGACTTCCTTTAAAAGTGGAAGTCAAATCTTAGTGGAGCAAATAGAAAGGAGCAACTAAACGCCAGCTTCAGTGCTAAGAGTGTAATAAGAAAGCCCAAAGAGAGTTTTGGAAGAAACAGTCTGCAAAAACTCAAAAAGGTAATATACAAAATGTTTTTTAAAGTACAAATCAGAAACAGGAAGCCTACTAAACACCAGTGAGCCGCCTCGACGTGATAGAGACAGAAAGAGGAACGCTTAAAAGACGATAAAGTCATTGTGAGAACTAAAGGAATTCTTTGCTTCAAGTCTTCAAATGCTGAGGGATGTTCAGGAGTTTTCCCAAACCTGAGCCAGTTTTGTAGTGAACAAATCTGAGGAACTGTCACAGATTGAAGTGTCACTAGAGAGGGTTTTGGAATTAATTGATTAAACTTAACATGTGAACAAGTCACGGATCGATGCAACTTCACGCAAGAGTTCTGAAAGACTCAAGTGTGAAAATGCGGAACATAACTAGGGTTGTAACCTTCCCTTAAAATAAACTTCTGTACCCAGCGACTGGAAGATAAAGCAATGAATCCAATATTTTAAAAAAGGGCTCTAGAGGTGATCCCGGCAATTACAGACTGGTAAGTCTAAATGTACTAGGGCAAATTAAAGTCAATAACAATAGTAAAGAATAAAAATTGTCAGACACATAGAAGAACATAAATTGTTGGGCAAAAGTCAACAAATGGTTTTCTCTAAAGGGAAATCGGTTTTTACAATCCTATTAAGTTTCTTTGAAGGGGTTTCAACCCAATGTGACAAGGGATCCAGTGGACCCATAAGTGTTACTTAGATTTCCAGAAAGCTGACCAAGGGTCCCTCACCAAAGGCTCTTATGTAAATTAAGTTGTGTGGGATATAAAAGGGAAGATCCTTTCAATGGATTGAGACGGTTAAAAGAAGGGAACACAAGGTAAGGAATTAAATGGTGAAATTCTCAGGAATGGAGAGGGGTAACTAGTGTGTTTCGCCAAGGTCAGTCCTAGGACCAATCTAGTCAAACTTATTCATAAATGAATCTGGGAAGGGGTAAAAAGTGAGGTGCAAGAAGTTTGGCCATATACTAATATTGTCAAGATAGTTAAGACCAAAGCAGAATTGTAAGAACTTCAAAAAAGTCTCACAAAACTAAGTGATTGGCAACAAAATGGCAAATGAAATTTAATGTTGGAGTAAATGTAAAGTAATGCACATTGAAAAATAAACCCCGACTAACATAACAATAGATGGGAGGCTAAATTTAGCTACAACGAATCAGGAAAAAGATCTTGGATCATTCTTGCTTGGATAATTTCCTGAAGACGTCCATGCACTGTACAGCGGTAGTCAAAAAAGCAAACAGCATGTTAGGAAATAATTTAAAAAAGGATAGAGAATAAGACGGAAGAAAATATCTTATTGTATTATATAATCCATGGGTACACCCACATCTTGAATACTGCACACAGATGTGGTCTCCTCAATCTCAAAAAAAGATATACTGGCATTCGAAAAGTTAGAGAAAAGGCAACTAAAATGATTAGGGTTTGGAGAGGAATCTCATATGAAAGGAGAATTAAAAGAGCTAAGACTTTTCATCTTGGAAAAGAGGAACTAAGGGGATATGATAGAAGGTAATAAAATTATGAGTGATGTGAGAAAAGTAGATAAAGAAAAGTTATTTACTATTCCCATAATACAGGAACTAGGGTCACCAAAGAAATAATAGGCAAGCAGGTTTAAAACAAATAAAAGGAAGTTCTTCTTCACACACCGACAGTCACTTGTGGAACTCCTTACCTGAGGAGGTTGTGGAAGGCTAGGACTAACAGCATTTTAAAAAGAGAACTGGATAATCAATGGAGATTAAGTCCATAATGGCTGTAGCCACAATGGTTAAGGATGGTTCCTCTAGACAGGGGTCGGCACCTTTCAGAAGTGGGTGCCGATCTTCATTTTATTCACTTTAATTTAAGATTTCGTGTGCCAGTAATACATTTTAACATTTTTAGAAGCTCTTCTATAAGTCTAATAAAATAGTAACTAAACTCTTGTGTAATAAAAGTAAATCAAAGGTTTTTAAAATGTTAAAGATGCTTTATTTAAAATAAATTAAAATGCCGAGCCCCCCAGACTGCCCGGACCGCTAGGCATGTGAGGCCACTGAAAATCAGCTCCCGTGTGCCACCTTCCCTTCGGCACGCGTGCCATAGGTAGCCTACCCGTGCCCTAGACTCTGTTTGTTTGTCAGAGGGTGAAGATGGATGGCAGGAGAGAGATCACTTGATCATTACTTGTTAGGTTCACTCCCTCTGGGGCACCTAGCATTGGCCACTGTTGGTAGACAGTATGCTGGGCTAGATGGACCTTTGGTCTGATCCAGTATGGCTGTTCTTATGTTCTTATGTAGGAGGAGCCATTGTGATAATCTAGCCTGACCTTCTTGTGACGGGTTCGGTCACAGAAATCCCCTTTGGACTGTCATCTGATGTGCTGAAATTACCTCTGAGCCCGTTTTCCCTGCCAGCTTGGGATTCCAAAACCCTGCCTTGTTGAGCCAGACATGCTAGCCTGCTGCAACACAGACCCAGGTCTGGTCCATGCCCCCGAAGCTGCAGACTTTAACCAAAAACTGCTCAGCAGGTCACCGATCTCCAGCACCCAGACACCCAGCTCCCAATGGGATCCAAACCTCAAATAAATCTGTTTTACTCTGTATAAAGCTTATACAGGGTAAACTCATAAATTTTCCACCCTCTATAACACTGATAGAGAGATATGCACAGTTGTTTGCTCCCCCAGGTATCAATCATTTACTCTGGGTTTACTAATAAACAAAAGTGATTTTATTAAGTATAAAAAGTAGGATTTAAGTGGTTTCAAGTAATAACAGACAGAACAAAGTAAGTCATCAAGCAAAATAAAGCAAAAGCATGCAAGTCTAAGCCTAATACATTAAGAAACTGTTTACAGATAAAATCTCACCCTGACAGATATTCCAATAAGCTTCTTTCACAGACTAGACTTCTTCCTAGTCTGGGCCCAATCCTTTCTCCTGGTACAGTCCTTGTTAGTTCCAGCAGACATCTTATGTGGAAAACAGAGGTGTTCTCATGACTGGCAGCCCTGGGAATCTTTTGTCTCTCTGGGTCCCCACCCCTTTTTCTAAATGAAAAAGCGCCATGTTTAAGATGGATTCCAGTATCAGGTGACATGATCACATGTCCTGTGAGATCTAAGCCTCCATTCTTCCAGGGCTGGCCTGCATGCACCCAAGAAGGTTTGCAAGTAAACAGACCATTTACAACCAATCATCCTAGTCAATGGGAGCCATCAACCACCATTAATGGCCCACACTTTGCATAATTATGATAGGACCTCGGAGTTAAACTTCATATTCCTAGTTTCAGATGCAAGAACGATACATACATACAAAGAGGAGGAATATATTCTGTAGGTTATAAACTTTGTTATGATACCTTACAAGAGACCTTTTGCATAAACCTTATTCCAGTTACATCATATTCACACTCATAAGCATATTTCCATAAAACATTATGGAGTGCAAAGTCACACTCCTGTCTAACTCAGGCCAGGGAACTACTATGATTTCTCATCAAGCCCATAGCTTCTCGTTGACCTAGAGCATATATATAAAATGACTTCAAGTGATGGAGAAGCCACTCTCATGCTGGGTAAATTGTTCCAGTGGTTAATTACCCTCTGCCATAGATCCACAGGATCAGTGCTATGCTCCCAGCTTTGGAAGTGAGTCCCCCTTCGATGGTGCCTGACCCCCCGCAGTGGTCCCACTCTTCCTTCAGGATAGGTCACATGGCCTCATTTCCTCCTGAGACTGTGGCCTTGGCTACACTGGCGCTTTACAGCGCTGCAACTTTCTCGCTCAGGGATATGAAAAAATCACCCCCTTGAGCGCTGCAAGATACAGCGCTGTAAAGTGCCATTGTAAACAGTGCCTCGGCACTGGAAGAAGCTAATCCCCATAGGGAGGTGGAGTACGTGCAGCGCTGGGAGAGCTCTCTCCCAGCGCTGGCGCTGCGACCACACTCACAGTTCAAAGCGCTGCCGCGGCAGCACTCCCGCAGCAGCACTTTGAAGTTTCGAGTGTAGCCAAGCCCTGAATCTCTTGGCTCCAACCCTTCTGCTTCAGGCTGTGAACTCAGCCCAGCAAGTCCAACTGAAATAGACTCACTCCTGATAGAGACATGTACATCCTGCAGGGATTAATGCACTGCACCCAGTATTAGCTGTAACACTGGAGAAGCATTGTCAAAACAGTCAAGTTTATTAGCAACTGGCACACAGCAAAAGAAGTCCTTAGGTTAGCACAGAGGAACAAAGGTTAAAGCATAGTCCATTCTAGTCAACCAAGCTATAGTGAATCTAAGGGCTTGTCTACACTATGCAGCTTTTAGCGACACAGCCTTGTCGCTAAAAGTCAGCGTGTGTAAATGCTCTTTGTTGGTACTTTGTCAGCATTTTTGCTGACAAAATACTTCCAGCCCCGTGAGCAGCGTTAGCTTTTTCGGCAGGAGCACTAGCCACGTTCACACTGCCACTTGCATCAGCAAAACTTTTGTCTTTCGTGGGGGGTGGGGGGAGATTTGTCTTTCACAGTTACTTAACCAAAGTTTTGTCTTTCAGTTTCTCAGTGTAAACATACCCCCATATTCAGGCTCTGTATGTCACTCTCACTCTCACCTCCTTAGCCAGTTCCTAGGTGAGAGAGTCCCCAGCTTCCTCCAGAAGAAAACACTCCATCCCCCACCTCACACCTCTCAGTCTTTTTTTCTCCAGATGAGGTCTCTGTTTGGCTTCCCTGCTGAGAGGTGGGGAAGTCCACCCCCTCTGGGTCATTGGTTGCTGGGTATCAATGTCTCAGTGATTGGATCTTCCATTGTTTTCTCAGATTTTCCACTGATATGCCCAAATAAATTTGTCAGTCTCTAAGATGCCACAAGTACTCCTTGTTCTTTTCACAGATATGGGGTCACCCTCAACTAGTCCTTTTAAGGACTCATTCAGGGACAGCTAGGCAACACACACAGAGCTACATCTCTTAGCCTGCCCTGAAAGCAAACTTACTCCTTTTCCCTTTACTGGGTAGCCATGCAAAAAATGTGGAAGATGAGGCACAGAGTATTCATAAAAATATTACAGAAAATTCCCACTTCATCATACCGTCTTTTAGAAATAGATACTTTATTGCCAGCCTGAATTTGTATAGTTGCAGCCTCCAGCCATTGCAGTCTGCCTTTGTCTGCTAGATTAAAGAACCCTCTACTACAAACTAATCCTCTCTTCCCCCTAGATGTCTAGGTACTTAGAACATCCCCTGGGGAGGGGGACTCAGTCAAGGGATCACGTGCGCTCACCTTAGGCAGTGGGAGACAGTCAGGGAATCACCCACACTCCCCTTAGGCAGAGGGAGACAGTCAGGGAATCACCCACACTCTCCTCAGGCAGGAGGAGACAGGCAGGGGATCATCCACACTCTCCTCAGGCAGGAGGAGATAGGCAGAGGATCATCCACACTCTCCTCAGGCAGGAGGAGATAGGCAGAGGATCGCTCACACTCCCCTTAGGCAGTGGGAGATAGGCAGGGGATCACACACACTCTCCTCAGGCAGGAGGAGACAGGCAGGGGATCATCCACACTCCCCTCAGGCAGGAGATCGCACACACTCCCCTCAGGCAGGAGGAGACAGGCAGGGGATCGCACACACTCCCCTCAGGCAGGAGGAGACAGGCAGGGGATCGCACACACTCCCCTCAGGCAGGAGGAGACAGACAGGAGATCGCACACACTCCCCTCAGGCAGGAGGAGACAGGCAGGGGATCACACACACTCCCCTTAGGCAGTGGGAGATAGGCAGAGGATCGCTCACACTCCCCTCAGGCAGGGGGAGACAGGCAGGAGATCGCACACACTCCCCTCAGGCAGGAGGAGACAGGCAGGGGATCGCACACACTCCCCTCAGGCAGGAGGAGACAGGCAGGAGATCGCACACACTCCCCTCAGGCAGGAGGAGACAGGCAGGGGATCACACACACTCCCCTTAGGCAGTGGGAGATAGGCAGAGGATCGCTCACACTCCCCTTAGGCAGGGGGAGACAGGCAGGAGATCGCACACACTCCCCTCAGGCAGGAGGAGACAGGCAGGAGATCGCACACACTCCCCTCAGGCAGGAGGAGACAGGCAGGAGATCGCACACACTCCCCTCAGGCAGGAGGAGACAGGCAGGGGATCGCACACACTCTCCTCAGGCAGGAGGAGACAGGCAGGGGATCGCACACACTCTCCTCAGGCAGGAGGAGACAGGCAGGGGATCGCACACACTCTCCTCAGGCAGGAGGAGACAGGCAGGGGATCGCACACACTCCCCTTAGGCAGGGGGAGACAGGCAGGGGATCACACACACTCCCCTTAGGCAGGAGGAGACAGGCAGGGGATCACACACACTCCCCTCAGGCAGGAGGAGACAGGCAGAGGATCGCTCACACTCCCCTTAGGCAGGGGGAGACAGGCAGGGGATCACACACACTCCCCTCAGGCAGGGGGAGACAGGCAGGGGATCACACACACTCCCCTTAGGCAGGGGGAGACAGGCAGGGGATCGCTCACACTCCCCTCAGGCAGGGGGAGAGAGTTAGGGAATTGCCCATGCTCCTCTCAGACAGGGGAGACAGTCAGGGGATCCCCCACAGTCCCGTCAGGCAGGGGCATACAGTTGGGAGATCAGCAGCCCATGTTTACCTCAGATGTGGCCAGTCAGGGAATCACCCACACTCCCCTCAGGTAGAGAGAGGCAGTCAGGGACGGCTCTTACTCCCCTCACACAGGGGGAGACAGTCAGGGGATCGCCCCAACCCCACTCAGGCGAGGGTGTACAGTCGTTGGACCGCCTGCACTCCCCTCAGGCCGAGGGAGACAGTCAGGGGACCAACCATGCTTCCCTCAGACCAGGGGGAGATAATCAACGGAACACCCATGCGCCCCTCAGGCAGAGGGAGGCAGTCATGGGATTGACTGTGCTCCTCTCAGAGAGGGGGAGACAGTCACGGAATTGTCCACACTCCCTCAGGCAGGGGGAGACAACAAATATGGTTGGCAAGTTGGCAACATTGTAAATGTGAAGTCATAAGATTTTCCCGTATGATGTTCAAAACTCATGTAGCGCAAACTGGTCAAACAGGCCTGTCTTGAATAAAGGAGTGTATGTTTGCCTTAAATTATATAGAAGCAGTAAACAGAATCATCAAGCAGGAAGACTAAACACAGGAAGCTCAAACAGTGAAAAAGAAATACTAGGGAACATCCTTCAACACAGACTCTGTCTCCGAATTCCCAGCTGCAAATGTTTTTCAAGAGGGGGATTGAAACTATAAAATGAAGGGGCAAACACCCCAAGACACCACTCTCTCCTCCTGCCCCTTCACATTCTCTGCTCCTGAGAAGACTAAAGGAAAAAGTTGTGGATTTTGTGGGAAGGGACCTGAAGAGTTTGGTCAGTAATGTTGCTAGAAGCACGTGATGAGAAATTTTGCTTGAATCTAATAGAGTTTAAATTACACGCTAGTAACTTATGTGCTAATAACATTTTATTTATTTTTCTTTTAACCATTTCTGACTTATATGCCTCATTACTTGTACTCATTTAAAATCTCTTTGTAGTTAAATTTATTTTACTGTTTTATCTAATCCAGTGTGTTTAAATTGAAAGTCTCTGAGTAACTCTATTAGCTAATATATTATTCCCTCAAAGGAATAACGGATTTAAAATATTTATACTGTCCAGGAGAGGGCTGGGCAGTACAAGATATACATTTCTGGGTGAAAATATGGGACTGGGGGGGCATTGGGGTCACTCTGCAATGTAATCAAGGGTAGTGAGATCCAGGGTGTAACTGGCTGGCTGCAGTTACACAGACACTCAGAGTGTGGCCTGCATGCTGGAAGACTGTTTGTGAGCGGCAAAGGTGGGAGCTACTTCAGCAAGGCATTGTAAGGCATCCAGGGTTGCAGGGCAGGGGTACACAGCTCCACCACCACTAGTCTGGATTGTACCCCAGTGTGTTACACTCAGGTTACATAAGGAAGGAATGCTGAGGATCATCCAGCCCTCTGACTACTATCCCATGCTGCTCATCCCCGTGGGCACTAATGGTACTGCAAGGTATGACCCTGAGCAGATCAGAAGTGACTACGGGGCCCTGAGCATGAGGGTGAAGGAGTTGGGGGTGCACGTGGTGTTCTCATTGAACTTTCCAGTTAAGGGCAATGGCACATCCTGGAAGTAAATACATGGCTGCATGGATGGCGTCACCAGGAGGGTTTCGGCTTCCTCAGTCATGGGATACTGTTCTGATAAGGACTGCTGAGAAGTGATAGGATCCAACTATTGAGGAAGGGGAAGAGTTTCTTCACATACAGACTAGCTAACCTAGTGAGGTGGGCTTTAAACTGGGTTCCACGGTGGGAGGAGACAAAAGGCCAAAAGTCCAAAACATGGAGACCTGAGTGAAGAGTCAAAATCTGGGGGGAATACGGACAATCACAGCAGGGACAGAAGAGAGACAGGAGGGAATATAGAGAGGAAATCTAATGAACATTTTAGATGTCTGTATACTAATGCAAGAAGTATGTGGAGTAAACAGGGAGAACCAGAAATACACCTCTACCCTGATATAATGCGACCCAATATAACGCGGCTTCGCATACAACGCGGTAAAGCTCTGACACGCTGCTCTGAGCAGCATGTTACGGGTGCCAGGCCAGGCCGGAGCCTAGGGGTTCGATAAGGGGCAGAGGGTCTCGGGGACGGTCAGAGCCCTCACCTTCCGGGATCTGGGAGGGCATTTTTCAGGGCCCCGCAGTCCCAGAGTGGCCCTGGAGATTAGCGGGGGGCCTGGAGCAGATCGCTCTGCTTCCCTCGTCCCGGCCCCAGCCATGTTGCTCAGGGGAGGGGGCTTAGGGGAAGAGATCCCCCCCGCACTCACCAGCAGTGGTGGAAACAGAGCAGCCCAGCCCCAGTCCGTTCCACTCCTACAGCTCCCAACTGCAGCGCTCCACTTCTTGCCGCAGGTGAGTACGGGGGTTGTCCTTTCCCCAACCTCCCTGCACTCATCAGGACCGTGGGAGGAACTAAAAGCAGCCAGGCGATCCCACGACCCACCTACCCAACCAGGAGGGGATCTTCACGGCCAGTTCCCTGTCATAGAAGCTGACAGTTGTAGTTTGAAATGGAACTGAAACTGAAAGAGCTGGAGGACTGTGAGAAGGAACAGTAGGATCGTGAGAGACAGAGACAGCATGAACTACCAATGGTGGAGCTGAGAAGCAAAGAGACCCCTGCTGGGGTGAGTGGGGATGGGCCCAGGGATCAGAGTGGCTAAGCCCATAGGGAACTCTGATATAAAAGTGCTGGCTCGGTTTAAGGAAGGGGATGATATAGATGCCTTCCTCACTGCCTTTGAGAAGGATTGCAATGTGAACCAGGTTGACCTTGCAGACAGGCTTCGGCATCTCAGCCCCTTAACTGGGTCCAAATGCCTTAGAGATGTTCAGCCAGATGGATGGGGTGGAAGCAGGGCACTATGAACTGTTCAAACAACCCCTGCTGTGCAAGTTTGAGCTGGAGTACAGAGATCTCCCTGCCCACTCTGTGAGACTTTTCAGGGTTAACTGAGGTGTCCAGGATGAATCACTGCTACCTGATTACAGAGTGAGAGAGCCTTGTCTGTGCCCACCAGGAGAACTCTCTAACAGCTGCACTGCTGGCTAGTGGCAACACAAGCACTCTGCTCTGGGCTTCATGAGCCCCACTCTTTTTCTATAAATGTCACCAATTTACATGCCCCATTTTGTTACACTAGAGTGCTCAGTCCCCTATCTACTGGGCATCCGCAATGTACCCAATTTGCTGCCTCTGGGGAAGCAGTGTACCCACTTCACTAGTTTCACCTCCATTCAACACTCTCTTCAGCTAAAGGCACTGAGGGCTGGTCTACACTGAAAAGTTCCATCTGCACAGCTATGTTGGTCAGCAGTGTGTAAAATCCATGCCCCTCAGACACATAGCTAAGACAACCTATCTAACCCCCCACTGTAGACAGTGCTAGGTGGATGGAAGAATTCTTCCATGAACCTTAGTGGATTAACTATAGTTAGGGCCCTACCAAATTCACAGCCATGAAAAACGCGTCATGGACCATGAAATCTGGTCTCTTCTCGTGAAATCTGGTCTTTTCTGTGATTTAACCTATACTATATAGATTTCACAGGGGAGACCAGCATTTCTCATATTGGAGGTCCTGACCCAAAAGGGAGTTGCAGCGGGTCACAAGATTTTATTTTTCGTGTGTGTGTGCGTGTGCGCACACACATTGCAGTATCACCACCCTCACGCTGCCTTCAGATCTGGGCCTGGAGAGCTGCAGCTCTTAGCTCTGATGGTGGCGCTCCGCCAACAGCAATGCAGAAGTAAGGGTGCAATATTATACCATGCCACCCTTATTTCTGAGCTGCTGCCTTCAGAGCTGGGCTGCCAGAGAGTGGCAGCTCTTGACTGAGGGCCCAGCAGTGCAGGCAGCAGCACAGAAGTAGGGGTGGCAATACCATACCATGCCATTTTTACTTCTGCGCTGCTGCTGGTGGCAGCTCTGCCTTCAGAGCTAGGCTCCTGGCCAGCAGCCACCGCTTTCCAGCTGCCCAGCTCTGAAGGCAGCACTGCCACCATCAGCAGCACAGAAGTAAGAATAGAAGTACTGCAAACCCCCCGCCCCTACAATAACCTTGTGACCCCTCTCAACTCCTTTTTGGGACCCCCTACAATTACAACACGGTGAAATTTCAAATTTAAATTTCTGAAATCATGAAATGTATGATTTTTAAAATCCCATGACTGTGAAATTGACCAAAAGGGACCACAAATTTGGTAGGGCCCTAACTATAGTGATGGGAGAATGTCTCTCCTCCTGTAAGCTGCAGCTGTAGCATGTTAAGTGTAGGTTTATAGTAAAACCAAGGTGAAGTTTACTTAACAAGGCTTGAGCTAAAGATTCAAATAAAATCAAATATAAGGATTTAGAAACATAAGGTTACAGGTAAAAGAAAAACATAAGAGGCAATCTATAGCCTATACTTATTGACAGGTTACCTTCCTGTCTAACAATCTACTTCTCACCCAAAGGTTACTCCCTGCAGTACTTGACCAGTCCAAGAGTTGGGAACCACTTTTTATGAGACATCCCCATTGACAGAAAGTATCCTCATGTACTAGATACCAATTTGGGCCATTTCTTCTGCTCTCATATAGTAACCCAGGCCCAAGGGACTACCTCTTCAGAGAACCCTCCTGGGATGTGTTTGTCAGTGCTCAAGTCTCCACCTGGATCCGAAGTTAAATATGGACTGGCTCCAGGGATGTCCATTGTTCTCCCTGTCGATTGAGTTAGCCCTGAGACCTGCCTTACCTTAGGTGGCAAGTCTCACTTCAACAGTTTTGAAACCTAATGTTCTACATTTTACACATCTCATCAGCTATCGGCCCAGAAACATCTGGCAGTAACCAGGGCATTCTGCTAGTTCTTCGCTCTCTGAAGAAACCACACGCAACTCCTTCGCTGTAATAGCAGGAAAATGGTCGGACACGGATGTGTCACACGTCTGTGTCACACCCGCTGAGCTGGGTGCACACACCCGCACCTCAGGTAGGCTGGTGGCTCCGTGAACTACCCTGTGCTGTGAGCTCTCTCGCACAGCATCAGGGCCCGGGGTGTAAGTGTATACCCCAACAGGGCCGGCTCTAGCCATTTCGCCGCCCCACGCACGGCGGTATGCCACGGGGGGCGCTCTGCCGCTCGCAGGTCCCGCGGCTCCGGTGGACCTCCCGCAGGCGTGCCTGCGGATCCTCCACCGGAACCGCGGGACCAGCTTACCCTCCACAGGGACGGCTGCGGGAGGTCCAACAGAGCCGCCTGCCAGCAACCGGCAGAGCGCCCCCTGCGGCATGCAGCCCCAAGCATGCGCATGGCGCGCTGGGGCCTGGAGCCGGCCCTGTACCCCAACCCAGCGCCGTTGCCCCTCTGTTCTGCGCGGGGTGCGTGCGACTCCGACCTTCCCCGTCCTCCGAGTCCGGCACTTTCCCCACGGCCCCTAAAAGTAACAACAAAATCCAAGTAAACTTCCCGATAAAGACGTTGCCTCTATTGGGTCCTGGCAGCTCAGTAGCTCATGGGGTCCTGACGGGGGCGTTCCAGTCGCTCTGGGAAATAGTGGCGTCGCGCCCGGTCCTTGTTGGCTCGGTTCACTCCGGCTGTCTAACTCTGCTTTGCTCCCCCTTCCCATCCTTTAATGGACTCTCTGGGCAGCTATGGTGCTGCCAGGACCTGGAGAACTGAGGCCCCGTCCCCTCTTTTATCAGCCAATCAGCGTGTACCTGGGTGGCTAGCCGGGGTCTATGCGCAGGGGTAGCTACTGGTGCGGGTTGTGAGCTTCGGCGGGGTTTAGTCTGCTCGGGCCGGACAGCAGGGAGCGAGTGGAGCCGATCCTGGTGCGGGACCGACCGAACGCTCACCCCGCCGGCAGTATCCGCGTCCCCGCCATGATCCCCTCCGCCCGCCTATGAAGGGTCCCGGCGAGCTGAAGTCTGCGAGGGGCTGCGGGTAGCAGCAGGACCGCGCCCGGCAAGCTGCGCTCTTCGCCTTCCCTTCCCCCCGCTGGCTTTGAGTAGAGGCTGGCTCCGCTTGGCGGGGGTGCGACGCGGAGCTGTGGCCTCGGTGCGTTCGGGGCTGCCCGGAGCGCGCTGCCAGACTACAGCTCACCGGCGCCTCGCGCCTACAGCACTGGTGTGTTGCTTATAATTGCTAGCAGATTTGACTTCGAGACCCCTTCGACCAGGTCATGAGGAGCAGGAGTAACTCCGGGGTGAGGCTGGATGGCTATGCCAGGCTGCTGCAGCAGACCATCCTCTGTCACCAGGTGAGGTGGGCTGAGCTATCAGGGCGGCTGCTGGCGGCCAAGCGGGGGTGGGCGCTGCCGCGCTGATTTGGAGGCTGCTAGCTCAGCTCAGTGCTTTGCACTGGGGTGTCAGGCAGGTGGGATGATGGCACGTGGTGCTGGCAGTGTGCTGCTCCATTCTCTTAACAGACTTTACTAGATCATTGTAACCCAGGGTTGGAAATGGGGAAACTAAGGTAGAGAGTGTCAGAGGAGTAGCCATATTAGTCTGGATCTGTAAAAAGTGTCAAAGAGTCCTGTAGCACCTTACAGACTAACAGAATTATTGGAGCATGAGCTTTCATGGGTAAATACCCAGTTCATCAGAGGCAGGTGGTGGAACTTTCCAGAGGCAGGTATAAATATGCAGGCAGGAATCAGTCTAGAGCAGGGGTTGGCAACCTTTCAGAAGTGGTGTGCCTAGTCTTCATGTAGTCACTCTAATTTAAGGTTTTGCGTGCCAGTAATACATTTTAACATTTTTAGAAGGTCTGTTTCTATGTCTATAATATATAACTAAATTATGGTTGTATGTAAAGTAAATAAGGTTTTTAAAATGTTTAAGAAGCTTCATTTAAAATTAAATTAAAATGCAGAGCCCCCAGGACTAGTGGCCATTCCCCAGGCAGTGTGAGTGCCACTGAAAATCAGCTCATGTGCCGCCTTCAGCACCTGTGCTATAGGTTGTCTACCCCTGGTCTAGAGATGATGTTAGTTCAATCGAGGATGAGATCCTCTTCTAGATGTTGAGGTGTGAACACCAAGGGAGGAGAAACTGCTGTTGTAGTTGGTTAGCCATTCACAGTTTTTGTTTGAGCTGTTTCAAGTCCACATATCGCATCTGTGTTGGAGCTCGGATTGTCTAGCTATCTTTAGTACTTGCCTAAATCAAGGTCCAGTTCCCCCCACTCTTCCATAGCTCCTTGTGTGACTTTGGCCAAGTCACTGAGACTCTGTGCCTCAGCTTCCCCATCTGTAAAATGGGGACAGTAGCACTGCCCTACCTCACAGGGAAGAGGGGTAGGGGTTGTAAGATAAAGACCTCATGGTATAGGTGGGCCAGATGGGTAATCAGATAAGTATGCTGATGTTGCCTTGGCATATGATACTGAGCCCTTGCTTTCCCTTTTATTATTTGTTTTCCTTGTGGATAAACAAGACTCTCTAGTTTTCCCCCCTTTCACAACCTGTTTATTTCTCTAATGGCCAGCCTTCCCCTAAGTTTTCAGGGCTGGAAAGCTAATTTCATGTTTCTTTTCTTCCCTCACCTGACCTCCCCTCATGCTGCAGGACCCGGTGACAGGATTGCTCCCAGCCAGCTGTGATCACAAAGATGCCTGGGTCCGGGATAACGTCTACAGTGCGCTATCTGTGTGGGGCCTGGGTTTGGCGTACCGCAAAAATGCAGACCGTGATGAGGACAAGGCAAAGGCATATGAGCTGGAGCAGGTATGAGAAACCTACAGGAGGGATGGCTTGGAAAGCTCACAGCTGATGTCCCGAGACTCGCATGCAACTCGAACCCTCTAAACACTGGAAGCTGAACTAAAGATTAAACTCTTCTTGTAAGCAGGACCCCTTGTATTTCATCACACAGTAGTAGAGGAATTTGCTGTGGAATCTCATGTTACTCACAAAACAGTGCACCAGAATCTCTGTGTTTCATTCATTATTTTCATTAAATGGAGATATACCTATCTCCTAGAACTGGAAGGGACCTTGAAAGATCATTGAGTCCAGTCCCCTGCCTTCACTAGCAGGACCAGGTACTGTCCCTGTTGATTTTTCTTTCAAGATTAAGGCTTCTAGCCCTTACAGTTGACTCTGACGCTTAAGGTTAACAGGTGCACCCAAAGTCTGTCTGTCTGCTGACAGCCTGAAACGATGGTTCTGAGAGGAGTGAACTTCTCCAGTTTAACTCACCAGGTTGTTTGTCACTATTAACCTTCAGAGTTAACATGACTGCTCTCCATTTGAGTGAAACTTCTGTCTACAGTATCTATCCCACAATCCCCAAACGCTTCCTAGGAGCCAGAAGTCTGAGCTGCTGAACCCTCCAATCTCCCCACCTCTCTTCCCCCAATCCACAGAACCTTGGCTTTTTTCAGCAGAGAATTTTGCAGCATGGTGAAAATGCAGGGACAATATTGAACTTAGTTTTGAATTACACAGTTGGGGATCTGATAGCACGACAGGCACTGGTGTAAGAATCATAACTAGGCAGATGGAAAAGGAATTCTGTTCTGAATGTCTTAATCACTTTCATATTTAATTCAATAAAATCCCACCCCCCCCCGTCTTTGTTCTTTACTCTGTACTCAGGGAGTAGAATCCAGTTCACTTGCCATGGGATCTTGTTTGTCAGACTAACATAAAATAAACAAACCCCAAAAGGGTCTGACATTGGAGATGCACCAAGAGCATAGTAACAGACCCATGGAGTTTAAGGCGCAGTCATCTAGTCTGTCCTCTTGTATATCACAGGCCTCAGCACCCACACACAATCTCTCCCTTTTGCACCTAGCCTTCTGGGATGAAAAACCTACAGATTGCTTAAATTCAGACAAATCAAGTGTCACTTGCTCTTTAAGCTATGCTGTAACAAATCCCTCTCTGAGGAGAGCTGTATGTGATAGATGGAACTTTAAAAAATAAACAGCCCATATTGTAGTTCCAATATTGTTCTTGCTGTCTTTCATGGAGGTCAGCCATAAGAAGAGAGGCAGGATGGCCCAGTGATTAGGGTGCTAGCCTATGATTTGGGAGCCCCAAGGTTCAATTCTCTGCTCTACCACAAACACTATGTGACCTTGAACAAATCACTCAGCCTCTCTGGGCCTGCGTTCCCCACCTGTACAATGGGGATGATAGCAATGCTCTGCCTCATGGGGAGTTAGGAGGATGAATTTATTAAAGATGGTGAGGTTCTCAATACTTTGGTATGGGGGGTGGGGGGAATGACCATAGAAGTACCTTAGATAGAAGATTGAGGGAAGGAGTCTCTGTTAATCCTTCTCATTCAGAATTAACCCCAGAAATATCCAAAGGAGATGTGGAGCCATTTTGGACTGGTGCTCTTCAAACTGCTGACAGTATCTTAAGGCCCCAGATGGGGAAAGTCAGAGATCTAAAAGCTGTTCTCAGCCAAAGGGTTTGTTCTCTGACCTGAAGCTTGCTGAAAAATTCCAGGTGAGCCCCGGGAGTTCCCTGAGTAAGCCTTACTAGGATCAGAGGAGAACTCTGGAGTGCAAACAGTTCATGTGTGAGCTGCTTAGAGCTCTGGGGAATCTGTAATTGTATCATCTAAATCATCAGAGAAACACTTGATGACTCAAACATTTTAGAGCCGGGGCTATTTCTCATAGCACGCTAATCACTGGCTTCAGGTTAAATTCACTCCATGGGGCGCCCGGCAACCAGAAAAACACATGGAACATATAGTCTAACAGGGCAGCTGATTGCCTTGGCAGGATGGCATTTCAGACCCTCTCTTCCCATGACATGCATCACCTACATGTCCCTGGTGGATGGTTTCAATTTCCCTTGTATGTCTTTTCTGTAGATAGTTGGCTCTTTTGGGCAGGAATGCAGAACTCGATGCTCCCTTCAACAGGGTGGCTGGGAGAGGATCAGGCAACTCCCTGATCCTGCACCAGCCTAGCTCTGGAATCAATTATTTCAGCCTCGTGAAGAATGGAGGGTAGGCCCAGGAATAGTGTCTTTTGTGGCAGCGTAAAGCTTGCATTACAGGGATAGGAGCATTAAAACTGCATGGCTGGAATGCTTACAGGTCAATGCTAGCACTTCTAGTGAGAGACGCTTAAGGTATTTCTGCACTCTCTATTGTGTGTGATATCTTGGTCAACATGAGAAACCCGAGTACACGCTAGGGGAGAGAGAATTACTAACTACCCAGTTTCAGTGACACAGGGCAGTGGGATGTTATAGCTGAAGTACTGCATGCAGCGGGCAAATATCTGGGTTACAGTTGGATGATTCACTTCTTGTGGATGACACAAAAGAATTGAACATTAAGAGGGCCTTGAATACAGTCAGGATTTGAGGCAGGATGGTGGGGATCTGCTGCTGGCAAGATGGGAGTATAATTGCAGACCCAATGCAGGGGGAAATTTGGAAAAGGTTCAGGGGTGGGAGTGGGTGGAGATGACAGGTGGGACGCAGAGCTGGCCTTGTTAACAGAATAAACATGGCTGGATATACAGACCCAAGTGGGATTGTGTTGGATAGGGAATCATTCAGGTGATCTTAGAATATCCGGGTTGGAAGGGACCTCAGGAGGTCATCTAGTCCAACTCTCTGCTCAAAGCAGGACCAATCCCCAACTATATCATCCCAGCCAGGGCTTTGTCAAGCCCGATCTTAAAAACCTCTAAGGAAGGAAATTCCACCACCTCCCTCGGTAACCCATTCCAGTGCGTCACCACTCTTCTAGTGAAAGTTTTTTCCTAATATCCAACCTAAACCTCCCCCACTGCAACTTGACACCATTACTCTTTGTTCTGTCATCTGCCACCACTGAGACCAGTCTAGATCTATCCTCTTTGGAACCCCATTTTAGACAGTTGAAAGCAGCTATCAAATCCCCCCTCATCCTTCTCTTGTGCAGACTAAATAATCCCAGTTCCCTCAGCCTCTCCTTATAAGTCATGTGCCCCAGCCCCCTGATCATTTTTGTTGCCCTCCACTGGACTCTTTCCAATTTTTCCACATCCTTCTTGTAGTGTTAGGCCCAAAACTGGACACAGTACTCCAGATTCAAAATGATCTGGACAAACTGGAGAAATGGTCTGAGGTAAACAGGATGAAGTTTAACAAAGACGAATGCAAAGTGCTCCACTTAGGAAGGAAAAATCAGTTTCACACATACGAAATGGGAAGAGACTGAGTAGACAGTGCCTTTTGTCAGAAGGTAATGCATTTTGGCGTATAAGTAGAGCACTTGCCAGCAATAGATGTGATCATTTCCCTAATGCAACTTGTGAGCCTCATAGATTCTATATGGAAGGAACCTTACATCATGGTCCATTCCCCTCCCTCATGCAGACAAAACTGTCTAGATCATCCCTGATAACATTTATCTAACCTACTCTTAATATCTCCAGAGATGAGTTCCACAACTTCCCTAGCAATTTATTCCAGGTAACCACGGCCTTAGAACTTTTTCCTAATGTCCATACCTAACCTTCCTTGCTCCGTTTTAGCCATTGCTTCTGTCTATCCTTAGAGGCTAAAGTGATAACAGTTTTCTCCCTCCTCCTGATGACATCCCTTAGATACCTGAAAACTATATCAGTCTCCTCGCAGACTCTCTCTTCCAAAACTAACAACCAATTCTTTCACTTCCTTCATAGCATTTCTCAAGACCTTTATCAATCTTGTGCTCTCGACCCTTCCACTCTTCTGGACCCTCTCCAATTTCTCCACATCTTTCTTGAAATGCGTCCCAGAACTACACAATACTCCAGTTAGCCTAACCAGCGCAGAGTAGAGCGAGAATGGACTGTCTCGTGTCTGCTCACAACAACCAGTTAAGCATCCCAGATCATGTTTGCTTTGTTTGCACAGCATTCACACTGTGACAATTTGCTGTGTCCACATTAACCCCTAGATCCCTTTCTGCGTATCCTCCTAGAC
>NC_133776.1:60543104-60559177 GCF_003597395.2 Chelonoidis abingdonii
TCCTAAGTGCAGGACTCTGCACTTGTCCTTGTTGAACCTCATCAGATTTCTTTTGGGCCAATCCTCTAATTTGTTTAGGTCCCTCTGTATCCTATTCCTACTGTCCAGCATATCTATCACTCCTCCCAGTTTAGTGTCATCTGCAAACCTGCTGAGGGTGCAGTCCACATCCTCCTGCGGATCATTAATGAAGATTTTGAACAAAACCGTCCCCAGGACCGACCCTTCGGGCATTCCTCTTGATACCAGCTGTCAGCTAGACATGGAGCCATTGGTCACTACCCATTCAGCCTGATTATTTAGCCCGCTTTCTATCCACCTTATAGTCCATTTATCCAGCCCATACTCCTTTAACTTGCCGACAAGAACACTGTGGGAGACCAGTATCAAAAGTTTTGCTAAAGTTGAGGAATAACATGTCCGCTGCTTTCTCCTCATCCACAGAGCCTGCTATCTCCTCATAGAAGGAGGAGTGTCTCCAGGTACCTCAGTTTCCCCACCTGTCCAATGGCTTGAAATAGCCTTTGACTATTTAGGTGGTCAGGATTGGGACTGTCTCTTAGTGTACATATGTACAGTGACAGGCATAATCAGGCTCTGCTTTCGTTTGGGGTCAGTGCAGCGTTGGGCACAGTG
Source organism: Chelonoidis abingdonii (assembly GCF_003597395.2). Classification (NCBI taxonomy): domain Eukaryota; kingdom Metazoa; phylum Chordata; order Testudines; family Testudinidae; genus Chelonoidis; species Chelonoidis abingdonii. The sequence continues at coordinate 60,543,741 of NC_133776.1, forward strand.
AGGGCACCAATCTCAGTAAGTACCTGGCACAAGGAGCACCCGTTGGTGATGGGCATCTCTGCAGTTCTGAACTCCGACTGAGTTCAGTCGGACTTTTTCGCCTTCCTCTGCAGCATGGGACACGAGTCACTTGCTGGAGGATTCTCTGAAGCCTGAGGTCTTCAAACCACAATTTGAGGACTTCAATAACTCAGACATAGGTTAGGGGTTTGTTACAGGGGTGGGTGGGTGAAATTCTGTGGCCTGCATTGTGCAGGAGGTCAGACTAGATGATCATAATGGTCCCTTCTGACTTTAAAGTCTATGAGAAGGCAATTAGGTTAGTCAGGCATGACTTGTCTTTGGTGAATCCATGCAGACTGTTCCTGATCACTTTCCTCTCCTCTAAGTGCTTTAGAATTGATTCCTTGAGGACCTGCTCCATGACTTTTCCAGGGAATGAGGTGAGGCTGTCTGGCCCGTAGTTCCCTGGATCCTCCTCCTTCCCTTCTTAGCCTTTTTCTAGTCATCCAGGACCTCCCTCGATTGCCATGAGTTTTCAAAGATAAGTTTCCAGAAACTAACACCGGTGTTACTTGTGCTGGTGAGTGGCTTGGATGCTGAATGTCACTGCTGTATGATGGAGGAGGGCTGGGGCATCTGACTCTAGACACTAACTTCACAGCTGGCCAAACTTAACCACTGGATATAGATATCCTGCTGGGAATCCTGCGTCGTGTGCCTTTCTCAGAGTACAAATGCTAGGCCCTCTGAACCCTAACAGGTTTTTTTTCAGAGATCCGCAGTAGTAGGACAACAGAGTCTGCTACAATAAGGCATTTTCTCTGACTGATGTTAGATTGTATATTAAATAAATGAGGTCCAAAGTGCTTGGCTTCTCTTCCCAATGAGGGGGTTAGTGTCTATCTGGCTGAGGGATATGACTAGCTAGCACAGCTAAATGACTTGTAACCTCTACCTCAATATAACACTGTCCTTGGGAGCCAAAAAATCTTACCGCGTTATAAGTGAAACCGTGTTATGTTGAACTTGCTTTGATCCACTGGAGTACACTCCCCCCCTCCCCTCCCAGAGCACTACTTTAGTGTGTTATATCCAAATTTGTATAATATTGGGTGGCGTTATAGCGAGATAGTGGTATATTTTTAAATCAGAATGTGATGTTTGTGCTGAGTGTGGTGTGGTGGGACCTGTTGATGATGCTGCAAGCCTAGCACCTATGGGTAAGGTCTGCTTTCAGTGAAGCATCCTTGCTCATGCTCTGCCTTCTAAATCCTCAGCAGGTCTGCTCCAAGCTTTGCATGAGGACCCAGACTGGCTGGTCAGCTGGGGGCTCCCTGGCTATAGTACCCAACATGCGGTGTGCAGCCTTGTGCCTCTTCTGTTAGGGAAGGGGTGGGCATTGCCCAGTCTGGGCCATCATCTAGGCAAAGATTCCCTGGGGAGATCCAGGGGTTACTTCCTGGGGCTCTGGCAGCACCATATGGCATGCGACAAGAGCAGTACATGTCTCAGCAACATCTGAATTTACCCCAGGTGGGGTTGGGCTACCAAGGAAGGAGAGGTAGGGGGGTCCTGCTCCCTGGGGAACCATCAGATTGGTGTCTCCCACTCCCTTCTGGGGTCCCACAGGTAAAGGCAGAGGTGTGCTGTGCAGTGTGGGACAGATTGGCTCCATGCATGGTGGCTGACGTCTCTCTCTGCCCTCAGTCCTGAGCCTCTTTCTGTAGGTATAAATGTCCTTTACCTTAACTGATTCAAGGTTGATGCAGTCCTGGGGATTTTCTCCTCCCACAGCAGCAGATCAGGTTGTCCCTCATGATCTGCTCTGCCCCAGCAGCTCCTTCCTCAGCCACTTGCCCAGAAAGTAAATGCTGTGGAGAATCTGAGCTGTGGGTACGATTACAGGCTGCAGGGCTCTCGAAAGGTCACGGGCTAGATGCCATTGCTGAGTCAGTGCTCTTCCAATCCAGGGATGTGTTTAACAGGCCTGTTTTTTGTTCCTTTCTGCAGAGTGTAGTGAAACTGATGCGGGGATTGCTGCAGTGCATGATGAGACAGGTATGGTACATATGGTGTATTTCCAGCTGAAATTCTCCTGTTGTAACGCACTGACTCAGCAGAGATCTGCCGTCAAACTGATCGCAAAATAAGCAGGCCTGGCCAGGCACAAGGATGTTTTGGGGAAGGCTTAAAACAAGCCTAGACCCCAGTATCCATCCAGTCACTGAACATTCTGTCCATGGCATGATGTAGTGTTTTTATCTGCGCTAGCCTAGTGTCTTAAAGAAACCCTTTCCCCTGCAGGCTGCCAATGTCATTGCCCCACTGGCATTGCCTCCTTCAATCGCTTTCATACCATCAAAGTGTGACCCCTTTCTCTAGGTGTGCTGCATGATGCAAACACACTTGGGAAGCTTCCCTCTGCGGCCAGAATTCCTCCCCTCATGGCAGTGGAGTTGTGTGGCCCTGTAGCCTGTTGAGGCATGAAAGTAAAGTACCTTGGACCTGGAATTTCCTGTCCCAAATAGGCTTAGATTTTAATCCCTTCTGCCCTGATAATGATACCAAGTGTGAATGAATCATAGCTCTGTTCCCATAAGTCCCCTGGTCTCTGTTGCTGTCCTTCTGTGCTCTTGTCCTTCTCTGAATCACTGTTTCCCTTTTATTGCCGCTGCACCCCCCGGTCTCTGAACCACTCAGTGGCTGTTTCCCAGCTCCTGTGTACCCTTTGGGCCCCAGCGTGTTCCAGCGAGCTGCCTCCTAACGGAGCAGTCCCCACAGTACCAGCTAGGGAAACGGAAAGGCTGCTACCCACAGTCTAATCCCTCCCTGTAGATCTTCTCCATTCAGTACTAATGCCAGCTGTGCCAAGCCTCAGCCAGACACTAGGCTAATAATAATACCTTGCTCTAATATGATGACTCCTCTCCTCTGGGCTTGTACCAGCTGTGCCAGAGCTAAGGGCCCCTTCGTTCTCAGAATATGCATGGCCAGAGTGATTTTTGTTGCCTTCTGGAGTTCAAGTACAAAATACTGCAGTGTCTCCCAGTGCCCTCTCCTGTGTTATCTCCTGGATCAGTTACCATGATGTATGGGGTGGCATAAGAAGTGGAATAGACGGTTTGTGTTCTGGTATGACACAGTCACGCAGCAAACGGTTACAGCCTGTGTGAACCACAAAATGTCTGCCTGCTTTCCTTGCTGCCATCCAGCCAGTGGCTGAAGTGGGCATACATGACCTGGAGTGCCTGTGCTGCTTGAGTTGTGGACATGCAAACCTAGAATGCTGTCCATTCCCAAAAATGGGTGTTGGGGGCTTGCTGTGACCTAGGCAGGGGGTGAAAGAATCTTCCTCCAGGCTCTGGGAACTGGGTGGATATTCAAGGTCTTGGGTTCCTGAGGAGTTGCTCCTCCCCCACTGACTCCAAAGACCCTATTTCATGTTAACCATCCTCCTTGTCCAGGAAGGCGGGACGCAGCTCCCTTCAGAGCCAGCCCGCGCCTGCCTTTAGGGGCTGCTGGTGCTGTTAGAATGGCTGGATACCTTCTCTGCCGCCCACACACTCCCTGCGGGTACTGGGCTGCCATATAAAGCACATGTTTCATATGATGAACTTGTGACTCCACTGAACTGATAGCAGTGGCCCCTCTTTGTATTAGTCCTGGCATGCATGAAACATGCACATTGTCCCTTGCATGTAGGCCCTGGAGCTATACAGGAACCTCACTCTGGCCACTGAGTGCAGTTCTTAGCAGGCAGCAGTTCCAAGAAACCAGTAACTTGAAGCTGTTTACTCTGCAGTGACTCATAACCTGCCTACAGGGCTGCATGGAGGGCTGGGCTAGGACATCCTGCTAGATCCCTCCTGTGCCCCTGGCCAGCCCCACAGCCCCAGCTGTGAGCATGGCACTGGGGAAGCTAACTGTCTATTCTTTTTCTAATGGAATGCTGCAGGTGGATAAGGTGGAGGCATTCAAGCACAGCCAGAGCCCCAAGGACTGTTTCCATGCCAAGTACAACACCCACACCTGTGCCACTGTGGTTGGAGATGACCAGTGGGGTCACTTGCAGTTAGACGCCACATCAATTTACCTGCTCATGTTGGCACAAATGACAGCCTCTGGTAATACTTGCATCTAGGCATCTCTCTGGTGCTGATTGCTGTGGGGTGCTAAGGAATTAAGCCTCTCTGCTCCCTGAGAACCAGGGAAGTATTTTTATCCCTGGGGTACAGGTGGGGAAACTGGGGCATGAGGGGTGGGAATTGATTTATCCAAGGCTGCAAGCGGGTTGGTGTCAGAGCTGGGAAGAGGACACAGATCTACTAAATTCCAGTCCTGTGCCCTGTCCGTAACTGTGAACTACTACTCCTGAGCCTGACAAAATTCCTCTGCTCCAGGGTTTATCATCATGTTACCCTCAATGTGATCTAGTGCTTAAAGTAAAGCCTAGGAGACACGAGATCTGGGATCTGTCCCTGGCTTTGCTAAGATTTATTGTACAGCCCTGAGCAACTTGGGTCTCACATCTGTGCCTCAGTTTCCCCATCTATAAAATGGAGGTGATAATGCTGACCTACCTCAGAGGGTTTGGGAGGCTTCGTGGATGACTGAGTGTAAAGAGCTTTGAGGTGCTTAGATGGAAGGCACTGAAGAAGGTCTGAGTATTATCCAGCACCACCAGGTGTCTTATTGCCTGTACAGAGAAACCCAGAATCATGACTGAGACTGAGCTGTGCCTCTTGGGGGCGGGGGGGAGGGAAACAGCACAGAGGACACAGCTGGTTGGGAGGGGACAGCTTCCAGCAGTCATATGCTGTTCCTGCACTGAGGTAATTCACCCTCTGCTCCTTGCAGCATGTTTCTAGTGCGTAGAGGGCTGGGTCCCCAGAGGATGTCTCGGAGCCCTAAAGTTCTCTACCCTGGCCTTACTAGCCCCGCACTTTAGAGAGCGCATGACTCTTGAGCAACAGTGAAACTTGCCTGATTGCTCGGCTAGCCAACTAGAGGTGGCTTTGTAAGGAAGGTGGAGCAGCACTTACTTTAGGGCACACTCCCAACACATAGTGGCCTCCTTCATAGGCTTCACGGCAGAATGAGCTCAGCATGCAGAGCCGCTGTTCAGAGGTGGCCAGGATACACAGCTGGTGCAGGACCTCCAAAGGCAATGCATGCAGACAAAGGGAAATCGGGAGGAACTGACAGTGTTAACAGGGAATGTGGACTCTTGAGCTGACAAGTGCCCAGCCTGCAACTACTGCATATCCCCCAGTGCTCTCTGAACGCTGACAGATCAGATAACTGCACTTAGCTGTGCAGTGGTTCCCTGTATCTGTATGAAGTCCCTACCACCTCTAATCTGCTGTCCTATAAGTACGGCATGTGACTGGCAGCTGTGAGCAACATAGGTTCAAATTCAGCCCTAGAGTAAATGGATGCAACAGGGCTGAAGCCAGCACAGCTGTGCCTGCTTATCCCAGAGCTAGACTTAGCTGGCAGTTCCCATAATATGGCAGTTCGGATTGGGTGTGTGCTGGGGACAGCAGGAGTCTGGTTCAGATTGAGCTCAGTTGCTGCTCTGTGGGCTGTTTGGTGGTGGATGGTTTGGCCTCAGATCAGTTCTTAGGAGACAGGTGCCCAAACAACAGCAGCACAATTGGCAACCTCAGAAGATGGACCTAGGACTGAGTGTGCCACGGAGCCAAGGTTGCCTGGATCTGGGCTGAAGCATGTTGGTAGGGGCAAGTGTGTGGAGACAGCTTCTGTTGTGCAGATCAGGCTGAAACCTGTTCTGGGGATGGCTGGATGGATGGAGGTGTCTGGTCTCCAGAGGTCTCAGGTTGGTGCCTTCAGTAGGGTGAAACTCGCTTTGTTTTTAAATGGCTCAGACTCCCCATTCTTGTCTAAGATTGGTCTAAACGCAGAAGCTGCATGGGTTAAACTAAAAGGATGATGCTAGATAATACACTATGTTTAAGGCCATGAAAGCATACATATGGGCAGTCACACTAGTTTAGCATCCCACATTTGGTTAAACTGGTGGAACTCCTAGACTCCATGTACATGTAACCCTCATTTGGACTGAAGTGGCATCTCAGCTCTGTCACCTTCTCTGTTAGGTACAGGTTGCTGGGGAATGTTAGAGAAAACAACCCCCTGCTTAACTCTCCAATGGATGTTATTTGCCTGGAGCCTGTGGGTACTACAGGCTCAGAGCCTGGCTTGTGGCTTTTGTGTATCTTTGTGGTGCACTCTGAACACTGACAGATAAGATAATGGCACTTTGCTGCACACTGGCTCCCTGTATATGTATGAAGTTCCTGCAGCCTCTAATCTGCTGTCCTACAAGTGCAACTCATGACTGGCATCTGTGAAACATACAAACACAGGGAAAAGAGCCACAGCTCCAAAATTGCTTCCAGTCCATGGCCTTGAGTCTGCAAGCTACTCCACTTGGGTGGACCCACATTGAAGTACCTGGGATTCCTCATGATTTTATTGTGCGTGGAGTTTATTACAGGATTGAGGTCTCTACAGGGATGACACACAGCAAGGGGGTTTGGGGGGCTGTGAAGAACACTACAAAGGCTGGGGGTGGGGAAGAGATAAGTGACATGCTGCTTGAATTCTTATGTAAGTGTGTGATCTGGAGGCTTGCATGTGTATGTATTTTAATAAGATAAATGGGTAAGAGTAATGGACCTCTAGCAACTGATTGGCTGACTGCTAGCCAATGTGTTCGTGGATTTTTCTCTGTTTCAGGGCTTCACATTATCTACAGTCTGGATGAAGTCAATTTCATACAGAACATTGTGTTTTACATCGAAGCAGCATATAAAACTGCAGTGAGTAGCCCTTCCACAAACAGGCCTTGGCTTACTAAACAAATTGTTGCTGGTTTTCCTGCATCTGTTGCTGGCTGGCGAAGTGGTTTGGCCTCTGGGGCATGTGTGTTGGGGAGTTGGTTTGCACTTGTGTAGGACCATAGGCATAGCATGAAAAGCTTACTGGTCTTTTCCTAGCCCTGGTGTGACATGCCTGTGCTGCTACGATGCATGGAACTTACTGCTGGAGCTGGTCAGACAGCAAAAGGAAACATATATTGAGCAGCTTTTTGTTGTCACAGCAGCACTGGGGAGCTCAGCCTCTCCATGCCAGCGCATTGGGGCTGGAAGAGCTGCTGTCTCTGTATGTCATGGACATTAGCACCAGAGGAACCTTTCAGCTGCTAGTGGCTCTGTGCAGGGATGCTGTGCTCCACTCCCTCCTTCTGACCCTGCTTAAAGCATGATCCAAGTGGGCCAAAGGAGAATCACTGTTGGTGTGATAGTTCCTGTGACACAGCAGCAGAGTTCTCATCACACCCACTAAAGGGAAGGATTTAAGTAGCAAACATTTCAGAATAAATTTTTTGCTAGCAGCGACAAAACCTCTGATATTACTTCAAAGAACAATGGTTGTTAAGATACAGTCAGATTTTTCTTTCAAGCATCCTGCATGGAAAGTAAGCCCAACCCTGAGTGTCTGCCCCCTTGAGCCTTCACTAATGTAACCCAAATGCACATTCCTATCCTCCAGCTATTTTTGAATGCGCATTTTTGCCTGTTACCCTGGGAGGTTTACTAGCACTCAAATGATTGTCTAATTTTTCTTTAAACTTCATACATTTTGCCAGCATCAGTTGAGGATTTTGAAACGTTTTTCACCCATTTTTGGCTGGAGGGTGAAATGATTGAAATGGAAGTCTTCCATTGCCCAGTGGTGAGGGGCACTGGAGTGTGAGTCAGGAGTCCTGTGTCTGGTTCTACTGCTGATGTTACTGAATGACTTTGGGCATGTTGCTGTTTTTTCTGTGCCTCAGTATCCCCACCTGTAAAATAGGGTTGTTATGTGGCTCCACCACTCTGATATCTATAGGTAGATAGTCCTAGTAAGTGCTTGTTTCAGATTTAGGATATGGTCACTTTAAAAATAATAAAATCTGGTGGTCTTCTAGTTCCCATAGAAATCAGCTTTAATTGTCATTCCTCCCAAGCGTGGCTGTGGCAGGCAGCACAGCAACTTCCAGCCATGGTGGTTTTTTTGTTTTGTTTTGTTTGTTTTTTAATGGACAAAATTCACATTTGAACAAGACCAAATACTGAAAACAAGAGCTGAGACCAGCTGCTTGTCCCTGTTAGAGGAAGGCTGGCCTAGTGGTTAGGCACTAGCCTAGGACTTGAGAGGCGCAGGTTCAGTTCCCTGCTCCGTCACGGACTCCCTGTGTGGCCTTAGCTACTTACTGTTTGGGCCTTAGTTCCGTCTGTATAATGAGGTAACAGCTATGCCCTGACTCCCAGGGGGAGAGAAGGAGGATAAAATTTTTAAAGATGAAGCACTTTGAGATCTAGTGATGAAAATCACTATGTAAGAGCTAGGGACTATTATAGAGGTGTTTTTTAGATGTCTGGGACCCTGCAGAATTCTTCTCTCTGGCTTGTGTGACACTGGTATACAGAGATTTATTACTTCCATCCTATTTAGTGTGGACCAGGTGGATTTTTTTCTACTCTCAAGCTGGTCTGTGACTCTGCCATGTGAGGTGCCAGGGCATTCCCTTGTACAGTAACTCCCTGATGTGACTTAGATGCTGACTGTGCTGTGTCACTGCTGTTTCACTTGCTGCACTGATATGCTGATGTTGATTCACTGCAGGACTTCGGGATATGGGAACGTGGAGACAAGACAAACCAAGGAATCACGGAGCTAAACGTGAGCTCAGTCGGCATGGCTAAGGTAAGTCTGACGAAGGCACTGGGAGGACATCTGGTGACCTTCAGCAGTTCGTCACCCAAGATGGATTTTGGAGGAGGATGAAATATAACTCCTCCCAGGGTACATTGACAAGCTATGCTCTCTAGCCTGTTTGATGCAGCTACTCATTGCTTATGAGAGGGGGGGCGTAAAACATCCACCAGTAGCAGCACCCAAGTTGTTAGCCAGGCTTGGCAGCTACTAAATAGCAGCTATTCGTGAGTACCCAAATCTCAAGAAAGAGTTAAACCCATCTCCAGTTGGGGTGTGTGTAGGCTCATTTCTATTTGCAGTGTATAAGGTGAGATATGGCTCTTTCCCTATGTTATCCTAGCTTATTGTTCTTTGCAAATTTGTCAGGCCAAGAGCACTAGTTTAGCAAGGAGAGGTCGTTTGAATAGCAGGTTAGTTTATCAGACCTGGTCTACGCTGTGGAGGAGGGGAGATTGATCTAAGTTATGCAACTTCGTTGCTGAAGTCAATGTACTTAGACCTAGTCACCACGGTGTCTGCACTGTGGTGAGTTGACTGCTGCTGCTCCCCTGTCGAATCCTCTCATGCAGGTGGAGTACAGGAGCTGAGGGGAGAGCGCTCGGGGGTCGAGTTATCGTGTCTAGACTAGACACGATAAATCAACCCCCGCGGGATTGATTGCTGCCTGCTGATCCAGAGGATAGTGTAGACATACCCATAGACAGAAAGCACCTCTGTCTATTCAAGCTGGCATATAGAAGTCTCTGTCGTAGCCCATCAGTTTCGCTGAAGGGTCTGCACTAGAACCTCTTCATGCTTGGCCAGAGTTTCCTCTCCTTCTATTATCTTGGTTAATTCATCTTAAATCTTTCCCCAGATGTTTTAAAGAGGAAAGGGTTTCCAAGATTTGATCTCTCTCTGGCATGGGACTGGAGGATCCTCTGTTTGCAATATTGGCGATAGCGTATGTGCTCTGTAGCCTCAAGACTGCCAAGCCTGGGGGCAGGGCAGCCCAGCAGGTTCTACTCCGGCAGTGGGATTTTTTTTGTGTGACCTTGAGCAAGCTGTTGTCTTTCTGTGCCTCAGTTTCCCTACCTGCAAAATGGGGTTCTCCTGTTTTGTAAAGCTGCCTATTCAAGGGCACCCTGACTGCAGTCAGGTGATGAACATGTTGTAGGCTAGTGTAACTGCTGTAAAATTGTCCTTTTAAAGTCAAGTGGTGGAGCCCCTAGCTTTCTGGCTACTGTTATTTCAAAATACCCTCTGCTTCTGGAGTCTCTTGGATGAGATCCTAAGAGAGAGGGCCTGGGGTAATGGGGTGGGGGGGGGCGGAGACAGGGATGGAGATGGAGTTCCACACTCCAAGCCCAGATCCAGCTCCTGGATCTCCTGTGGTAACCTCTCAAATCTTGTCTTTATGTTCCTTACACTGGTAGAGGTTGGGGCCCGGGCTGGGAGGAATGCTCAGGTTTCAGGATCTGTAGCTGTCATACTAGAGCTACAGTGTGGTGCTGCAGCATCAGCAACTGTCTTCATGTGCTCTGTTCTCTGCTTGGCTTCCTCCCCACCATCCCTGGTCACAGGCAGCCCTTGAAGCCCTGGATGAACTCGATCTCTTTGGTGCCAAAGGAGGCCCTCAGTCAGTGATCCATGTCCTGACGGATGAGGTGCAGCATTGCCAGGTACGAGTGCTGCTCTGAGGGTCCAGCAGCTAGTGCTTCCTCCTGCCAGTCCAGCAGCCTGGAGTCTTGCTGTTCTTCTACAGAGAGGAAGAGCAGTCTGACTTCTTTACTCCTCTGAGTTTAGAGAAGTTTGATCCTAGACCATGTTGCTCTTGTCTCAGCTGACTGCAGTTGATTGATGGGAGGGAGATGTGTCTTAGGGCACAGCCCTGCACTAGCCGGGGTGGAGTAAATGATCCAATAGGTGTCTCATTCCAGTGATTCATCTCCATCCTGTAGGATCCCTCCAACTTGGTGCTCTGCTGAGGAAGAATGTTTATGCTGTAGGAAGCAGTAGCTCATGGCATGTGGCTCCCCCAGGAGTGCTGGTGGGGCGGGGAGGGGTGGCAAAAATCAAGTTGGCAAGGGTGCAACAAAGGGGGATACAGTCCTGCCCTTGGCCCTTGACCAGAGATGGGTGGCATAATGGTAGATCCCCTTCCCTGCAAGCATGACAGATGGGCTGCCAGGCCAAATATGAGTGGTTGGCATAGCAGCCTGGCTCACGGGGTCACCACACCACTCAAATTTGGCCCATTTTGGTTGCTTCTCCCCACCCCCTACACATTGCTGCACTCCTTCCCGCACCATTGGGCTCTCCCAGGTCACAGCCCTTTATAAATTTACAAATGGTTCCAGTCCAAGCACCCTGAACTCTCTTAGAGTTTGGATCTGAGCCTCCTGGCCCAGGCCCATCTTAGAATAACCCTAGCTCTTCCCTTTGTCCAGAACTGCCCTGCAAGTCCCATGGCGCACCCCACTGCCATAACATGATAATGCTGTGGCCCGTGGAAGCACTGACCCCCATAGCCTCGGCACTATTAAATGTGCAGAGGCCAGTGTTTGATATCAGTGTTTCTCCTTCTTCCTAGTCTATTCTCCATTCCATGCTGCCAAGGGCTTCGACTTCCAAGGAAATTGATGCCAGCCTCCTCTCAGTCGTCTCGTACCCTGCCTTTGCCGTGGAGGACAGTGAGCTGGTGGAGATAACGAAGCAAGAAATCATTACAAAGCTTCAGGTAAGCATCTCTCTAGGCTGCTTTTGACCCTTTCAAGGAAGGCTGTCCAGAACTGCATTTCCTGCTAACCTTCAGTGTCACAGGTAATAACTGCTAGGGCTCTACCCCAACAGAGAAATCACAAACACCTCTGTCAAGGCTGATTTCCCCCTTCTGGCACTTCGAGTGCAGAAGGTGGGGCCCACAAGAATTTTAAAAATTAGTATTTGTCACTCCAGACTTGTATTAAACCCCAAAGCTTACAGCTTTTCTCCGACCTTGGCTTGGTAAACGCTGCCACCACCCAAATGCAAACCCCTTGGAACCCAGGAAAGTGCACTTGGGAATTCCTTCCTATGGGTTACCCTCAAGCCCTTTCACTGCCCCTCCAGGGCAGAGCTGAGAAAGAAAACAAAGGAAATTAGCCGTTGACCTCTGCTAATTAAACAACATGCACAAACCTCTTAGGGACACACAAATCCAGTCCTGTTCTTAAAAAAGGTAAATTTTATTAAACTCAAAAAGAAAGGAAATACATTTGGAACTTAGGCTTTTTGCTAGATCTTAAAAGAAACGATTTAAAAAGTTAAGCATCAAGATAGCTCTCTTGAGGTTCAGCTTAAAGGTTACAAGTAAAACAAAAGCATCTGGGGTTAGCACAGAGCAGTCCACAAGCCAATAAGAAATAACCCTAATCACGTCTTTCTAGACATTCCCTAATTTACTTACATATCTGAGGCTTCAGATAAGTAGGTTCGAGGTATGAATTGATGATCTGTGATCATACCTGGCTTAAAGCTGCATACAGCATTGCTGCTCTGTATCTCTGCTCTCTCTCTCAGAGAACCACAACACACAGAGAAAGGGAAGTTTTTAAAACTGAGAAAAAAGTTCTAGCCTCCATTGGCTCTTTTGATCAGGTGCCCACTCCTTTTCCTTTACCTGGGCGACTTTGCTAACCCTTTACAGGTAAAGCAAGAAGAGAAGGGCCCTTAGCACAGGGTCAGATATGAGTGTCACCTTAAGCTGGGTAAAGGCCTTCTGATGCTCATCAGTCCACTTAACTGCATTCGGCTGGGTCTTTTTGTTCAGGTCTGTTAGTGGGGCAGCGATCTGGCTGTAGTATGGTACAAATTGCCTGTAATACCCGGCCAAGCCTAAGAAGGATTGGACCTGTTTCTTTGACTTTGGGACAGGCCACTTTTGGATAGCATCCACCTTGGCCTGTAGGGAGTCTATTGTTCCTTGACCCACCTGGTGTCCCAGGTAAGTCACTCTGTTTTGGCCTATTTGACACTTTTTGGCCTTAACAGTTAGTCCTGCCTGATGCGCTCAAAGACTTTTTCCAGGTGTTCTAGGTGTTTGGCCCATGAAGCCGAAAAAATGGCCATATCATCGAGGTAGGCAACTGCATATTCCCCCAATCCTGCTAGGAGACCATCTACAAGTCTTTGGAAAGTGGCAGGTGCATTTCGTAGCCCGAAAGGAAGCACATTAAATTCATACACCCCTGCATGGGTTGATGAAGCTGACCTTAACCCTGGCAGGTTCATCTAGCGGACTTGCCAGTACCCCTTGGTTAAGTCATATTGTAGGAGATGAACTGGCACGTTGGATAGTTGTCGGGACGAGTTCCACATTTAGCTTACGGTAGTCCACGCAAAAGCGTATTTCCCCATCTGGTTTGGGTACCAGAACTACTGGAGATGCCCATGCACTGGTAGAGGAGCGGATTATACCCATCTGTAGCATGTTTTGGATCTCCCGTTCTATAGCAGCTTAGGCATGAGAAGACACCCGGTAGGGTGGGGTTCTAATTGGGTGAGCATTACCTGTGTCAATGGAGTGGTATGCCCGGTCAGTCCATCCTGGGGTGGCTGAGAACAATGGGGCGAAGCTAGTGCACAGCTTCTTGATCTGTTGCCGCTGCAGACATTCCAAGGTTGTGGAGAGGGTCACCTCTTCCACGCCACCGTCACTCTTTCCTTCATAGTAGACACCCTCAGGCCACTCAGCGTCATCTTCTCCCTGGGCTTTAAACTGACAAAGCTTCAAGTCTCTGGAATAAAAGGGCTTGAGAGAATTAACATGGTACGCTTTAGGGTGGAGGTGAGAAATGCTGTGAGGTAGTTAACAGCTCCCAGGCGCTCTTGGACCGTGAATGGCCCTTCTCATGATGCTTCCATCATATGGGCCTGTTGCGCCTTCGAGACCATAACCTGGTCTCCTACCTTGAAGGAACGTTCTCTGGTATGTTTATCATACCAGGCCTTTTGCTCTTTCAGAGCATCCTTTAGGTTTTCTTTAGCAAGGGCTAAGGAGTGTCGGAGGGTGCTTTGTAGGCTGCTTACAAAATCTAGAATGTTAGTTTCTGGAGAAGGCGTAAACCCCTCCCATTGGTGCTTCACCAACTGTAATGGCCCCTTAACCTCATGTCCATACACGAGTTCGAATGGTGAAAACCCTAAACTGGGATGTGGTAGAACCCTGTAGGCAAAAAGCAACTGCTGCAACACTAGATCCCAATCATTGGAATGTTCATTTAGGAATTTACGTATCATGGCCCCCAAAGTTCCATTAAACCTTTCGACCAGGCCATTGATTTGATGGTGGTAAGGGGTAGCAACCAAGTGATTCACCCCATGAGCTTCCCACAGATTTTTCATGGTCCCTGCCGGGAAATTAGTTCCCGAATCTGTAAGGATGTCGGAGGGCCAACCTACCCTGGCAAAAATGTCTGTTAAGGCCTGGCACACGGTTTTAGCCCTGGTGTTGCTTAGAGCTGCTGCTTCCGGCCATTGGGTAGCAAAGTCCACAAAAGTCAGTATGTACTGCTTTCCTCTGGGGGTCTTTTTTGGGAAAGGACCCAGAATATCCACAGCTACTCGCTGAAATGGGACCTCAATTATGGGGAGTGGCTGGAGAGGGGCTTTGACCTGGTCTTGGAGCTTTCCCACTCTTTGGCACGCCTCACAAGACCGGACATAATTAGCAACGTCCTTGCCCATCCCCTCCCAGTGGAAGGAGTTCCTCAGCCTGTCTTTGGTTCTGTTCACCCCAGCATGGCCACTGGGATGATCATGGGCTAAGCTTAAGAGCTTTCCCCAGTACTTAGTTGGAACCACCAACTGTTTTTGTGGATGCCAGTCGTCTTGGTGTCCACCAGAAAGAGTCTCCTTGTATAAAAGTCCTTGTTCTACAACAAACCGGGATCGGTTAGAAGAGCTGAGAGGCGGTGGGGTGCTCGGTGCCGCCGCCCAAGCTTTCTGAAGGCTGTCATCTGCTTCCTGCCCAGTCTGGAACTGTTCCCTTGAGGCTGGAGCTGGGACTCAGTTCTCCTAGACTGGGGACTTGGGCTTGGTCTCCTCTGGAAGTGATGTAATTGATGGGGTTTGAGTCTGTGTGGCTCGTGTGCACCTGGTGGTATTTCAGGCTCTGCCTGAGCCTCTTTGGTATGGTTGTCTGTTGCTTCTGCAGTTCAGGCTCTTGTCCCTTCTGGCATTGGGGTTGAAGGTGTGGTTGCCTTGCTGTGCTGGTGCTGTTCCAGTTCCGGCTGGACTGGAGGTGTTGTGGCTGGGTTCAGCCGTTGCATGGGATCCGGGTCCCACTTCGTCTGGGTTCTGTGTAACACACGACAGGTTCTCTGTGGACGGCTCAGGAATAGGATGGGTCTGGGAAGCTGCTGGTTTGGCGCGGTGTAACCATTCCTCTCTCTGGACTGCTTAACTTGCATTGGCCAAGTCTCCCCAGTAGCATGGGATGATAATTGTCATAGACTGCAAAAGTCCACATTCTGACCAGCTTGTACTGGACAGGCAGTTCAGCTGTAGGCAAGTCACAGCTTGTGACATGAAGGGGTAAATGTTCACTTTTGGCCTGGGTTGATGAGGTTTGGGATCACGAAGGATTGGTGATAGCTGACACTTGTGCCCGTGTCTCTCCACGCGGT
>NC_133776.1:60560477-60573638 GCF_003597395.2 Chelonoidis abingdonii
CAGCTTGAGCCTCGCTCTTACAAAGAATCTTGTTAAAAAACTTAACACATCTGCCCCAGGCTGGCTTTCCAAGCAGCTAGTTAAGAAGAGTGAAAAAAATTCACGGCTTTATGGTTCTTCAACACAATTCCCACGCTGCCACGATGTCACAGGGTTTTTTCCCACTTTGAACGTTTAGCGCTCCAAAAAGTGGGGACTGATGTCACTTCTAAGCTTATTTCTATAGCTGATTGGTCGCTTGCCCAGCCAAATAATTAGTAGCGTTTTGCACACTTCTGTTCCCAAAACTTCCCGGGACCAGACCCACAACCCCTGAGTCTTACACAGGAGAACATAAAACCATTCCCCCTTCTCCCTGACCCCAGACTTTCTTCCTGGTTGGCTTGGGAAGCTATAACAGATCCAAACTCCCTGGGGATTCTTAACAAGAGAAATTCTAAACCTTCCTTCCTGTTCCCCACCATCCCTTGGTGAATTTAGACTCAATCCCTTGTTCCACAACAAGGAAAACATCAATCAGGTACTTCTTACATTTTTTACTTTTTCTTTTTTTTATCTCTGTCACTTCAGGGGAAAATGTTAAGGGGATTCGAGTATATAATAGGAGGACTTCCCTCCCTGCCCCCGCCTGATTTCAAAGTTACAGCAAACAGAGGTGAAGATCCTTCCAGCAAAAGAATAAACATTCACAAGTGAGAAAACAACATACTAATCCGCCTTGCTGGCTACTTCAAGGTTTGAAGTAAAGACGATTCATAAGATTTTGGAGAGTCTGGTTATACGTCTGTCCTTTGTCCCGCAAGAGCGAAGCGAACAACGAACAAAACAAACAACACAATCAAAGACTTCCCTCCACCAAGATTTGAAAGTATCTTGTCCCCCCATTGGTCCTCTGGTCAGGTGTCAGCCAGGTTTACTGAGCTTCTTAACCCTTTACAGGTAAAAGAGACATTAACCCTTAACTATCCGTTTATGACAAATCCCAACCCCATACTGACACACAAACCGAAGTGAGCCACCTTGGCTGGTGTATAGCTAATAAAAGAGGACAATGAAAGGGGGTGGGATAGGTGAGAAAGAGGGCCTGAAAGCCATGGTGGGCTGTATGCTGGGTGGCTGTTCTTTAGTGACACTCTAACTCTGCTGTACAGTAACTGCTCACTTAAAGTCTTCCTGGTTAATGTTGTTTCGTTCTTATGTTGCTGATCAATTAGAGAACATGCTCATTTAAAGTTGTGCAATACTCTCTTATAATGTTGTTGTTTGGCAGCCACCTGCTTTGTCCACTGCTTGCAGAAAGAGCAGCCTGTTGAATCTAGCTAGTGGGGGCTTGGAACCAGGGTGGACTGGCAACCCCCTATCAGACCCCTGCTCCCCTAAGTTCCCTGTGCGGCAGCTGCCCAGCAGGCTATCAGTTGCCTGGCAGTTCAGCTGTCCCTCCCCCCACTGCTGGCTGCTGCTCTTGGGAGCCTCCTGATGGCTGTGTGGGGGGATGGGGGGAGGGAGAAGGGTGATTAATGTCAGGGTGTCCCCATCCCCCCCGCTCCTGCCCCCTGCTTAACCCATCTTCAGAGAGCTGGGGTGGCATGGGGACGATGGAGGTGACAGGCCTCAGGACAGGAGGAGCTTGCTGGCAGCAGCTGCTGTCTCAACTTGCTGATCTACTTAAAAGGGCAGTGTACTTAGAGTTGGGTCAGCGTACTTAAAGGGGCAATGCGTGCGCTCTCTCACACACAGGGTGTATGTCTGTGTGTGTGTGTGTGTGTCTCTCTCTCTCTCTCTCTCTCTGCCATGTTGTCTCCCCTCCCTCCATTCCTGCTGCCTTGTAGAATGTGAGGCTACATTGTTGTTAATGTGTTTACTCTTGAGGGCTCAGCGGAGTACTAGTTCATCATTTAGCAGTAAGGCATTCCCTGGGAAATATTCTACCCTCTGACTCCACCACCTCAACTAAGCTTCACAGTCATCATTGGTGTGTACAGTATTAAATTGTTTGTTTAAAACTTATAGTATGTGTGCATAAATAAAAAATACAGCCTTTTGTCTGACAAAAAAAAAAATTAGGTCTGCAACCTAACACCTCTCACCCCTCCCCCATTTACATTAATTCTTATGGGGAAATTGGATTTGCTTAACATTGTTTTGCTTAAAGTAGCACTTTTCAGGAACATAACTCCTTGCTTAAAGTTATAGTGACTGTAACTGCATTGTATCCAGCAGTGAGGAATGGATCCTTGTCCCAAAGTGAATTTCCCTTTCTCTTCCAGGGGCGTTATGGCTGCTGCCGGTTTCTCCGAGATGGGTACAGGACCTCTAGAGAGGTGTGTATTATGGGATTTGCTGGCTGGATTTTCCTTTGCTTTGCACCAGGCAGCTGCCTGATTGATGGAGTGGTGGGGGTGGGGGGTGTCTCTAGTTCCTTTTACTACACTTAAAACATCAGCCCTGAGATGGTTTGGGTTAAAGGAAGTCCATCTAAAACTGTCTGGCACAGGAGGGGATGATGGAGGGGCCCTTTAATTCAGGAATCACTAAAGCTTCCACGTAGTAACACAGCCAAGAGAGCCAGCATGCAGTGGCCAATGGAGCAGCAGTGTTGGGTCACAGAGGGAACCCTGGTGACTGAGGGCTATGGAAGGAGAGGAGGAGTGTTTGCTGCTAGGGGATTATATCTATCCACCCTGGTACTGAGGCCTGCTGTGGGGATGGGGCATGTTTCCTGGGTTAATGTCTCCAGGGGAGGTAGAGGGGACCTGCCATCTCTTGCAGGAGTCCTGCGTAGTCAGGGCCTTCAGCCCCCTCCCAATTCTGCTCCTGCTGTGCTCTGCTTGGGCAAGATTAGCAGCACTTGGACAGTGATCAGCACTGAGCTCCATACTGATCTGCATCTATGAAGACCCTTGCCCCTGGGAAATACGACCTTCCAGGAGTGGGGGAGTTGCTTGGGAGAAGCTCATTTCCTCCTCTTCCTCTCCAGCACTCCCATTCTGCTATCACACAGCTGAATGCCTGTGAAAGATGGAACCCTGCTCCTCCCCATCCTTGGGGTTTCTGTAGGACCCGCCTCCTCCCCACTGGACTTCTGCTTTGAAGCTGTGTACATTTGTAATAATTACATAACAGATGATGGGGGTGAACTATGTACAACTCCGCTATACTCCCTGTTCCTGCATCTCAGCTTAACTCTGCCAAAGCCAGACCAGAGATGTCTCTTCTGGGCCTTGTGGGAACACATTATACAGAGTGAGGCTCACAGCTATTGTATGCAAAACCTTGAGCTTTGGTGTTAATGACAGCTACCAGTCAGCTGCCAGGAGAGGGAATCCTATGATTTCTAAGTAAATATTTTAATACACACATTATAAACAGTATTTGGAATACTTACACATTTTAAACAGAAGATATTGGGTAGCAAATCTACTGGTGTTCCTTGCACTGACTTTCACCACTCTGCTGCTGTCATGTATATTTCACGGTGAGTGCTACACTTTTTAGCAGGCACGTTCCCTACTGATCTTAAAATGTAGTCTGTGTCACTTGGATTCTTCCCAGTTTGAGAAGAAAGCGTTTCATAGCTTTGTCAGAAAATAGCAGTCTGGGAATCCTTTCAGCTAGCAGCATTCTAGCCCTTGGGTTAATAATGATCTAAACTGTAGTAATAGATATGTAATAGTAATTTATATGGCTATGACCTAGGTATTGACTGGTCTCAGTTTCTGGGGAGATCGGAAAGCTGTAGCCTGTATCCAAAATGATATGTTGGGATCAGCTTGTAAAATCACATGCTGCCCTATAAACCTGGGTTATGCAGTCATGCACGATGGGCAGCTACCCCCTGCCTTTGGATGCAGTTCCCAGGGCTGGAGCAGTTCATGGCCAGATGGTCACCATGTGAGCACCCAGCTGCCGAAGCAGTCAGGAGAGGATGGCTCAGAAGGGAGAGGGCATTGGGCCACTGGGCCAGAACAAGCCTCCAGCTGTAGCTTTGCGTGACGTGATCCAACGTATCTCTGCACAGGACCCAAATCGCCTCTATTACGAGCCTGCTGAGCTGAAGCTCTTTGAGAACATTGAGTGCGAGTGGCCTTTGTTCTGGACCTATTTCATTATCGACGGGATCTTCAGTGGCAATGTAGAACAGGTAAGATGTGGGATGGAGAGGGCACTCGAATTGGGGAGGGGAGCCTGGCTTTATGGGGAAAAATAAGCTAATTGTTTGCCTGTCAAACACAGTCCCCTGGGTGCCCTTGTCAGTGTCTCTATCTCCTCCGCTCCAGGTGCACCCTGCTTTGTTATCCTGGGGTCTCAGAACTGCTGCGCTGCCTTTGTGTTTTTTACTGTAGTGCCTAGGAGCCCAGTTATGGGCCAGGTCCCCCATTATGCTTGGCCCCATACAAACGGAGCAGAAAGACACCCCCTGCGCCCAGTGGTTTACAAGGGAATAAACACTGAACTGCTGGCATGGCTGCTGGGGGAGAGGGGCCAGGCTCTGCGCTCCCCTATGTGCATAGAGTGAGCACATCGGTTCTGCATGTTGCTATTTAACACTTACATGTGCATTCCTAATCCCAGTTGCTCCCATGGGGGTGGGGAGGTCTGGGGCTAAATTCCCTGTAAGCCACATGGTCATATAGTAACTTATTAAGTGCTGCACAGGCGCTCGGGGAACCCACCTGGCCGAGACCTCCCGCAGCCAGGGGAGGGGCACCCTGGACCCAGACCTGGGGAGGAGAGAAGTATGCACTGTGGGGAGTCCTCTCGCTCTCTCTTCCCCCCCCACTCCCCTCTGTAGCCATGGGGCAGCCTGCATCTCATCCCCCTGGCCCCATCCCAGAGTCCACACCCACTCCTCCCAACCTTCTATCCAAGCCCTGAGCCCCTCATCCCTGGTCCCACCCCAGAGCCCGCATCCCCAAGTGGAGCCTGCACACCGCTGAACCTCGACCCTCTGCCTCAGCTGTGAGCCCCCTCCTACACTCTGAACCTCTCGGCCCCACCCCACCACATGAATTTTGTTATGCACCAATATGGAGGTGATGTGTCTGGGAGCGCTGCCCTTGGGGATGTTGTGTTGGGAGCTGATTTCCTGTGGTGCTTCCCCCTCAGGTCCAGGAGTACAGGGAGGCTCTTGAAGGTGTGCTCATCAAGGGGAAGAACGGAGTTCGCCTGGTGCCGGAGCTATACAGCGTCCCTCCCAATAAGGTAGCAGGGCAACCTCCATCTTGAGCACTTCCCTAACGGCAGGCTGTGGCATGACACACCTGCCTCCATTTCCCCTTCACAGTCTGTGTCTCAGCAGCAAATTCAAACCCTTTTATTCATGTGAAGAGCCACAGTCTGCAGATCCCTCATGGTAAAAGGCAGCTTCTCCCTAAACCCCAAAGTAAAACACGGTCCCAGGACAGCAGCTCTTCAGTCCCATTCAGAGGTCACCCACCAGAGTCATTAACCGTGATGTGATTGGAATAACAGAGATTTGGTGGGATAACTCACATGACTGGAGTACTGTCATGGATGGATATAAACTGTTCAGGAAGGACAGGCAGGGCAGAAAAGGTGGGGGAGTTGCATTGTATGTAAGAGAGCAGTATGACTGCTCAGAGCTCCGGTATGAAACTGCAGAAAACCTGAGTGTCTGTGGATTAAGTTTAGAAGTGTGAGCAACAAGGGTGATGTCGTGGTGGGAGTCTGCTATAGACCACCAAACCAGGGGGATGAGGTGGACGAGGCTTTCTTTTGGCAACTAGCAGAAGTTACTAGATCATAGGCCCTGGTTCTCATGGGAGACTCAATCACCCTGCTATCTGCTGGAGAGGCAATAGACGGTGCACAGACAATCCAGAAGTCTTTGAAATGTGTAGGGACAATTCCTGGTGCACGTGCTGAGGAACACACTAGGGCAAGAACTCTTCTAGACCGGCTGCTTACAAACAGGAAGAGTTAATAGGGGAAGGCAAAGTGTGCATGGGAACCTTGGAGGCAGTGGACATGAGAGTGGTCGAGCAGAATCCTGAACAAGGAAGAAGGAGAGCAGCAGGTTACGGACCCTGGATTCAGAAAGCAGATTTGACTCCCTCAGGGAACTGTATGGGCAGGATCCTGTGGAAAAATAATATTGAGGGGGAAAGGAGTCCAGTGAGGCTGGCTGTATTATAAAGATCCTTATTGAGGTGCAGGAAAAAACCATCCACATGTGTAGCAAATAGTAATTATTGGCAGGCAACCAGCTTGGCGTTAACAGTGAATCTCTGCTGATCATAACACAAAAAAGAAGCTTACAAGAAGTGGAATATTGGAAACAATGACCAGGGAGGGTTAAAAATATTGCCTCAGCCATGAGGAGTGAAATCAGGAAGGCCAATCCACCTTTGAATTAAACTAGCAAGGATGTTAAGAGTAACAAGCAGGGGCTTCTTGCAGGTATGTGTTTAGCAAAGAAGGAAGTCAAGGAAAGTGTGCGGGCCCTTACTGAATGAGGGAGCCAGCCTAGGACAGAGGTATGTGGAAAAGACGAACAAGGTCAGCTCCACGACTGCTCGACTGCGGCAGCACAGTATGGGAAGGCAACCAGCCCTTGGAGAGAAGTGTTCTGGACTATTTAGAAAACTGGACGAGCACGTCCATGGGGACTGAGATGATAGCTCGAGGGTGCCTAAAGATTGTTTGATGTATTGGAGCCGTTAGCCATTCTCTTGAACACTCATGAGCGAATGGGGGCAGCCAAATGATGGAAAAAAGGCTAATTGTTAGTGCCCATCTTTAAAAAGGATAAGAAGAGGATCGGGACTTACGGCCAGTCAGTCTCTCCTAGTCCTGAAAAAAAATCATGGAGCAGGTCCTCAAGAATCAATTCTGAGTAGAGAGAAAGTGATCAGGAACGAGTCAGCATGGATTGCACGGGCAAAGTCGCGCGATCGGACTACTCATACAGTGCCATTCTATGAGGGAAGATACTGGGTCTGGATGAGGAAGCAGTGGATGTGTTATTCCTTGACTTTAGCCAAGCTTTTATACGGCTCCCACAGTATTCTGCCAGCCAGTTAAAGTACGTTATGGGCTGGAGTAAATGACTATAAGGATGTGGAAAGGCTGGCTAGTTGTCGGCTCCACAGTGTGATCAATGGCTCCATGTTAGTTGGCAGCGGTTTTTAAGCGGAGTGCCGCAAGGCTGGTTTTGTTCAATTTTCATAATGATCTCTAGGATGTGCGTGTGGACTTTGCACTCTTCAGGCAGTTTGCGTGACACTAAACTTGAGGATAGTAGTAGGATACGAGGGACCTAGGCAATTAGGACTGGGTCCAAAGAACCTGATGAGGTATCAACAAGGACGAGTGCAGAGTCCTCGCTTTTCTGGACGGAGAATCCCATCCCTGTTACAGACTAGGGACGACATGGTTTAGGAAGGCAGTTCTGCAGAAAAGGACCTAGGGTTACAGTGGATGAGAAGTGGTTGAGTCCTACAGTGTTGCCCTTGTTTGCCAAGACTAACGCATTTTTGGCTTTACCTTCGGGGCATTTTGCAGCAGATCGAAGGGAACTGATCTTTCCCTCTGTTTGGACATTTGGTGAGGCTCATCGGTAGTACTGTGTCAGTTTGGGCCCCACACTACAAGGATGTGGAAATTGGACAAAGGTCAGTGACGAGGCAAAAAATGATTAGGGGTAGGTGGACACACATTGATTATGAGGAAAGGCTTATGAGGGGAACTGGTCTTGTTTAGTTTTAGAAGAGAAGAAGATGGGTGAGGAGTTGAGGATTTGATAGTGCTTTCAACTCCTGAAAGGGGGTTTCCACGAGGATGGATCAGACTGTTCTTAGTGGTACCTGATGACAGAACACGGAGTAATTGGTCTCAAGTTGCTAGTGGGGAGGTGGTTAGGTTTGGATATTAGAAAACTTTCACTTAGAGGGTGGGATAGCACTGGAATGGGTTACCTAGGGATGTGATGGAATTCTTCCTAAGAGGTTTTTTTAAGGTCAGGCTTTACAGCCTGGCTGGGATTGTTTAGTTGGAATTGGTCTGCTATTGAGCAGGGGGTTGGACTAGATGACCTCCTGAGGTCCCTTCCAACTCTGATATTTTATGATTCTATGAACACTCAGTCCCAGTTCCATTCCTCTGTCCCAGGGACCCACTCTCCAGGCCTCCCGCTGAGAGTTCCCAGACCTGCTGCTGTCCCATGAGCCATGAAATGTTACTCTCCCTTGAAGCCTTGGGGCTCAGCCTTCTCCTGTAGCCCCAAGTCAGGTCTCCTGTGACAGAGGCTCCTCTGCCCTAGGGCTCCTCACCTGTGTACTCCATCCTGCTCCAGGGAACCTCCCTCCAGGGCCAACCCTTGCTGCTGGGCTCCTCCCACAGCCCTCCCTCCACTCGGTCTTCTGCCAAAGTGTGCCCTATAGTGTTAGTCTCCTAGGCCTCCCAACCTGTGAGGCCTCCTCTGCTCCTGGGATCCACCCTCGAGAATCAACCCCTTGCTTCTGAGCCCAGCTTGCACTGACTAAGCTGACTCTGCCACAAGTTCTTTGGCCCCTTGGTAGGGTCCTCCAGCTCTAGCCAGTGCTCCCGACAGTTTTCTTATGGCGGGTCTCCTGCAGTTCTTTCCCTCAAGCAACTCCCTGCTCCTTCTGCCTGTTATCTGGCCTCAGGCAGCTCCCACTTGCCCAGTCTTGTCTCCATCTCTCTGTGTATGTGACCCAGGTGCCTTCTCTTAAGCCTCGTTGGGCAGCAGCTGCCCTGTCACAGTCACTGGGCCCCACTTCCTCTTAAATGAGCCAGTGGGTGACAGGGCTGCACCTTATGCCCAGGGCCCAGGCTCTTGCTTGAAGCATTAGAGGTAACAGGAGTCAAAAGGGATCCAATCTCCCTTCCCCTGCCACCCCATAGATGCTCCCTCTACCAGTGCCCAAAGTGGGGAGGGGCAGTGATGACAGCTGTTATCCAAGACACCTGTGCATCACTGTCCACCTGCCTGGGCAGGGGCAATGTGGGGTGAAGCTGGGCACCCCTGCTGAATACTCAGAACAACTGGGGCTGATACCTGCAGGAATCCCCCTGCTGACTTTCCCCTCCCCCTTGTGCATGGGCTGGGTGGGGTGAGCATGGCTTGCTGGGTCTCGTCTCCAGTGTGCTCCATTCCTGGTCAGGACTAAGACTGGACATTGCTGTGACCCCTGCCCTATGGGTTGAGGGGATGTCCATCACGCCAGTTCTCTGGGTTAACGCTGCCCCCTTACCAACTGGTGTGTGGGGTTGGGGGGTGGGCAGGGTCTGTGTGCTCCCTTCCCTCTGAGGTCAGAACAGCTGGCTCCAACACCCCCCGACCTCAGGCCTGCTGTCCTCAGGATGGAGTGGGTACATCTGCGCTGCCCTTCAGCTCATTGCAGCACTCACTGTGTACGCACTGCTTGTTCCAATGGGTGTCGCTTGTTGTTGAGGCACCTGCCCTGCCAGGCAGTACTTTAGCGGTGTTCTAAGCTCTGCTGGCTGCCCTTTGCCTCCCCTCTGTCAGTCTCTAGGTCTGTGTGCCTGACCCCAATGAACCAAATGTCTGAAAGCAGCCCAGGAGGAAGGGGCATGCAGGGGCAGCTATGATCTCCTGGGGATGGGTACTTTTAAAATGTGTCAATTGCCTTTAAAGTCAGCATCCAGCTGCCAAGAGTGAGAGGATGCCACAGCCACGCTGGGGATCCTCTGGTAGCCTAAGAACTCTGCTGCACTAAATCAGGAAGATCCATGGGAATGCTGCTACAATGCTGTGTGGAAGCTCTAGCTGCTTCCAAGAGATTTGCATTGGGAGGCCCTGAATGTGTGGTATTGGCCTCCCCTAGCTAACTGGGAGGAGGGTGGGGAGGTAGGGAATCTCCCATCAGGGCATGGGAGGGGAAGCTTGCCTTGGTAACACCCCACCCCAATAAGAGAGGAGCCCCCAGGTATGTGATGACAGTTCTAAAGAAACGTTCCCTGCTGGGCAGTGGGTTAATGCCTTGCAACATCTACTAGGCTGTAGCCACTGTAGGCTGCCCGATCTCACACTTTTTTTTTTTTCTTCCAGGTGGATGAGGAGTATATGAATCCCCACACTGTTGACCGAGTCCCTATGGGCAAGCTGCCCCACATGTGGGGCCAGTCTCTCTACATCCTGGGGTGCCTGATGGCAGAGGTGAGATCACACCTGTCACTCTGGCCTGTCAGTTAGTCCAAACTTAGCAGCTCTGGTTGCTGAGGTATTTGTCTGCTCAGGAGTCAGTCTTCATTCCTGTTGCATTAAACATCGAGTTGCTGAGCACTCTTGCCTCCACCATGGTCAGTGGGAACTGGGCAAACTTAGCACCAGGCCCAGAAGATCTTTAAATTTGCAAGAATTGTCCATAACTTCATGGAATATGTGGTTCTTCTTCGAGTGTGTGCTCATATCCATTCCATTTAGGTGCGTGCGCACCGCTTGCACGTTCGTCGGAAGATTTTTACCCTAGCAACACTCGGTGGGTCGGCTGGGCGCCCCCTGGAGTGGCACCGCCATGGCGCCGGATATATACCCCTGCCGACCCAACCGCCCCTCAGTTACTTCTTACCGCCCATGTTGGTCATTGGAACAGTGGAGTGCGGTTTACTGACCTACACCTCCCTAGCTACTCGTAGTTCTCTAGATATTTTGTTGTGTATATAGTTATAGTTAATTTTTATTGTTCATAGTTAGTGTATAGTTAAGAGGGGTTTGGGGATTAGCCCCTTCCCCACACCCGGTGCTGGGGCCCATGCCCGGTTCACGGGTTTCAAACCGTGCTCAGCCTGTCATAAACCGATGCTGACAGGAGATCAACCCAACTCCTGCTTTAAGTGCCTCGGGGAATCTCACCTGACAGATAAGTGTCGTATTTGCAAGGCTTTTAAGCCGAGAACGAAAAGGGATCGGGACTTTCGGCTAAAGCAGCTCTTCATGGAGGCTGCTCTTACCCCTCCGGCTTCGGCACCGAGCGCTGGTCAATCGGCGGGCAGAAGCACCTCCTCGGCACCAGACCGCGCTGGTACTGCCAAGGCCTCTCGGCACCGGCCGTCGCTGGCACCGAAGTCGACTTGGCACCGCTCCCTCTCCCCGAGGTCAAGAGAGCCTAAGACTCCTGCTGATTCCATGCCACCTGCACCACAGCCAGAGAGCTCATCTAAGTCGGATCACCCAGCACCAACACCTGCCATGGTACGACTACGAGGGCTGTCAAGTCTGGTGCCTGTCAGCTCCCCAGCGCGAGCCGTGGTTGAGCTTACTATTCCATCCACGCCGGAGACATTCTCAACGGCGAGGGATCTGATTGCCATGACAGAGTTGATGCTGCTTCAACCTCTGGCACTGCCGGTGTGGGTAATACAGTCTATCGGCAAGCCTGCCTTGATAAGACCATCCTCTGTCGGCACAGCAGAGCGGCATTGTTCACGATCACGGTCCCGCAGATGTTCCAGGTCCCATTGGCGCTCCTGCTCCCGACGCCTCTCACAGTCCTGGTACCGTTCTCCTCCTCGGTACCGGTCGCACTCGCGGCACCGGTTGGTATTCCGTTCGCCGGCCCTCTACTCTCGGCACCGTTCCAGCTCCCGGCACCGCTCTAGGCACTGTGACTCCCGTAGCCGCTCCCAACGTCGACCTTGATCTCGGTCGACCTCCTGGCACCACTCTGGTCGCAGGTCCCGATCTCGTTCCCAGTACTGGTATGCCTCCCGGTACCGGTCCCTGGTGCCGAGTAGGGCAGGGTCCGCTAGAGACAGAGACTCTGCCCAGGGCTTTTCAGCACCTCCATGGCCATCCAGACATGCATCAGTGTCATCCCACGTGGACAGCTCTTATGCTCAGGACCGCGATTCTGATGTGCCCACCAGCGTCTTCCAAGAGGCCCAGGACCAAGGACCCCATCAGTGGTCTTTCTGGACACCTTAGGCATACCACCAGGCCCAAGGCGTACCAGTAGTTCTATCCCGCTCTGTCTCATCAGAGCACCGAGTGCCAGAGGCGACGGTTAGCTGTCCCCCTCTGACTGCTGTGGAGGAAGCCCCAGTTCACCCACCGGACTCCCAGGTTCCTCTGGAGCAGGAGATCGCCCAAGAGCAACAGGCCAGCCAGGACCCGCTCGTCGCCAGCATCTCCTCTTCCTCTTCTCCAGATGAGGCGATGGCAGGAACATCCTTCTCGGGTCCTCCTCCAGTCGACCCGAGAGCTCATCAGGACCCCCAAAGGAGGGTAGCACTCAATATGAACCTCCAGGTGGAGGAGGTCCCAGAGGTAGAGGACCCGGTAGTGGACATTCTATCGGCGGATGCCCCCACTAGAGTGGCCCTACCATTTATTCGGACCATCCAGGCGAATTCCAATACTATATGGCAGTCCCCAGCCTCTATCCTTCCTGTGGCCAGGGGAGTCAAGCGTAAATATATGGTGCCCTCTAAAAGGTACAAGTACTTTGTATGTCCATCCTCCTCCCTTCTCACTAGTCATCCAATCCATTAATAAGAGGGAATGCCATGGCCAGCAGGCGCCAGCCCTGAAATCTAAGGAGGCTAAGCGAATGGACCTACTCGGCCGCAAGGTGTGCTCGGCAGGGGCCCTACACCTCTGGGTGCAAATCAACAAGCCTTGCTTAGCCGCTATAATTATAACACCTGGGTGGCGGTGGGTAAGTTTACGGAGCTTCTCCCTCAAGACTCCCGCCAAGAGTTCGCTGCCCTCTTGGAGGAAGGGAAAAAAGTGGCCAGAACTTCCCTCCAGGCCTCGTTGGATGTAGCAGACTCAGCAGCCAGGACTCTGGCCTCGGGTGTTGCCATGAGGCGCATCTCATGGCTTCAGGTTTCAAACCTCCCACCGGAGCTGCAGTATACCATTCAGGACTTACCATTTGATGGTAAAGGCCTCTTCTCAGAAAAGAGTGACCCTAGGCTGCAAAACCTGAAGGACAACAGGGTCATAATGCGCTCTCTCAGCATGCATACGCTGGTGACCCAACGCAGGCCTTTCCGTCCCCAGCCTCACCACCCATACTCTGTGCCTAGACAAAGACTTTGGCAGGCGGCATGGCTGAGGTGGTCGCAGATGACTGTCAGGACCCCAAGGGGGCCAAAATCAAGGTCCCTCGAAACCACCACCGGGACCAAAGACGAACTTTTGAAGGTGCGCCC
>NC_133776.1:60577447-60652254 GCF_003597395.2 Chelonoidis abingdonii
TGGAACCCGGAGTAGAGGGCGGGCCCGGGTTCCCCCCCAAACCTCCCAACTCCTGATCAGACACAGGAGGAGTTGACCCAGACTGTGGGGAAGATCACCGAGGTGAGCAAATCTGCCAAGAAGCGCAGGACCCACCAAGGTAGAGAAGGAACTTTGTCACAATAGTTATAGTTATAGTTAGTTAATATATATAGTTTAGTGGGGGTTGGGCATTAGCCTTTTCCCCGCACCCAGTGCCGGGGCCCATGCTTGGTTCACCGGGGTTTAAACCGTGCTCGGCCTGCCATAAGCCGATGCCCACAAGCGATCCCCATGACGCGTGTCTAAAGTGCCTTGGGGAATCGCACATTACAGATAAGTGCCATATTTGCAAGGCATTTAAACTGAGGACAAAGAGAGAGAGACTTTCATCTAAAGAATCTCCTCAAGGAGGCTGCTTTGAACCCTCCGTCCTCGGCACCGAGTGCGGAGCACTTCACTAGCAGCGCTCCTCCGGCACCGGACCGTCCCGGCACCGCAAAGACACCGCGGCACCGGCCTTCTCTGGCACAGGGACCTGCTTGGCACCAATCTCTCTTGCTGAAGCAGAAGATGTCGAAGTCCTCCGCTGCCTCTGTCCCCTCGGTTGGACCGCCCGGCACCTGCACCTGCCGCGGTACCGACTGCTGCAGTACCGTCAACTCCAGTCCCACAAGGGCCGTCGAGTCTGGTCTCTGAGAGCTCCCCACCGAGACCTGTAGTTGAGTTTACGGTCCTTTCTACTCCGGAGACATTCTCCACAGCCAGGGACATTATCGCCATGACAGAGTCTGTCCTGCCTCAACCCCCAGCACCGCCAGTGTGGGTACTACACTCCAGAGGCAAGCCGGCTATAATGAGACCTCCTTCAGTCTGCCCGGCTGACCGGCACCGATCACGATCCAGGTCCTGGGGCCGTTCATGGTCTTATAGATGATCACGATCCCGGCGCCGCTCACCTATCTGGTACCGGTCGTACTCGCGGCACAGATCGACATCTCGGCCTCCACGGTACTCTCGGTACCACTCCAGCTCCTGGCACCGCTCCTGGCACCGCGACTCTCGCAGCCATTCACGTCGTAGATCTTCGAGATCCAGGTCGACCTCCCGGCACCGCGCCGGTTGCAGGTCCCGGTCTCGTTCTCGGCACCGGTATGACATCGATGGCGAGACAGACGGACCCTTACCACGGCCTCTCAGCTCCTCCCTGGCCGTCCTAGCACTCCTCTGCGTCTTCCCAGATGGACAGTGCGTATGCCCAAGACAGGGACACGAATGTGCCCACCGTGCTATTCCATGAGCCCCAGGCTCAGGATCACGGACCTCAACAGTGGGCATTTTGGACACCCTGGGCATATCATCAGGCCCAAGGTACACATCCAGGCCCATCGTGTTCTGTCACATCAAGATACCGGGTGCCGGAAGCCACTATTAGCCGTCCTCCTCCTTCTGTTTCGGAGGAGATGTTGGTCCAGCCACAGGACTCCCAGATCCCTAGGGAGACGGAGGCTGTCCACCAAGAGGAGCCCTCAACTGACCCGCTTGTCCCAGGTCTCTCCTCATCCTCCTCCCCTGACGAGGTGGTGGCTGGAACGTCGGCGGTAGGCCCTCCACCAATCGATCTGAGGGCCCACCAGGATCTCCTCAGGCATGTTGCACAGAACATGAACTTGCCAGTCGAGGAGGTCCTGGAGGTAGAGGACCCAGTGGTGGACATCTTAACATCGGATGCCCCCACGAGAGTGGCCCTCCCCTTTATACGGATGATCCAGGCCAATGCCAACACAATCTGGCAGTCTCTGGCCTCTGTTCCACCTGCTGCCCAGGGAGTGGAATGTAAATATATGGTGCCCTCCAAGGGCTACGAATATTTGTACGTCCATCCCCCGCCTTGCTCCCTAGTTGTCCAGTCAGTCAACGAGAGGGAACGCCATGGCCAGCAGGCCCCAGCCCCGAAATCAAAAGACGTGAGGTGCATGGACTTACTGGGGCACAAAGTCTATTCTGCAGGGGCGCTCCAACTCCGCGTGGCTAATCAACAAGCCCTCCTTAGCCGCTATAATCATAATATGTGGGCGGCGGCGGACAAATTCAAGGAGTTGCTCCCGCAGGACTCCTGACAGGAATTTGCGGCCATCCTGGACGAGGGAAAAAAGGTGGCTAGAACGTCCCTCCAGGCTTCCCTGGATGCCGCAGACTCAGCAGCCAGGACCCTAGCCTCTGGGGTGACTATGAGGCGTATCTCATGGCTGCAAGTCTCAAGCCTTCCCCCGGAGCTCCAACATACAATCCAGGACCTCCCCTTTGAAGGGCAGGGCCTGTTTTCAGATAAGACAGACCCTAGGCTCCAAAGCCTAAAAGACAACAGGATGATTATGTGCTCACTGGGCATGCATACGCTAGTGACTCAGCGCAGGCCGTTCTGCCCCCAGCCACACCGCTCTTATCCTCAGCCCAGGCAGAGACAGGACTTTGCTAGAAGGTGGGGTAGAACTGGTCGCCGGAGGCAGTCAGGCAACCAAGGGGGCCAGAACCAAGGTCCCCCCAAACCTTCCACAGGGCCGAAACCCTCCTTTTGAAGGTGCACCCAAGGGCGTCATACCAGTGTCGTCAAACGATCCGTTCCCTCCTTTCTCCAACTGCCTCTCCCTTTTCCTCCCTGCGTGGTCCTGGCTAACGTCAGATTGCTGGGTCTTACACACGCTGGGATTTGGGCATCGCCTCCAATTTATTTCATTCCACCCCCCTTCCTCGTCCGTCTTCAGGGACCCCTCTCACGAGCAACTCCTCCTCCAGGAGGTGCAGACGCTCCTCACCAAAGGAGCCATAGAGGAGGTACCAGAACACAAATGGGGCACGGGCTTTTACTCCCGATACTTCCTAATCCCCAAGGCAAAAGGGGGTCTCTGACCTATCCTGGACCTGCGGGAACTCAACAGATACATGATAAAAGTTGAAGTTCCATATGGTATCCCTGGGGACCATCATCCCATTCCTGGAGACTGGTATGCCGCCCTTGACATGAAAGATGCGTATTTTCACATAGCCATCTTCCCACCTCACAGGAGGTCCCTCCGATTCGTAGTCAACCGCCAACATTTTCAGTTCGCGGTCCTACCGTTCGGCCTCTCTACGGCCCCAAGAGTATTCACAAAATGCATGGCTGTAGTCGCTGCTCACCCCGCCGCCGTCGGGTACATGTTTTTCCGTATCTAGACGACTGGCTCATCCGAGGAACCTCCAAGGCACAGGTGACCCATCACGTCGGCATTGTCAAGGACCTTTTCCTACATCTAGGCCTAATGATCAATGCAGAAAAATCCACTCTGATTCCCACTCAGAGGATAGACTTCATTGGTGCCACCCTGGACTCCAACCTCGTCAGGGCCTGCTTACTGCTGCCCTGGTTCCAGGCAATGGTGGTGATCATCCAGAGTCTGCAAGCTGCCCCGTTGACTTCGGTTCACACTTGCCTCGGTCTCCTGGGTCACATGGTGGCCTGCGCGTTTGTGATGAAATACGCCAGACTGTGCCTCCGTCCTCTCCAATCGTGGCTGAACTCGGTGTACTGACCAGGCAGGGATGCCATAGACATGATCGTCACCATTCCCCCGAGCATCCTAGCCTCCCTCGAATGGTGGCTGAGCCCCAGCCCTCTATGTCCCTGACGACGGACGCGTCATCTCTCGGCTGGGGTGCTCACCTTGGACATCTACGCACACAAGGCCTTTGGTCATTTCAGGATCTGGCCTTGCACATAAATATCCAGGAGCTGAGAGCAGTCTGCCTTGCTTGCCAGGCATTCCAACACCACTTGCAAGGCCGTTTGTGTGTCGATATTCACCAACAACACGACAGCCATGTACTGTATAAACCAACAGGGCGGGACAAGGTCCTCGACCCTTTGCCACGAGGCCTTACGACTCTGGGACTTTTGCATAGCCCACTCTATAGACTTCATAGCGTCCTTTCTCCCGGGGGTTCGGAACACTGTGGTGGATCACCTCAGCAGATACTTCCTTTCCCACGAGTGGTCGTTTCACCCGGACGTAATTCTTTCGGTCTTCCGGAAGTGGGGATTTCTCCGTGTAGACCTCTTCGCCTCCCACGAGAACAGGAAATGCCAGACGTTCTGTTCCTTTCAAGGCCTGTCACAGGGTTCAATAGCGGACCCTTTCCTCATGCCGTGAACAACTCACCTGCTATATGCCTTTCCACCGTTCCCGCTTGTCCACAAGGTCCTGCTGAAAGTACGCAGAGACAGAGCCCACTTGATCATGATCGCTCCAGTGTGGCCCAGGCAGCACTGGTACACCATGTTTCTAGACCTGTCAATAGCGGACCCTATCCCACTACCTCTGCACCTGGACCTGATAACTCAGGACCACGGCAAAGTGCATCACCTAGACCTACAGTCCCTCCATCTCACGGCATGGCTCTTGAGTGGTTGACCCAGTCTGAGTTGCGCTGCTCTGCCCCAGTGCAACAAGTACTCCTGGGTAGCAGGAAACCTTCCACTAGAGCAACGTATCTGGCCAAGTGGAAGCGTTTCACATGCTGGTGTGCAGAGCATAACGTCCTTCCAACTGAGATCCCCATCCCCACCATCTTGGACTGCCTCTGGTCCCTTAAACAACAGGGCCTAGCGGTATCTTCTTTGAGGGTGCACTTGGCAGCCATCTTTACTTTCCAGCCAGGGGAGAATGACCGCTCCATATTTTCATATCCTGTGATATCTCGAATCCTCAGGGACTTGGAGCGCCTATACCCCCAAGTACGCCGCCCCACCTCAACCTGGGACCTCAATCTGGTTCTTACCAGACTTATGTCAGCTCCATTCGAGCCATTAGCATCTTGCTTCCTTCTCTACCTCTCCTGGAAAACCGCTTTCCTTGTAGCCATCACATCAGCTAGACGAGTTTCTGAGCTCCGGGCTCTCATAGCGGACCCTCCATATACTGTCTTCCACAAAGACAAGGTGCAGGTGCGACCACAGCCGGCCTTTCTCCCCAAAGTGGTATCGGCCTTCCATGTCAACCAGGCGATCTTCCTTCTGGTCTTCTTCCCGAAGCCACATTCATCACGCAGGGAACAACAGCTGCACTCCCTAGACATCCGTAGAGTGCTTGCTTTTTATATCGAACGGACAAAGCCCTTCCGCAGAACTCCCCAACTCTTCATCGCGGTGGCAGAGCGTATGAAGGGCCTTCCTGTTTCCTCACAGAGGATTTCATCCTGGGTAACATCGTGCATCCGCACCTGTTACAACTTGGCTCACGTTCCGTCGAGCCACCTCACTGCACACTCTGCCAGGGCTCAAGCCTCATCTGCTGCTTTCCTGGCTCACGTGCCTATCTACGAGATATGTCGAGCAGCTACCTGGTCCTTGGTGCATACCTTGGCCTCTCACTATGCCCTGGTTCAGCAGTCCAGAGATGATGCAGCCTTTGGCTCTGCAGTGTTACACTCTGCGACATCTCATTCCGACCCCACCGCCCAAGTAAGGCTTGGGAGTCACCTAACTGGAATGGATGTGAGCAAGCACTCGAAGAAGAAAAGACAGTTACTCACCTTTTGTAACTGTTGTTCTTCGAGATGTGTTGCTCATATCCATTCCAAACCCGCCCTCCTTCCCTGCTGTCGGAGTAACCGGCAAGAAGGAACTGAGGAGCGGTCGGGTCGACGGGTATATATCTGGCGCCATGGCGGCACCACTCCAGAGGGCGACCAGCCGACCCACCGGTGGTTGCTAGGGTAAAAATCTTCTGACAAACTTGCACGCGGTGCGTGCACCCCTAACTGGAATGGATATGAGCAACACATCTCGAAGAACAACAGTTACAAAGGGGAGTAACCGTCTTCTTTTCCTTGTAGCGCCCTATTCCTAGGTACTCTCTGCATCTGCCTCTGAGTAGCACTTGTCTTTCTGACAAACACACAGGGCTGTTCTGTTGCATTCTACCCAAGGTCTATCTCCAGACTTTCTTCTTCTGGTCACTGCACTCTGCTTGGCCCTGCTTGCTGGCTGGTGTGTTGGGTGAACAACCTTTCCTGAAATATGCTCATATAAGTGTCTGGAGGCTTGTCTAAGTAACATCGTCCGCCACACCATCCCCTCTGCAGTAAAACTTCCCTCCGCCAGGATAGTGAAGTCCCCAGTCAGCATCCAGGGGCTGCTATTCAGCATAGCAGTGCGCTGTACTATGACCACTGCAGCTCGTGGCTACTTCATTCATCTTTCAGGCCTGTTTTTAGGAATTTCCCTGTCTGAGTGAGCTCTCTTCCTGCCAAACTATAGCAAATGGGGGCTTGGTGGGATTAAAGAGTTATGTTCTTTCTGGCCAGAGTGTGCTCATTACTCAGAGTCTCTCCAAGAAAGCATAAGAACGGCCATACTGGGTCAGACCAAAGGTCCATCTAGCCCAGTATCTGTCTTCTGACAGTGGCCAATGCCAAGTGCCCCAGAGGGAGTGAACTTAACAGATAATGGTCAAGTGATCTCTCTTCTGCAATCCATCACCACCCTCTGACAAACAGAGGCTAGGGACACCATTCCTTCCCATCCTGGCTGATAGCCATTAATGGACTTAACCTCTATGAATTTATCCAGTTCTCTTTTTTTTAAATGCTGTTATAGTGTTATCAGCAAAATAACTTTCTGAGTGAAGGAGGGTCTGGCTCCGAATTGACTCATCCATGAGTACCAGAAAGGGGAAGAGGTTTTTCCAAGCTATCTTTTTCCAGTAAGCTTTAATAGCTCATTGTAATGCTGATCGACTGAACCTGACAGATGGGGGTTCCCCATCTGATCTGGTCCTCAGTGTGTGATCTGTGTTGCTGATGTGTTCTGCTGCTAGGGTAATGTTAACAGGGGTCTCTGTAAGCAGCTTGTCTTCTCTGTGAGGGCAATTCCTCTCTCTCTGGTTATTTCTTCACACAGGGATTTCTGGCTCCAGGTGAAATTGATCCCCTGAATCGCAGGTTTGCTACTGTCCCAAAACCGGATGTGGTAGTCCAAGGTGAGCATGGCAGTCTGATGTTACAGGTTGCTGTAGGTATGCTACACAAGAGGGGATGGAAACAGTCTCCGGCTGCAAAATGCAGGATGGCTTCCTGCCCACCAGCAGGGCTGGCAGCTTCACCACACTGGATCTGGTAACTGACTTGATTTGGCAGATGTTACTTGCATCTGGCAATGGGTGGTGCAGCTGGTTGCCCTTTCAGGGGGTTGAAAGGCTTCATACAAGTGGTGAGTGGTGCCATGGGGTGATGGCAAAAGTAACATTTCCCCCTTACAGTTTCTCTGATCCTGTGAGATCACTCAAGCTAAGCAGGGTTAACTCAATCAATACTTGATTGGAAGACCTCTCAGGTGTTGGTGTGTCTGGCGACTCTCCCTTCTGAGTCAGTGCTGAGCCAATGCCTCAGCCTGGTTTGCTGCTTGAGATGCTGTTCTTTTGGATGACTCTCTGAGAATGAAGGGGCCAGGACTCTGATTTAAAGATTCCTTGTCTCCCTTCAGTTAAACCAGCTGCTATGTTGTTCCACAGAGGTGGCTACATTTCAGCAGTGGCCCAAGTGACATGGGAGCTATATAAAGGAATCTGTTTAAGTAGGTAAAGTTCTTAAGGGTCCTTCAGGATGAAAATTTAAGTGCTCCCTTTAAACCATGATCTCTTGCCAGTGCCATTGCTGGCTCATATCGAGATGAGTCTTGCTCTCACCTCTGTCACCTGTTAACCTAGACCTCTGATCCAGTCCACTGGGCAATGAAAGCTTCAACAAGGCAATTGTTGCTGCCAGGGGGATGGCTCTCAGACCCCTACCCCTCATGCGGAGAGCCCAGGTTGTTCTCTAGGGTGCCAGGTTAGTTGGGATGGGTGCTGACCCGAACGATGATGGAACGCAAGCAGTCATCGCCAAGCAACTTGCACCCAGTCTCTGAGCAGCCTCCACAAAGGGGGAAAGGCCATTCGGCAATGAAATTCCTGGCCTGAGATCTCCAGCTGCTGATACTGCCCTCTCCACCCTTGCCCAGTGTGCATCCTAGCTGAGACAGACAGCATCAAGGCTATCCTGAAGAAGCAGGGCATCGAGGTGGAGACAGTGGCTGATGTCTACCCCATCAGAGTGCAGCCGGCCCGGATCCTCAGCCACATCTATGCCAGATTAGGTGAGTGGCTGGAGCTTTGCCTGAGCACCTGGGGTAGGGGGTGATAGAACATCTGGATGGGACAGGGAAAGGCAGCTTGGGAAATGACTCGATCCTCCCTGTGTCTGACTTTCCAATGTGCACTAATGGCCAGCGGAGCAGCAAGTCTTGTCTCAGCTGTGGCAGTTCCCTTGACACACTATCAGCTCCTTCTCCCCCACCCCCATTTTTTTGTTGGAGAATGTCATGATGCTGCCAGTAACCCTTTCCTGACTGAACACAGGTATGTTTTTCTCTAATGGTCCATGCACACCTTTTTAACCCCGCTCATTTAGCAGGCAACGGACTCTTGGGAGAGCTCCCTACAGCCTTGTCACCACCATCTCTCTCTCTCTCTCTCTCTCTCTCTCTCTCTCTCTCTCTTTCCCCCCCAACCCCCCTCCCCAAATCCCTCTTTCAAGCACCAACGTAGGGTCTCTAACCTGCTGACTGTAAGCCGAGGCTGCCATCAATATGGCCATGTTCGTCAAGCTTGCTTCCAAATCTAGATCTTGTTATAACAAGTTTCAACAGAGCCACAGATCGATGGAAATGGTTTTTCTCTCATTTAAAAACCTCACAACCTCCAGTGTAGAGCCTGCAGCCCAGATGCTGTGGTGCTGGGCTCCTACGTGCAGACCTCCAACAGGCTCCGTACCCTCTGACTGTCCAGGCAGCTTTCATGGGGCGAAAGTCTGACAAGGGGTATGGAGGGTGAAAGGTCAGTTGTAGTCTGAACTCTTTTGTCATCTAGATAAGGCAGGGGTACATGTACCTCCTGGCAGAGCTCTGTGTATCCCCAGGGATACATCAACTCATCTAGATATTTGTCTAGCTTTGCAACAGGCTACAGGAATAGCATGAGTAAAGTCAGTACAAACTAACATTTCATACAGACAATGACTTGTTTATGCTGCTTTATATAGTTTACACTAAAATGTAAGTACAATATTTATATTCCGATTTTATTTTATAATTACATGGCGAGAAAGTCAGCAGTTTGTCAGTAACCCTCTGCTGAGACAGTTTTTTGTATTTTAGCTCTGATTCTATAAGCAAGTATTTTTCAAGTGAAGTGAAACTTGGTGTACCTAAGACAATCAGACTCCTGAAAAGGGTACAGTCATCTGGAAAGGTTGAGAGCCACTGAGATAAGGGAACCCTGTTATCATCCAAAGCCCTTGACCTCTTGTCTCTTCCTGTGGCCAGTTGAATTCAGGTGAGGGAGGTCTGAATTAATGCTGACGCTCCTTCCCTCCTCCTCTGGAGACTGCTGACTCTTCAGCCGTCCCCTCTTGTGTTGCTTCCTTGATCTCTAGACGGGACCTGTTTTGAACCAGATGCTGGGTGTTGAGAGGTCTCCCTTCCCCAGGCAATCCCTTCACAAGTCCTATCCCAGCCTTTTGCTTTGTGTAGCTCCAGCCAGTACTGCTCCTGAAAGCCCTGTGGAACGCGTTGCTAGCACAGCCTACAGCTTCTTGAAAATCTGCTTATAATGGGGTCACAGAGACCCCCTTGGGACTGTCACCTGATGTGCTGAAATTACCTCTGAGCTTGTTTTCCCTGCCAGCTTGGGACTTCAAGAACCCTGTTTTGTTGAGCCAAACATGCTAGCCTGCTGCAACACAGACCCAGGGTCTGGTCCAGGCCCCCAAAGCTGCAGACTAAACTGAAAACAGCTGAGCAGGTTAGCTGTCTCCAGCACTCAGACACCCAGTTCCCAATGGGATCCATACCCCACATAAATCAGTTCTACTCTATATAAAGCTTATATAGGGTAAACTCATAAACTGTCCGCCCTCTATAAATATATGCACAGCTGTTTGCTCCCCCAGGTATTAATCACTTACTCTGGGTTTACTAATAAACAGAAGTGATTTTTATTAAGTGTAAAAAGTAGGATTTAATTGGTTTCAAGTAATAGAACAACGTAAGTCATCAAGCAAAATAAAGCAAAAACATGCAAGTCTAAGCCTAATACGCTAATAAACTGATTACAGGTAATATCTCACTCTCAAAGATGTTCCAATAAGCTTCTTTCACAGCTCCTTCATAGTCTAGGCCCAATCCTTTCTCCTGGTACAGTCCATGTTAGTTCCAGCAGACATGTCAGGTGGTAAGCAGGGGTTTTCTCATGACTGGCATCCTCTTTTGTCCGGCTCCCCTCCCTTTTATAGCTTTCACACAAGGTGGGAATCTGCTTGTCCCCACCCCAGCCTCAACAATGAAAAAGTACAAGAATTAAGATGGATTCCAGTATCATGTGACATGGTCACATGTCACTGTAAGACCCTTCTCGTCTCCATGCTTCCTGGGTTGGCCCACAGTACACAGGAACTCTACATCAACATTCCACACAAAGCTGGACTACAAGCCATCAGGAATAGTATCCCCGATAATATCACGGCTAACCTGGTGGCTGAACTTTGTGACTTTGTCCTTACCCACGACTATTTCACATTTGGGGACAATATATACCTTGAAGTCAGTGGCACTGCTATGGGTTCCCGCATGGCCCCACAGTATGCCAACATCTTTGTGGCTGACTTAAAACAACGCTTCCTTAGCTCTCGTTCCCTAACGTCCCTACACTACTTGCGCTACATTGATGACATCTTAATCATCTGGGCTCATGGAAAAGAAGCCCATGAGGAATTCCACTGTGATTTTAACAATTTCCATCCCACCATCAACCTCAGCCTAGACCAATCCACACAAGCGGTCCATTTTCTAGACACTACTGTGCTAATAAGCGATGGTCATATAAACGCCACCCTATACCGGAAACCCACCGACCGCTATACTTACCTACATGCCTCTAGCTTCCATCCAGGACACACCACATGATCCATTGTCTACAGCCAAGCTCTAAGATACAACCATATTTGCTCCAGTCCCTCAGACAGAGATAAACACCTACAAGATCTCTATCAAGCATTCTTAAAACTACAATACCCACCTGCTGAAGTGAAAAAACAGATTGACAGAGCCAGAAGAGTACCCAGAAGCCACCTACTACAGGACAGGCCCAACAAAGAAAACAACAGAACGCCACTAGCCATCACCTACAGCCCCCAACTAAAACCTCTCCAGCGCATCATCAAAGATCTACAACCTATCCTTAAAGATGATCCCTCACTCTCACAGATCTTGGGAGACAGGCCAGTCCTCGCTTATAGACAGCCTCCCAACCTGAAGCAAATACTCACCAGCAACCGCACACCATACAACATAAACACTAACCCAGGAACCTATCCTTGCAACAAAGCCCGATGCCAGCTCTGTCCACATATCTATTCAAGTGACACCATCATAGGACCTAATCACATCAGCCACGTCATCAGGGGCTTGTTCACCTGCACATCTACCAACGTGATATATGCCATCATGTGCCAGCAATGCCCCTCTGCCATGTACATTGGCCAAACCAGACAGTCTCTACGCAAAAGAATAAATGGACACAAATCTGACATCAGGAATCATAACATTCAAAAACCAGTGGGAGAACACTTCAACCTCTCTAACCACTCAGTGACAGACTTGAAGGTGGCCATTTTGCAACAAAAAAGCTTCAAAAACAGACTCCAAAGAGAGACTGCTGAACTCGAATTAATATGCAAATTAGATACAATTAACTCAGGCTTAAACAGAGACTGGGAATGGTTGGGTCATTACACTAATTGAATCTATTTCCCTATGTTAAGGTCTCCTCCCACCTTTTATGGGTCATCTTAATTATCACTTCAAAAGTTTTTTTTCTCCGGCTGATGATAGCTCATCTCAATTGATTAGACTCTTCCTCTTGGTATGCATACTTCCACCTTTTCATGTTCTCTGTATGTATAAATATCTCCTGTCTGCGTTCCATTCTATGCATCCGAAGAAGTGAGCTGTAGCTCATGAAAGCTCATGCTGAAATTTGTTAGTCTCTAAAGTGCCACAAGTACTCCTGTTCTTTTTGCGAGTACACAGGAAGTCATGCAAGTAAATAAACTATTTACAACCAATTGTCCTAGTCAGTGGGAGCAATCAGCATTCTAAACTGCCATTAATGGCCCACACTTTGCATAATTGCAATAGGACCTCAGGGTTATATTTTGTATTTCTAGCTTCAGATACAAGAATGATACATGCATACAAAGAGGAGGAATATATTTGAGTAGGTTATAACCTTTGTTATAGAATATTAGGGTTGGAAGAGATCTCAGGAGGTCATCTGTCCAATCTCCTGTTCAAAGCAGAACCAATCCCCAACTAAATCATCTCAGCCAGGGCTTTGTCAAGACGGGCCTTAAAAACCTCAAAGGATGGAGAGTCTACCATCTCCATAGGTAACCCATTCCAGTCCTTCACCACCCTCCTAGTGAAATAGTGTTTCCTAACATCCAACCTAGACCTCCCCCACTGCAACTTGACCATTGCTTCTTGTTCTGTCATCTGCCACGACTGAACACAGCCTAGTTCCATCCTCTTTGGAACCCCCCTTCACGTAGTTGAAGGCTGCTATTAAATCCTCATTCATCCTCCGCTAGTTATGATATCTTGTAAGAGACCTTTTGCATAAAGCATATTCCAGTTACATCATAGTCACATTCATAAGCATATTTCCATAAAACATATGGAATGCAACATCACACTGTCTCCTTCCTCTGTTCTGAGAGCACATCTTCATTTACATACCGAATAGCTTCCCCACTGCATGTTCTGCTCAGGGATGTCTGTGCACCCCACTGCCTGGGATTTGCTGCATGATTGTGAGGAAAGCCTTCATTCACTGGTGCCAGTGTATTAACAAGGGTCTCAAACATCCTGGTACAAGCAGTGTGGGACCTAGGAGTTCAAAGGAGGGAGCATATGACTGTTCTAGCAGCTGGATTTCATTTAAGCTACAAATCTTCAGTTTCCTCTGCAACGATAACAATAGAGCCTGATCCAGTGGGAGGGCTGTAAATGTTAACTCTCCAGTGCAAGAAGCATGTAGGAACAGGGCATAATAATGAGTCCCTAGCTCTTATCTAGCACTTTTCCATAGCAGTGTTGTCCCAATTTTACAGATGGAGAAACTGAGGCATAAAGCAGCCATGTGACTTGCCCAAGATCATCCAGGAGGCCAGATGTAGGAATAGAACCCAAATCTCCAGAGTCCCGGTCTAGTGCTCAAATGGGCTATAATGCCTAAGGTGCAGCATAGCGCATCCAGAGTGGGGAGCTGTCCTCGGACCAAAGCGTTGTCCAAAAGTGACAAGATTATCACTATTGGAAACACTCTTGCTCCAGATGTGTTTTGAATCAAGTGGGTTTCTTTGCAAGTGGACAGCTGTTGAGCCTGAGCCCTTTTGCTCAAATGTCCTGTCTTAGGTGTCCTCTTAGAGCATTTCAGTAACAGAGGCATTGACCTCTCCTCTTTCCACTTCTCACAGGTCGCAACAAGCGAATGAATCTGAGTGGACGACCCTTCCGGTACATGGGAGTCCTGGGCACATCCAAGCTCTACGACATCAGAAAGAACATCTTCACCTTTACACCTCAGGTAGGTGGTTGGGCAGTGTGGCAGCTGAGTTGTGTGTCCTGGTAGTAGATGTGTAAGCGGTGCAGCTCCAACCAGGTAGGTGCATGGTCTTTATGGCTCGAAGCGCAGGCTTCTTTTTAAAGGATACTGCAAACTGCTAAGTGTAGCTGTAGCCATGTGGATCCCAGGGTATTAGAAAGACAAGGTGGGGGAGGGAATGTCTTTTTACTGGACCAGCCTCTGTTGGTGAGAGCGACAAGATTTCAAGCCACACAGAGCTCTTTTTCTTAGTCTCTCTCACCAACAGAGGCTGGGCCAATAAAAGGCTGGTCCACCTATCTGGTCCCTCAAAGAGGCACAAAGTCAGAGATGGGGCCTGCCAATCTTGACCCAGTCCACAGAAACCTCTGTCAGTTTCTCCATAGCAGGTGCTTCAATGCTGTTGTTTTTTAAAGGAAGTGATCCATGGCAGCAGGCCAGCCCCTGCGTGGACCCTACCATAAAGCGGTGTGTGTATAGGCAATGGAAGGAAATGTCTCTTCGCTCAGCCAGTCCTGGGAACAGCATGGCTGCCTGTGGTACCATGTGATGCCATGGTGGTCAAGGCCTTGCAGCTGGGTGTACCAACAAAGCAGTTTATGGAGAGAGCCTCACAAGAAGGGAAAGGGAACAGCTAGAGCCTCCTGATTGGGGAAGCATTGAGGGTATGGGTAGAAAATGCTCCTATAAGCAATTCTTCCTTTTCTTCACAAACAGGGTAGCCCTCTAGAGGCTGCTGTGAAAAGGGAGAAATTAGGAAAAGGACCTTGACTGTGCAAACTGTGTAAAACCTGATTTTTAAAGACACTAAAATCTCTTGGTTTCCTCCTTTTTAAGAACACCAAGAGGGATTGGTAATAGAGCAGGGAAATTTTCACCTTCTAGGTCCCTGGTTCTAGCCCCGCCTAGGTGTACAATGATCAAAAGCCAGGGTGCAGCAGGCTACTCCATGGCTCCTATATGTAGAGAGTAGGTAGGAAATTAAAATCTCCTGCCAACTGTCCCCCAGGCTGGCAGGCTTGACAGAGAACCTGAGGGCTGTGTAGGCAGAGGCAGGTCATCCTCTTGCTGCAGCAGGTGACTTCTCTGCATCAGGGCTATGCACACTGGAGAGGCTGTGAAGTCTGCACCATCTGCAGCTCTGTAGACAAATGGAGGCTGTCAGCCCAGCCTAAAATCCACAGGCTATCAGGAGAGAACAGAGCAGTCAGAGCTCCAGTCACCAAGATGATACAGCAGCTACTCTTGTGTCTCTTG
The DNA here is from genome assembly GCF_003597395.2 of Chelonoidis abingdonii. NCBI lineage: Eukaryota > Metazoa > Chordata > Testudines > Testudinidae > Chelonoidis > Chelonoidis abingdonii. The sequence continues at coordinate 60,592,462 of NC_133776.1, forward strand.
GACTGATGACTTGTGTTTTATAGGTGGTGTGAAGGTAAGTGGGGAGAGAAGCAGACTGTGTGGGAAAGAAATGACCACCCCCCCCCCCAATTGCCGCCCCCATGAGCGCATTCATTTAACAGCGATTTAACTGAGTATGTGTATGCAGCACCTGCTGTTAAATGCCTTGCTACAGAGCTGTTGAAATCTGGTCTTTCTCTTTATTGATGTGTGCTTTGTCACTAAAGTAGCTTCTCTCCAGAAGTGTCACTGCCACAGATTCCCTGGTTAATTACTCTGTGACAGCGAGCAGGTTCCCACCCCCGTATGACAGCATTAGCACCTTCCCACACCTGCCTATCAGCTGGAGAGCTGGCAGCCATGCCTAAAGCAGGAGTCCTGAATCTGGGGTTGTCAATCTCCAGGCAGGTTATGTAGAAAGGATTTCCAGTGGGACCTAGCAGCCAAGAATTAGCTATTCCCATACAACCTCTGTGATTCTCCAGTATTGCCTGTCTTGCACTCGTGCAGCCTAGAGCACATGCCACCTGTAAGACCCCTAAATCCTGCAGATGCCCCAGAACCAATCCATGGCAATGGACTGACCCGCTTGCTGTGCTGTTGCAGAAGCCCTGTCTAGCTTTGCTCCTTTGTCCCATGAATGGTCCACTTCCCACCTCTCCCTGTGCTGCAGTAGCAGTCTGAGTCCTTGTGGCTTTCATCCTCTCACTCTCACCTCTGCTCCTGTGTCCCCTGCAGTTCATCGATCAGCAGCAGTTCTACTTGGCCTTGGACAACAAGATGATCGTGGAGATGCTGCGGACAGACCTCTCCTACCTGTGCAGCCGCTGGAGGATGACTGGACGGCCGACAATCACCTTCCCCATCTCGCAAACCATGCTTGGTAAAGGCCCTCTGGCCTGTCTCTCTGCGTATCCAGAAATCAAAGTCAATGCATCCCTTAAACACAGCGTAGCCTCTTGGCCCCAGCACCTAGCAGAGCTGCACTAAGAAGTTCTGTGGAGCTGGTCCAAAGGCCCCAGCTGATCAATGGGAAGGAGGCAGAGCTGTGCTGTCATGCTCTGACCTGTTGTAACAAAGCGGCCTTTGGTGGGGCACAACTGAGGCCACGTCTAGACTACGCGCCGTATCGGCGCGTTAAAATTGATTGCTCGGGGATCGATATATCGCGTCTAATCTAGACAGGATATATCGACCCCTGAGCGCGCTTATATTGATTCCGGAACTCCTCCAACCCCAACAGAGTTCCGGAATCGACATGGCGAGCCGCGGACATCGATCCCGCGCGGTGAGGACGGTTGAGTAAATCGATTTTAGATATTTGACTTCAGCTACGTTATTCACGTAGCTGAAATTGCGTATCTAAAATCGATTTTACCCCGTAGTGTAGACCAGCCCTGAGAGTATCAATTGAGGACAAATCGCTTAGAGCAGGGCCATCACAGCCCAAGGCTGGGGGTTCTTTACTACTAAGGCACGCCAAACCAGCCAGAGAGCACTTTGGTTTTACCCCACTGGCTAACCAGAAGTCGTACAAGCAATTGCCTCAGACACTCCAGTTTCCCAGTATCACCAGCAGTGCCACTTTGTATGGGGATGAATGATTATGAAAACCAATACCCCAGTAAAAGAAAAAAAGTTCTCCTGATCCTAAAGTACCAAGCCCCAGACCCAGCTCAATATACCAGTCAGATCTTACCCACAAATCATGCTGTTGCCCATCCTTTAGAATCTAAAGGTTTATTCATAAAAAGAAAGAAATATAGATGAGTTAAAATTGGTTAAATGGAATCAAATACATACAACAATTGCAAAGTTCTTAGTTCAGGCTTGTTTCAGGCTTGATGGGATTACTGCTGATTTAAACCAGTCAAGTCTCTGGAGTACAAACGTCCCAGCTTGGATGGGTTGTTCAGTCCTTTGTTCAGAGCTTCAGTTTCAAGCACAGTTCCTGCAGAGGTCAGAAGCAGGACTGAAGACAAAATGGAGAAGATGCAGCTGCCCTTTATAATCTCTTGCCATGTGGCCTGTACTTCCTTTGTTTCAAACACAAGCTGTCCAGCTCATGGCTTGGAAGCCTTAGAGTTCTCTCCATAGGCATGTCCCTGCATGCCTTGCTGAGTCACAAGGTGTATCTGCCTTCTCTCAATGGGTCAGTTATACAGCTGATGATCCTTTATTTGGTCTGCTTGATGGCCCATTTTGCTGATGCCAAACTGTCTGGGGTGTCATGCAGAAGCATAGCACAAATTTGAAATACAGACATATTTATAACTCATAATACAAAGGAGATACAAACATATAAACAAGATGATCATGTCTGGCAAATTATAACATTTTTGCAGATATCTTGCATGGCATATCTGGCTGATTACTTTGTGGATGTTATACCAGGAGCCGACATTTGAAACAAGTATAGGGCCAATACTTATAACTTTAAATACAAAAATGATACATGCATACAGTTAGCATAATCATAACCCTTCATAGATATCTTACTTGACCTCTTTTGTATAAGATTTGGTGTAACTTCTGTTAGTCTATAAGGTGCCACAGGACACTCTCTGTTGCTTTTTATAGAACCTTGGTTGCAACAATGATCTATACGGTCACAGTTCATGTCAATAATGTCATACCTGTGAAGAGCTTGCCTTGCTGTGGAAGCCACTGCATCATGAGGGAAGGGTCAGACTGGACACCATTGGGGCTGAGAGCTCAACTCGCAGTTGCCTTGGAATGCAGATCTTTGCTAAAGAGGCTGCATTGTGCAATACTGGCAAAACAGCAGTGTTAGAGGCCTCCCTCCCCGCCTGTAGGAAGTGCCTGTGCCTTGAGACATTGCGGGTATCTCCAGAGTCCATGCCAGCCTAGAGCTCTGCTGTTGGCTTGAGCTGGTTGAATTTTGATGAATGAAACACTACTTTGTAGAAAAAACTGCCTCATCTAGGACATCATAATTTGCAACAATTTTTCCATCTGAATTTTCATTTTTGTTTTTCCACTTCCCTCCCCTCCACCTTCCTCCATCACTTAAAAAAAGAAAGTTTGTTAAACAGTTGTGAAGGAAAAAGAACCAATAAAATATTGGCAAAGTGAGTAGTGGCTCCATCCAAGCCCAGAAACAAGGAGCAGAACCGTTCTTCCCTGGCCAGCCAGCCCTGCCGTTGGCCCTCCATGAAGAGGAGGACTTTCCTCATCCTGCCCCTCTCATTTTCACTGTTGCTGCAGTCTATTTTAAGCCCAGTCTGGGTATTTCTAATGTGCTCCTTGCTGTGGCATCCTATTGCTCTTCCTGCAGTTCCCCTGAACTCTAATACCTGGGGATGATATTTCATTCCCCTGCCTGCAGCAGCCCTGTCCCTGGAAATCCTCGAGTTGGGCTGGCTGTGCTTGCAGCCCAGGCCCTGTCAGTATAAATCCTAAGTGCTTAGAATGGATTTGTTTTGCCTGCCCATGGTAGTCTGGCTGGGATCCCCCTATGAGACTGGCATCTGGGAAAGACTTTATATCCTGCCTAGTCATCATCTGTTTCCTTCTTGAAGACTGGCTGCCCTTGCTTCTTTCCCATATGGACATTCCTCCCTGATCTCCTCCAGCCTGTCAGGTGCATAAGTGTCCTGTGACGTTACAAGGAGGTTGTTTGATCACAAGGTAACTCTGGAACAAAGGCACTCCCTTGAGACAGGTGAGATTTGCCTAAAGGACCTCTCACTTGTGTTGAAGCCATTCCTGTTCCAGGGCGTGATCTCTTCCGTTGGCACGTTTGGCAGAGGAACTTGCCCCTCATGGCTTGTTGCTGGCTTGGTTCTGTAGTGAGACCTCTTGGCTTGGGGAAAATGGAGGGAGCCCCATTGCTTGGCACAACTTAAATGATCAGCCTGGACAGAACTCAAGTCCACGCATGCTAGGAAACAATCCTGCATTGGAGAAAGAGGTTCTACTGGGTCATGGGTCCCTTTGATCTAAAGAGAGGATGAACCATCTCTTGAGGCTGGGTGGGAGTCACCTTTGCTCTCACCCACTCTCTGTTAATTTCTCTCTTTCTCTGCTATTGATGTTCAAGCTCATTCCCATCACTCAGTCCCTTAATGAGAGGCTGTCTGGCTGCCCTCTTGGAGGTCTCTGTAGAAGAGGAGCTGGGAAGATGACTTGGTGCAAAAAAAAAAAAAAAAAAAGCCCTTGTGGAAGCCTGTAGTTCTGTAGAAGAACTAGGATTGGATCAGCCAAGTGTCCTGGCTTCAATGCCACCTGCTTCAGAGGGCGTGCAAGAAAACTTGACAGACAACTATGGAATAACTTGCGATAACTGCAGTGCCTTCCTAGCCTTAGTGATTGGTTAATGCTGAGAAGCATGAGGGCTTACATCCTCATCATCCATCTATGGAAACATCTAACCCTTTTGTTTGAATCCTGCTAAGCTCTTGGCCTCTGTATCTAGTGGCAATGAGTTCCACATGTTATGCATTGTGTAAAAAGGTATTTCCTTTTATTGCCCTTAAATTTGCTGCCTTTGAATTAAATTGACTGTCCCTTAGTCACCTTTTCCCCTAAAAGAGGGACAAAGAGCATTTCCGTCTCTCTGTCCCACTCTGTATAACTCTCTCATGTCTCCTCACTGCAGTAGTCAATCCAGCTGACTCATGCTGGTGTCTAGTCTTTTGAGCAACAGTATACGCTGTCTGTTACAGTTCAAATGACGATTGTTCTCCTAACATGATTAGGAAACCTCTGGTCACTTTTAGAGGTACCTAATCAACCTTGTTACACCTCCTAATGAGGTACCTCAATTATGGAGACTACCTGTTGGGTAGAAGGACTGATCTCTTTGCCCTGACTCTCTCTCTCTCTGTCCCTTTCACTATGTATCTTGCCACTGCATGGGTGGTAAGCTGCAGTGTGTTGACTATCACTCTGAGCCCCACACAAGGGTATAGGCCAGGCCTAGCACAGCACACAACTGCTTATGCCTGGGACTCCCAAGAAGTCCTGGCTGGGTGTGTCTTGGATGTTAAATTACCTTGTTACTGCTTGGTGCTTCAGTGGAAGGCAGCCTGCTAAAGAGCAAAGGGGAGCCTCTTTAGGCCTGGTCTGTCTTACAAAATAAGACTGTGACCTGACCTAAACTAGAGTTAGGTTGACGTAAAGCAGCTTGCGTTGATCTACGTGCCATACTACATGTACATGCCCTACTACAGTGACATCATAACTCCACCTCCTCAAGCGGTGTAGGGCTTATGTTGATGTCATTAGGATGACAGTGTCAGCTCCATTGTGTGTTGGCTGTCATTCTTGTTAATTTCAGGGTTCTGTGCTGGAGCTGTGAAATTGACAAAGTCCACCTCACAGCTCGGGCTGTCTCCCTGGGATGGATGGGAGGCTGCCCAGGGAAGAGCTGTGCATGGAGCTGAGAGCCTAGGCTCTCAGTGCTCCCCTCTGCCACCCCTCTTAAGAAGGTAGAAACGCTCCTGGTGAGGATGTGCAACAATGACCAACGGAAGGTAGTGTGGATGTGAGCTGGGCTGTAATTTGACTTAGCATAGGCTGACTGATTTAAGTTTATAGTGTAGCCATGCCCTGTGTCCCAACACAACAGCTAAGTCTTTGGGTGACCAGGGAAGCCATTTTTTAGAATAAAAGGGAGGCAGGGAAAAGTCTCTGTATGTTGGGCATGCAGGAAGGGTCCTCATGGAGTTGTCCTTCCAGTGGTTGGAGAGAATAATAAATGCTATAAAACAAAATGCCCTGTCTGGATTGCAGTGAGATTCTAAATGAATGTGTCTCCCTTGAGTCATTCTCATGGCTGGTATCTCTCTCTGACAGATGAAACTGGAACCAGCATCCACCCGACGGTGCTGGCAATGCTGAGGAAGCTGCAAGATGGGTATTTTGGTGGGGCAAGGTAAGCAAGAGCTACTGTTGCCATAGCGTGTACCAGCCGGCTGATGTGCTCCAAGGACTGTGTGAAGCAGGGGTTGAAGGAATGCTCCTGTGGCAGAGCATTGCCAGCCAGCTCTGATCTGAGCAGGTGCAGTCTCAGCTTAATAAATGCCCAGCAATCTCCCCTCATGGTGACATGTTTGAGCATTCCTACTTGGTAGTAACCTTGTCCCTCAGTCCCCACTGTGGGGTAATCCAAGGCCTTTAAAGCCGTAGGGTCAAAGTGGTCGGGTTTGGCATACCTTTCAGCTCAAAGAGAGGTCCTATTTTACCCTGTTCAGCTTGGGACGCGGTGGGGAGGAGGAGTGCTACTCCTACCCATGGGCACAAGAGGTCCCAGAGAAGGGGATTTGAAGTGCTTTGCAACAGGAGATGTTTTTACTAAAACTTCAGTTATAAAGTCTGCACAGGGACATAAACCAGTGCATCAGCTGGGAACCTGCCAAGCATTGTGCAGTCTTGCCCCAGATCAGTGCCATGAGTTAACCCTACAAACCCTTATTCCCATTCCTAGTGTCCAATACTTTGATATTGCAGTGGTGGGTGTTTTATAAATAGCAGAGGTAGATATCAATGGGACTGCATTGCATAGGGGAGGAGGCACTATGCATGGGGGTGAATAGCTTCAGGGGTTGGATTTGTATACTGCAGAAAAGAAAAATTCTCTAAATTTTCCCTTTGGTCCCTGAGTGACCTACAGGACCTGCCCTCTGTTCCCACCCCATGTCTGGTCCCATAGTCCAGTTTTGGCCATGTCTGGGTGCTTTGTCCCCCTCTAGTGGCTGGATCAAAGAGGTGTATAAGTCTACTACAGTCATTGAGCTACCAGAGCTGGGTCTTAGCTCAGGCAGGAGAGGGCTGTACATCTAGGTCCAGAGGTCCCAAGTTTCACCCCTACTGCCAACAACCCACCAAGAGGCATTATGTTACCTGGTTCATGTTTATTTGCAAGATGATTTCAGGTAGACCCTCAGGCATTCCTCCCTCTTTTTGAAGTTCCAATTCCTAGCTGGAGGGGGTGGCTGTGGTACAAATGCTGCCTCAGCAGTGTGCCATGTAATAGAGATTTAAAGAGACATTCACATTCTTAGAGCCTCTTCATCTTTCCAGCTAACTCGGCATCTGTTTTTGTGTAGTGTTCTGACCTCCCAATAACTCTGTCCATCAATCTGTCCCATTCTGCTTTGGTGGCTGTGGATATCTTTCTCCAGTGGCCTTTCTTCTGACTCTCCCTCTCCCAGCCCTAAATTTCTAAGCAGAAGAAAGCATGGCTCCCTATGCTTTGTTTGCATCCCTCTCGCTTAGCTTGGTCACTGTCAGGAGCAAAAGAAACGTGCAGTACTGGATGGGTTTTCATTTATTGCTTCTCCAGGCCTGCAGAGGGCGCTCCTGATAAAAGTTAAAGCCATTAAAGGTTTGGCTCTTAAGAGATCTAAGGTCAAATCACACTTGATGATGGTCACAGTATTGCACAATATCCCCATTGAGGGCTGTAGCGGTCTAGGGCTCGCTGAGCAGTCTGACGTTCCAGCCAGTAATGGGCAGTGCGTGTGGACACCATGCTAGCCAGTATGCTACAGTTCCATTGGCCCCATTGGGTCCTCAGCCTGATGCAGAGCTAGCAGAACAAGCCCATGGCACTTCTGATCTGACCTCTCCTCTCTGTCTCGCCCAGGACCCAAACGGGTAAGTTGTCTGAGTTCCTGACAACTTCGTGTTGCACGCACCTCAGCTTCATGGATCCCGGGCCAGAGGGTAAGCTCTATGCCGATGATTACGGGCTCAGCATTGACAGCTACAGTGAGCTCAATCCCGAGGAGTGGCTGCATGGCTTTCAATTAGCGGATGATGGTAAGGAGGAGGGGGTTGGTGACCTTGGTGCGCTGGAATAGGTTGTGCTCAGGAGTGCTATGCTTATCAATAAGTGAATTAACTCTGAGGCTGTCAGCAGGGAGCCTCAGTAACTTATTTAGTGTACTTGGATTTCCACCTTGGTTTTGTTCTCCCTTGACCCCCATCCCACTCCACCAATTAACTATGTCTCTCTAACATGACTGTGGTGTTAGGAGGATTGAGGGCTGGGTGGATCACTGGCCTGGACATTGAGTCTCTGCTTTTGTGGGTGTGGCAGGCAAAAGCCAAGAACAAGAGGAGGAAGTTCTGAGTGGAAGCTAAGGAATTTGACTTTCTGCTTTAGGTCCAGTGCCGGGAAAATACAGAGGGTGATGTTGCACATAGGATCTGAATTGCAAAGAACCTAAAAAGGACCTGTTTAAAATCCTGGGATATCTTTAGAAAGAGATGGTATATGTCTGCATCCAGTTAGCTACATTAAATAGTCTGGAAGGAAGTCTTTAAGAACTGATGAAAGTGAACGTTTTCTAGCTCCATTTGGAGTCCAAGGTGTCCGTTTCATGGGAAAATTTGTAATACTTTAGATCTTAAGTACTTTTGCAGAGTCAAGGCTCTTGTCTCTTGGGCTGTATGTCCTGATATGGAGCCAGGTGAGAGCAATCTGTTGCCCTGTTACAAAAACCACCCCGGCCCTAAAGCAAAGGGTATCCTCCCAGGTTGGGCCACTATAGCTGGCTGAGGTTGGTTGTTTCCTCTCCCGTGATGTTGTCTTTGATCTCCTATTTGCAAAGATCTCTCATAACCAAGTGTCTGTCCCAATCCCTTTCCTTAACTCTCCTCTATTCTCTTGATTCATCCCCTAACCCATTTAGACCATTAACTGCCTGTAAGCAGTTTGCTATTGCATCTCCACCCTCACTCCCAGGTAGTTGGTATCCCTGCTCTGGACTTGGCATAAGGTTTTCCTTGTACGTTCTCCTTTTGCCTCTTTTTGGCGCACATGCTGCTAATCTAGATTTCCTTTTGCTGTGATGCCTTCATCTTATAGGCAAGGTGCCTGTGTCTGTGTCTGTATGCAGCAGCTGTAGGGCTAAGTTGTAGCCTCTGCTCTGGCCAAATGTGCTCTTTTAACTGGAACCTCCTTGAGGCAGCAGAAAAGACGAGTGCTCCTGAAGCTTCCCAGATATCAAGGCTACAGTTCAGATGTTTTCTGCAGCGTCTCATAGCCCCACATAAGATGATTAAAAATCCCCTGCACTGTATCTTTGAGTGGCGGCTCTGCTTATGACTATTGCAAAGAGCCCCTGTCTGAAAGCCCATCCAGATGCCTGCTAGACAGGGTGCTAGGGAAGTGCCCCATTCAGACCTGAACATGGGGCAGATGCTGAAATACCTCTGCCTGTATGGACGCCCAGACCCCAACACTGGCTAGACTGTTTGTACAGGAAATCGAATGAAGATGTATATGCTCTAGAGTAAGTGTTCACATGAAAGCTGTATGGCCATGCTCGTGCACAGTTGAAGCAAGGGTGTTCCAGCATGACCTTTGCATGAAACTGTCATGGCCTTCATCCTGACGGCATTGCATTTACAAAGAATCCATCTATATTATGTTATACTATAAATGTTCTCCTGCAGAAGGCAGAGCACTGCAATTCATACATGTCACTGTACCGGAAATCTGTATGGTGTTCTCCATGTTGCATGGCTAATTGACTTCGATACTGCATGGGCTAGCAATCTGTCACTCCTCATCTCAAAGACTCAGACCCTGCCTTCCAAGGATGTTCAGTTGCTGCTGCAGAGAGCGAGAGAGAGAGAGAGCGCGAGCACGGCTGCATGCATGTGACTTTGTAGGCAAGTGGTATAAATCACACTACAGGCTTGCTTCACAGTGGCTTGAGTGTGTCGAAAACATCTGAGGTGCACTCTTGAGAGAGCCCTGTCAGCAAAGTGCTTCCATGTGAGGCAATGCACAAGTTGTCTTTGTGTTGCAGCCTCTCGGCCCGCTGTGCAATGCAATAAGGTTTTGATGCGATACTGGTTCTGTTAACAATGTGGTGGTAATGCCAGAGTGGGGAAGGTGTTCAGCTAGCCATCATAGAAGGCATAAGACAGTTCAGGAGTCTAATTGCATATAAGCCCTTTCCACTCCACACCAGACTTGTTTGGTATCTTGGTTACTGTTAATCCTGGGCTGTGGGCAGGGAGTGAGGAGATAATGGGTCCAGCAGGTGCCAGGGCTATTCGGGTTTTGACTCCAGGTGGGAGGGCTAGTGGGACAGAAAAGAGGTGGATGAAGAGAAGAGGGTTTCCATTCTCACCTGTGATGGCTTGGAGGCAAACTTTGTCTAATGGTTCTTAATTATGTATTAAAAATAATTTATTCATAATTAGAAATAGCATTTTGTGTCCCATCAGGGCCGTGCTGTGCTGAGTCTTGCACAACTAGGAAGAGACAGTCCCTGCTCAGAAGAACTCAGTCTGGGTGCAGAGAAGTAGTAACAAGGAGATGTATCAAACCAATGGGAAACGTCAAGGCCGGGGGCCATGGGGCGCAGCAGACTTGCTTTGTGGGAGTCTTGCAGGGTTTGAGCTCATATCTTTTAATATAAAGAAAGGAGATATGAATGATATTGGTGATCCCTGGCAGGAGCCTAATGAATGCAGTGCTCTGTTCACTAAGAGCCAGGCTGGAGAAGCGTATGAGGTGGAACCAAGAAGCATGGTCATGACTGTAGTTAAGCCCACTGTGATCTCAGTAACTCTACATTGGCTGTTCCCTGGAGCAGCTAGGGTTGAATTGTGCTGGATGCTTGAGATATGCTGAATTGATTTAATGTGGTGTTGTCTTTTAAATGGATACTGCTCCTGCTTTTAGAAACAGCATAAAAATATGCACCTGAAATACTTGGGCTAACCCAGTGAAAGACTCTACCTCATTTCCCGGATGATGGATAAACTGAGCTTCCTTTGGGTTCTCACTAGGATCACTTGCAGCCAGGGGAGGGGGTTGGCGAAGCCCAGACTGATTTAGTTGAGGGATTTCACTTTGGTATGTGTGTGCTGCAGCTGACTGTCCCACCCCGCATCAGAAAGGAGAACAGCAGCAGGACCGAAGGGACAGATAGCACTGCTGGAGTTGGATGCTGGGTTTCTGAGGACTAGATTGATGGCAGGCATTGCAAGGTGTGGAGAGGAGGGACTAGGAACCATGTCCAATACAGGAACTGCTCTCTGAGGCTGCTGTTAGTGCTGTACCTGTGTCTGCCTAGTGAGTGAGTCAGGCATGCTGTTGCTGCATCGTGCAGGGAGACTGCGCCTTTTCCTGTTGCCTCCAGTGCACTGGTAACATGAAGTTCTCCCTAAAGCAAGGAAAACCCAGGGGAGCCTAGGCATAAAGTGACTGACTAAACCCCTCTCTTCTGCCTGCTCTTCCAGCTGACGTTTGTGATGAAGTGGCTCAGTATTTAGATCACCTTTTGGAGCACACAGCTCCCAAGGCTGCCCAGAAAGGAGGGCTGCATCGCTTCCGAGCCGCAGTGCACACCACTCGTGACCTCATGTCCCTGGTGTCCCAGGCCAAAGAGCTGCACGTACAAAGTGAGTAACACACCAGGTGCTGCCCCTGGGGAGCAGCCATGTGGCTGGGGTCGTGCATGGACTCTTCCTCTCTACAGAGCTGAGCTCTAGGCCTCAGGTGACTCACTGAGAGGTGGGGGGCCTCCACCACCAATGGAGGTATTCCCACCCCTTGCTCTGGGGCAGGTTGGCATGACTGGCAGCCTCTGGAGCAGCAGGGGTGGCATTTCAGGCACAAGGTATGTTGAGGAGCAGTGTGGCATGGCAGGCCATGGGAGAGTCAGCCCTTAGAGAAGGTCAGTGCCACGGTGAATCTTTCATCCCTGGTGTCCTTGGAAGTGAAGATTCTAGCCCAGCCTGTATTACAGCACGGCTGTGAAGATGTGAAACTCTCCCTGGGGCTCCCTTCCCAGGCCCCCAGAGCTTTCCCTGGGCCAATGGCTGCAGGCTTCACAGCCTCATTGATTATGGAGGGAACAACAAGACCCGCAACGGGTGGTGAGAGGGGCGAAGTAGCTCAGGTGGTAGTGCTGGCCCTGGCTCCTCTGCTAAGCCATCACTGACCTCTCCCCACGAGGAGGGGTAGCTCAGATGTGTCCTGGCTGCCAGTGGATAGTTGCCTTCCAGTCCTGACTCTGACACTGACTTCCTCTGTGGCCTTGGTCAGAATACTTGCCCTTCCTTATTATTCTCCCCAGATTAGAGGAGGAAGTGACTGCTCCCCTGTCTCACAGCAGACATGGCTGTTGGCATTTCCGTAGCTCATAATATCTATTCACCAAGTATTAGTGTCTGACAGGAGCACGGGCAGGGGAGGTGGCAAAGGAACTCTGGGACTCAGGGTGAGCAAAGGGCACTGAGCAACAGGGAAGAGGAGATGTAATGGGGAGTGGGGGTGAGTAGGCTGGATGGATTCAAAGTTAGAAATGGGACAGCTGCATTTTCCAATCCTTCCCCCGTGTTCCATTGGCCCCTTCCATCGCCAGGTTTTGCAGCCTGGCGTCTGTCATGCAGCCCCATTGATGTAGCGTAGTTTAATTTAGCTGGGAAGCTATTGGCTTCTCAGGAAGCCAGGTAAAGCCCAGGGCATTGGGCCAACCTCTACCATATCTGTGTCTGTGTAAGTCATAGGGCTGAAGCTGTGAGCTAGTTAAAGATGTGTACACTGGAGGAGCCTGAACAGCCAGAGCAACACTGTCCAGGTGAGCGTGGAGTACGGTACCTGAGCTTTGAGTTCTTCTGTAGCGGTGACTTTCTCTGTCCGTTAGTCTGTTAGCGTTACAGGGCTGGTTGTTATGTATGGCTGAGACAGGAAGGATGTTTGCAGCCCGGTGCCTCCTGTGGCAGGGTGAACAGTGCCTGCATCAGACACTCATGAACAGGCCATAAGGAGCAATCCTGCCTCAGCTGGGGCAAACCCAAATTTCACATGGGGAGCGAAAGGTCTTTTTACCACTTTCTGGCTTGTTCAGAAAGTTCTCACCCTGAAATGGCAGCACTCCTATGGCACATTCTGGAGTTCTCATGCTGCAGAAGTGCAGGGGTAGTGCATGGATGACACCAGCATACAAACAGCATGGCAGGGCTGTGCAAGCCACTGAAATCATGCATAGAAATGTCCTTAATGGAGCATGTTCCTCACACTGTGTCCTGATGTTGATCCTTGCCCTCTTGCTTGTATTGGGAGATGGCATCTTAGCCCCACACCTGCCTCTGCACTGACCTAACCTCCTTTGAGCAGGTAAAGCCTCCTCAGGCCTAGAGCTCTGCAGCATCCTCTGCCAACTTCCCCCAATGAGCATGCAGCATCTGAGCCTTGGGTTCCCTAGGGGTTTGCTACAATTGCAGCGAGGGGTAGTGCAGACCATTGTACCCCAGTGCAGCTTAATTTAGCTTGAGGCAGGGGTACACTGAACTGGTGTAAACAGCAGTTTGCCTGTCTGCGCTGGGGGGTCTACATTTGTGGCTGGTCCCTAATGCCTGGAATTGGGGCTCGCTCTATATTTCCCCCAGTGTAGATAGAGCCTTATTTAAATCTGTGTGGGGCCAGGAGCAGAGCCAGTCCCCCAGTGCCCTTTCCCTTCTCTCTGTCCTGGTCTCAAGTTCCTCCATGACTGGCACAGGGTAGGTCAGATGCAGGGGTTCTCCTGTCTGTCTCAGATATAGTCACCGATCAGGTTCATAAGGTGTTTCTTAGGTACCGCCTTAGAGGTGAGGTGGTTGGGGCTTTTCCCCCATTCTCTGAGTGGGGTTGTTGTTTTTCTTCCCCCCACACACACACACACCCACACCCACAGACACACCTAAAACTTAATATTTCTGCTGCTGACAGAGGAAGCTGCTTCACTGGAGCTGCTTCACTGGATGCCTCATCCCCTTTACATTCCATACTCCAGTCACTTCCTTCCCATTTGTCTGTTGTCCCACTATTTGTCTGTCACTGCCAGAGGTGTGCTGCCCAGGCTGGGATGCGAGGTGCTTAGTGGCAACCATGTCACAACGCAGCAAGGCTCATGGGTACCGGAGTTCTAGTTGCTACTGTGGTTGCAGCACTGTGTGCCAGTCCAGACTGACCAAACTAGAAGCCCTGCCTATGCTACAGATGTTACCATGTTGGAAGCATTCCCCTCTCTCCACCAACTGCCTCTTGTCTGTGTAGACTGGACCTGTTCACCTGTTGATACCCTGTGTGGCTTTGCCTAGAACAGAGTTCGCTCAAAGAGCTTGTCTGCCCTAAGGAAATATTGTATCCCTTCTTCAGCATCCATGTGGCTGCACTGCCACTAGCACTGATGTACATGCTAATACATGTGGGCCTCAGCTGATGCTAGTATTTACATATTTGCAGATGCTCCGTTGCTAAAAAGCGGGTACAAAAACATCTTGTATAGATGCCAACTCTGTCTGTCTGCTATAAGAAAGGAGAGGTTGGCAGCAGCCTTCTGAAGTCTGTCAGAACCCTTACAAACTGCTGCTGCTTCTTCGAGTGCTTGCTCATATCCATTCCAGTAGGTGTACACGCGCCGCGTGCACGTTCGTCGGAGACTTTTACCCTAGCAACACTCGGCGGGCCAGCAGGTCGCCCCCTGGAGTGGCGCCGCTATGGCGCCGGATATATACCCCTGCCGACCCGTCACTCCTCAGTTCCTTCTTACTGTCCGTGTCGGTCGTTGGAACTGTGGAGCGCAGTCTAACTGTTTCTCCACCTCCCTAGCGATTCTCTCGTTTTTTCGGTAAATTGTGTATATAGTTGATCTCTTAACAGTAGTTAGTAGTTAGTTTTTAGTAGTAAGTTTTTGTAGATAGTTAGAAGGGATCGGGGGTTAGCCCCGTCCCCTACCCCGGTACCGGGTTCATGCCCGGATCACCGGGCTTCAAACTGTGCGCGGCCTGCCGGAGGCCGATGCCCACAGGCGACCCGCATGACTCCTGCCTTAAGTGCTTGGGCGAATCTCCCTGACATCGGACAATGCCAGGATTTTGTAAGCGCGTTCAGCCCCGAACTAAGAAAGAGCGGGACGTTCGCCTTGAAGCAGTTGTGCTGGATGGAGGCAGCGAACTTGAACTCAAACACCCGCCGGCACCGTCGCGCTACCGGGAACAAGGCACCTTCCGTCAGCACCGCTAGACCGCTACGCCCTCTGAGAAGACGTCGTCTCACCCAGCCTCTGTTGGCCACCACCTTCTGGTCGGGCACTGCTCGCTCTCACCACGGAGAAGAACGCGGCCAGTGCCCTGCCGGACGCGATATACCCGGCCCGCAGTCTGAGCCAAACCAGACGCGCTCGGCATCGACTCCACCTGCCGCGGCACGCGTGATGTCTGCCGCGACGTTGATTCGGCTCTCGAAGGCCGGCGAGTCCGGTCCTACCAGCTCCCACGGCACGTGTGCACGGTTGAGCTCCCACGTGCCCATCACCTCCGGGACGCTGCGTTCCCTTGCACAAGACTCTGCATCGCAACACGAGCCTGAGCTGCCTAGACCGCGGCACCTGCCCGTGGCGGTTCGCGTACAATTATGGCAAGCGGCCCCGTACACACCTTCTCGCCCGGCACGCGGGACTCCATTGTTCCAGGTTCCCGCACTCACTGGTCTAGCTCTATTACTCTCGGTCCGGCAGGCGCTCGCACCGTCGTACGGCTCCGTACGTACGTACGGTACGCTCGAGGGTCCCGGTCGCATCCAGACATACCGGCAGCCTGCCCAAGATCTGGCGGCACCATCGCGACGAGACCCAACACTTCCCGCAGCCGATTCTAGCAACGACGACTCTCAGCACCCCGTGTCAACCTCCCGCACCACGCGGTCGTAGGTCCCGGTCACTCGCATCAGTGGTACATGGATCGCGGAGCCGTCACCGCCATGTACGGCAGCGGGCGGCCGTTCTACTGGCGCGAGATGACGCCTCCAGCGCACGTCTCCGCCCCACCGTGCTGTTCGTCAGCCGTCGATCCTCTCAGCCGACACTGGCATCTTATGGATGAGTCGGACAATCCAAGGTCTCAATCAGAGGCCCTTTTTGCCCGTGGGCGCTGCAAGCAAAGGTAGCCACTGTCCGCCGCCGCACTCCGCACCCCTGCCATGAGGCACCCCGGGAGTCCACTCGGTGAGCAGACCCCCTCCGAAGCCACGCAGGACGCACTCCTGCCAGGACATGGACCAAAGGAGCATGCCCCTGGATGCCCCACAGACCAGAGTCTTTCCAAGACCCTTCGTCCTGCGAGTCTCGTCTGCTCATCTACCCCCGGATGATGGTCTGGTGGCGGGAACGGCAAACGCAAGACTCACCCCCAATCGACCTCAGTCTCACCAGACCTCCTCTCCCGCGTGGACCCGAAACATAAACTTGTCGTTTGGAGATAGTCGATGGATGACTTCCCAATGGTCAGTATCGCCTTCGACAGTCGGCCTGCAGAGTAGCGGCTCCTCTATTCGCCTGCCATCCAGGCTCGACCGATGACGATTTCTGGCAACCCGCGCATCTCAGTACCTCCTACAGCAAAAGGGGTTGAGTCAATTGGGCCGGTGGATGATCTAGTTCAGCCCCTGCTCAAGTATGGTCCTTAGGTCGACCCCTCCATTGCCGAGTCCAACGTAAGAAGCCGGCTAGCAACATGGGCGCAGCACAGCTCCTGTGCCCAAAGCCAGAGAGGCAGGCAAGTGACCTGTTGGGCAGAAAATTACTCTCGGAGCCTCCAGCTAGGCGTAGTGCGAATACAAGCCCTCCTGATAGATACAACAACACCCTGGGAGCAGTGGTGGGAAATTTGTAGAGGCTTGTCCCAACAGGACTCGCCGCAAGAGTTCTCAGCATCTCCGGAAGGAAGGAGAAAAAGGTCTGCGGGACTCTCCCTCCAGGCCTCGTGGGACATCGCGCCAGAGGACTGTGGCTAGACATTTGCCTCGGGATTAGCTTATGGAGGGGCAAATAATACGCTGCTGCAAGCGTCAGTCTGCCACACTGAGCATGCAGTATACTATACAGACCTGCCCTGTGACGTCAGTCTCTTCCCCGAAGACAGACCCCTGCTCCAGATCTGAAGACAACCGCCATGCATCATTGCGTCTCGCATGGAATGCATACGCCACAGACTCAGAGGACCGTGTCTTTCCGTTCCCAACCCCACGATCCTACCCCCCACCTGACCAGAGACCAAAGGACTTCTCAGAGGAGAGCCGGACCTCTCGTAAGGCGCCAGTACTAGCCCTCAAGGGAGGTACACATTCCGGTCCCACCCAAACCACCACAGGACCGAAGCCTAACTTTTGAAAGATGCGCCTAAGAGCAAACGTACCAATTTCCCCCCAGGATCCCGTTCAGTTCGCCAACCGGCCTCGCTGCTTTCTCCCTGGGTTGTCCAGCTAACAACGGGACCGCGGGCTCCTCAGGCACGGTGAAGTGGCTAACCGTACTTCAGTTTATTTGACCCGCCTTCCCATCCTCCCTCCTCGTCCCTCTTCAGGGACCCCATTCACGACCACTCCTTCTGCAGGAAGTTCGAAGCTGCCCTCGCGTTGGGAGCCATAGAATATGGTTCCAGAGGATTAAGAGGCACGGGGTTCATATTCCAGTACTTCCTAATTCCCAAGGCATAAAGGCAACGTCTCAGACCCATCTTGGTTATCTGCTGCGCTTTGAACAAGTTTATCAAAGAAGCTCAAGTTCGGCATTGGGCTAGGGTTGTGCGGGGGGGGGGTCGGCGGGCGGGGGCGGGGGGTGGGGTTCGGCCCGCGTGGGTGCAGTCGGTATGGTTGGCCGGGGTTATTATGTCTGGGGGTGTTATCCTCGTCGAGCGCTCAACATATGTCCCCGCCCATTTTTATCGGGTGGGGGCCGTAGTATGTCAGGTGGTTAGGGGGCGGGACGTGGGGGGTGTAGCGGGGCTTGGTGTGCGGGGGGGTTGTGGGGGGGTGAGTGTGGGCAGCCGTTATCCGGCCGCGCGGGCCGCGGGGCGGGTGGGGGGTTTATCTCGCGGTGGTGGGGAGTGTGTGTTGTGGTTGGGTTTTGCTGCGTAGTTTGTGGGTGTCCGCTGCATATGAGGGTGGGCGTGGGGAGAGTGGTGAGAGTGGTGGAATGGGGACGAGTTTGAGGGTGGGGGGGGTGTGGGCATCAAGGTAAGCCAAGTGCTGGGTGAGAGTACCAGATGTGGGCTGTGAGACGTTGTACGTTGGGATGAAGGGGTGGGCGGTGGTGGGGTGTTGGGGTGAGTGATGTGGCGTGGTGTGACGTCGCGCGATGTGGGTGGGTGGAGGTGGGGTGATGGCGTATGTGAGGGCACGGTGGCGGGTGGTGTTCGTAAGAGGGCGGGGGTGGGGGTGGGGTGGTGTGGGGGTGGGGTGGTCGGTGGGGCGGGTGGGGGGGGCGTGGTGGCGGGGGTGGGGGCGAACTGGGGGCGTGGGGGGTCTATGTATCTCCACCGATCCATCTAGATTCGTTGATCGACAGAAACCGCACAACAACATGCTAGCCCTTCGACATTCACGGATGGACCGCGCGCTTCCGTTGCAGATCGACATGGTCCTACGGCTCACACGATCCGATTTCCTCCTTAGTGCTGCCTACGTGGGAACATTTTCCTTCACTCGACTCCCAGAGTCAGTTGGTCACGCTGCTTCTCGACATGAGGGCGCAATGATTTTCATTATCGCGATTTACCCACCGACAGGAGCGTTTCTTCGCTTATGTGGTGGAATCGTCATCACTACAATTGCGGGTTCGGCCCTTCGGCCTTTCCTCGGCCTCGAGTTTTTATGAAGTGGTAGCGGTAGTTCGCGACTAACGCCCGTCGCATCTAAACTTACATGTCTTTCCTTATCTCGACGACGGCTAGATTCGACATGGGACTTCCGAGGCTCAGGTACACGAATTGTAGATATCATCAAGGTTCTGTTCTACCCGTCTAGTCTACATCATCATCAGACAAATATTCTGCATCCTGACGCAGAAGATAGAATTCATAGGGGCGCTGCTGGACTCCAATCGAGCAACAGCCAGCTTGCCTCCACAGAGGTTCCAATCTATAGTCTCGCTCATTCAGGGGCTCCAAGCCTTCCCAACAACCTCTGTCCGCACCACCCTCACTCTACTCGGTCACATGGCTGCGTGCACTTTCGTGACAAAGCACGCAAGACTATGCATGCGCCCTCTGCAAATCTGGCTCGCCTTGGTCTATCGTCCACGCAGGGATGCCCTGGACATGATAATCACAATCCCGTCGCACATGCTGGGATCCCTCAACTGGTGGTTGAACCCCTCCATGGTGTGTGCCGGTCGACCGTTCCATCCATCTCAACCCTCGCTGTCCCTAACAACGGACGCTTCCTCTCTGGGGTGGGGCGCACACCTGGGGCATCTGTGTACCCAAGGCCTTTGGTCCTTGCCGAAACTGAAGCTCCACATCAATGTCCGCAAACTCAGAGCAGTCCAATTGGTATGCCAGGCCTTCCGGCAACATCCACAGGGCCGTTGTGTTGCCATTTTCATGGACAACACAACGGCCATGTATTACATAAACAAACAAGGAGGGACACGGTCTTCTCCTCTTTGCCAAGAAGCAATGCAACTGTGGGACTTTTGTGTAGCTCAGTCAATAGACTTGGTAGCCTCCTTTCTCCTGGGGGTCCGGAACACACTAGCGGACTGCCTGAGCCGGTCGTTCCTGGCACACGAATGGTCCATCCGTCCAGAGATCCTGCTTTCTGTTTTCCGGAAGTGGGGCTTTCCCCAAATCGACCTATTCGCCTCCAAGGAGAACAGGAAGTGCCAGGTGTTCTGCTCCCTACAGGGTCACTCCCTGGGCTCTCTTTCGGACGCGTTCCTCATTCCCTGGAAAGGGGGTCTCCTCTATGCCTTTCCACCCTTTCCCTTAGTCCACAGAGTCCTGCTCAAGCTCTGCAGAGACAGGGACAGGCTGATCCTAATCGCTCTGGCATGGCCGAGGCAGCACTGGTACACCATGCTGCTCGACCTGTCCCTGGCGACTCCGATACCACTGCCACACTGCCCAGATCTTATAACGCAGGACTTAAGCAGGCTTCATCACCCGGACCTTCCGTCCCTGTGCCTGACAGCGTGGCTTCTATCTGGTTGAACGAGTCTGAGCGCCGATGCTCCAGCCAGGTTCAGCAGGTCCTCTTGGGGAGCAGGAAACCCTCCACGTGGGCGACTTATCTCGCTAAGTGGAAGCGGTTCTCTTACTAGTGTACACAGCGTTCCCTTGTTCCTGACGCCGTTTCAGTCCCTGTTGTCTTGGACTATTTATTGTACCTCAAGGGCCAAGGCCTAGCCCTCTCTTCAATTAGGGTGCATCTGGCCGCAATCTCCACCTTCCATCCTGGAGAGTCCGGCAGTTCCACCTTTTCTCACCCGATAGTTTCAAGATTCCTTAAGGGATTGGAGAGACTCTACCCCCCGGTTAAGCCCCCTTCCCCTACCTGGGATCTCAACCTTGTGCTATCTAGGCTCACGGCCCCTCCCTTCGAGCTGCTAGCCACCTGCTCGTTACTCTACCTGTCCTGGAAGACGGCCTTCCTGGTCGCTATCACCTCGGCCAGACGGGTATCTGAGCTCCGTGCGTTGGTGGTAGACCCACCTTACACCATCTTTCACAAAGATAAGGTGCAGCTATGACCACATCCAGCTTTTCTTCCAAAGGTGGTCTCTGCCTTTCATATTAACCAGGACATTTTTCTACCGGTCTTCTTCCCGAAGCCGCACACATCCCGTCGGGACCAACAGCTACACACCCTAGATGTCCGCTGGGCTCTTGCCTTCTACATCCACAGGACTAAATCCTTCAGACGCTCGCCCCAGCTATTCAGAGCAGTGGCGGAGCGTACGAAAGGTCTGCCTGTATCTTCCCAGCGGATTTCGTCATGGGGTGATGTCCTGTATCCGGACGTGCTATGACTTGGCTCACGTCCCAATTGGCCGCCTCACCGCCCATTCTACTCGGGCTCAGGCCTCGTCCGCCGCTTTCCTGGCCCAGGTTCCTATCCAGGACATATGCCGGGCAGCTACCTGGTCGTCCGTGCATACCTTTACATCGCACTATGCGCTGGTTGAGCAATCGAGAGATGATGCCGCCTTCGGCTCAGCGGTCTTACATTCCGCAATGTCTCGCTCCGACCCCACCGCCTAGGTAAGGCTTGGGAATCACCTACTGGAATGGATATTAGCAAGCACTCGAAGAAAAGATGGTTACTCACTTTTGTAACTGTTGTTCTTCGAGATGTGTTGCTCATATCCATTCCACACCCGTCCTCCTTCCCCACTGTCAGAGTAGCCGGCAAGAAGGAACTGAGGAGCGACAGGCCGGTAGGGGTATATATCCGGCGCCATAGCGGCGCCACTCCAGGGGGCGACCTGCCGGCCCACCGAGTGTTGCTAGGGTAAAAGTCTCCAACGAACGTGCACGCGGCGCACGTACACCTACTGGAATGGATATGAGCAACACATCTCAAAGAACAACAGTTACAAAGGTGAGTAATGTCTTTTCCAGAATGCATCTCATTTGCAAAGCACTAGGACCAAATTATGTGTACCTCTGTTGCCAAGTTGTGTGCCAGCCCTGCAAAGGTCAGGGCTGTTGCTGTTTTGATAGCATGGTTATAATGTTGGTTGGACCTAGCCTAGACAGAGAAGACAGGC
Source organism: Chelonoidis abingdonii (assembly GCF_003597395.2). Lineage (NCBI taxonomy): Eukaryota > Metazoa > Chordata > Testudines > Testudinidae > Chelonoidis > Chelonoidis abingdonii. Next base: position 60,613,986 of record NC_133776.1, read on the forward strand.
TGTGTTCACAATGGGATTGAAATCTGTAATGGAGATGGGTCCACTGACCACATATCTAGGTGGGCAGGTAGAGTCTGATGTGGGTTCTCGGTTTGTGGATTGCAACCAGGTGCCACAAATAGAGCTGGGCAAAAATCTTTGGCTGCATCATTTATTTGCCACAAGATGCAGTTTTGGCTCAACCAAAACTACTCACAAATTGGGGTGGAATTTGGCGAATACTTTCAAACAAAAGGAATGAAAACTTACTTTTTTTTGGTTAAACTTTTGTTTAGAAATTTTGCTAGTTTTTTTTTTTAAACAAGGAAAATTCCTGAAAACAAAACAAAATGAAAAACAAGGACATTTTTTGTTGCAGGTCAAATTAAACATTTTGTTTGACCTGAAACATACATACCTGTATATAGAGAGATTTTTCAGATGTTTTAGGCATGGCAACCAAAAAATCAATTTACCCTAGCTGAAGTTAGGGCCACTGGGCCCTTACCATATGGCTGAATGGCAGGAGGGTCCTGAATAAACAGATGAGGACTGCTCCATGAGCACCATCTAGAGCAGCTGTTCTCAAACTGGGGGTTGGGACCCCGTTTTAATGGGGTTACCAGGGCTGGCTTAAACTTTCTGGGGCCTAGGGCCGAAGCTCAAGCACCACTGCCAGGGGCTGAAGCCCAAGGGCTTCATCCTGGGGTGGCTCTGGTTACAGGCCCCCTGCCTGGGGCTGAAGCTCTTGGACGGCTTCTGCTTTGTTCGCCCTCCCTAACCAGGGTGGTAGGACTCAGGTGGGCTCAGGCTTTGGTCCACCATCCTGGGTCGTGTAGTAATTTTTGTTGTCAGAAAGAGTTCATGGTGCAGTGAAGTTTGAGAAACCCTAATCTAGAGCATGCTGCCAAGATGCTGCTGCAGCAGTTTAACTGTTCGAATCCTGTTGGTCTGTAACCAATGGGAAAAGTTTTTAAATGCGGTTACAAGTCATGCAGTGCCATGACTCTCTGCTGTTGAGTTAACCCAAGTGTTACAACTGACCAAAGATTAACTGTGCTGTGTGCGAGGCATGGGACATTGTCCAGGCTCAGTGTTCACTGTTAGATACAATGGGTTAAAAATCTAGAAAGAAACCTGACTATCCTGATGAGCTCGTTTGCACTTCCTTTCTCAAGGCTGGTGACACTACAGTGAACAGGTAAAGCTAATCTGCCTCTAGAGCGTTATTAGTGCTCTACAGAAATAAACCCATAAAGGTAAGGTGGGTAAGTATTACCCTCATTTTACAGATGGAGAAGCCAAGTGACTTCCTCAAGACTACAGAGAGGTCGGTGTCAAAGTCAGGCTTAGAGTTTCTGATTCCAGGGCTGCACAGCTGTTAATAAAACCCACAGAGTAACACCTCCCTGTGTCATGGCCAGTGTGCCCCAGCTGCCATTCTTCTCCTGCCCTCTTCTGCTGATCTAGCCCCTTGTTTAAGCTGCCCCAGGAAGACCCTCTCTCATCAAGCTTCCAAAGAGCTACCATTAGGGAAGGCTGCAGAGCACTGCCCTCTCTGCTCTATCCCCTCTAGGCCTCCAGTGTGTGTGAAATTAAGTAGTTCTCTTGTGCTGGATTAATCAAGCAATTAACTAGTATATAAAACCCTGCAGTGCTTGAAGGCCCATGTAATTAATCTTGGCTGCAGTATATGCGCCTAAGTGTAAGCCCTAGTCAGTTAGGGTTCTGATGCCTTGCGGCCTCTACACAAATTCCTGAGAGATTAGGGGCTATTAAATAGCCATCAGTTCCCCTCCCAGTCCTATTCACCTGTGGTGGGGCCAGAGGACTGCTCGTCCCTTAAGCACAGTAGGCAGCAGCGCAGACTGGAGGCTATGAGTTCACAAGGATTTAAAACTCTCCTGAGCAGGATAGGGCCCCAGACACTGTTCCAGATAAATTGCAATGTGCTGAAGTCTAAAGCCCTCCAGAACAAATGTTGGTTTCTTGCAGATGTCAACATGTACATCCCGTCCAAGCTGTTCCAGGCCTCCCAGCCTTCAGTGCACTTGCTGGGCTCCACCCACACACCTGAACAGGACAGCCAGGTGACCCTGAGCTGGGAGTGGGGTGGGTACTGGGGGTGCTGAACACATTCTGGCTTGAGAGTCAGCTACCTGGCTCCTAACCGTATCCAGTGTGCCAGGTGAGACATAAACATACTGCTGCCCTGGGGTGAAGCAGCAGAATCCATGGGAGGGATGTGATCTGGGTGTCACCTGGGAACAGCTAGAGACATGGATAGTTCTGTTAGCCAGCTGCTCTCCACAGCCCTGTGACCCACTGGCTGCAGGAAACTCAAGAGCGGAAAGCGAGCAAACTGTAGCAGACAAGCAAGCGGGTAGAAGCCCTAACCTTGACAGAGCAGGGCCTGCTGAGGAAGAAGGGAAGTGCTGCTGCTCTGGCATGTAACATGAAGGGGAGGTGGAGCAGGTGTGGGGCAGGAATCTGCCCACAATAGAGAGGAGGATAGGTTGGGTGGGGAGTTATTAGCAGAGCATCCTGGCTCATAAGCCAGCTCCGAGCTGGGGTCCTTGCAAGCAGAATGCTGTCCCAGCCCCTAGCAACGGGGTGGGTCCCGCTTAGTGGAGATGGCCAAGACGTTAGCTGGTGTCATGGCTCTGGCCAATTTTTGGAGACAGCATTAACCAGGGAAGAGCAGAGCCAAGGCCAAGTCATCTGCCCAAGTGGGCCGCTCTGGGATTCTAGAGCAGGGGTTGGGACACCAGCTAGAGCTCTAACATAGAACCTAAGTGATTTCTCCTCCTCCAGATTTGCTCGCTCCACACCATGGTAAACCTCCCTCAAGACAAGGCTGGAAATGTGGACTGCAAGGCCCTGGTGGATCAGCTGCGAGAGTGCCCCACCCTACAGGAGCAGGCTGACCTTCTTTACATGCTCCACACCATCAAGTAGGAGCCCCCAGCCTGCATTACCCAGGAGGCCCTTTATATTGCTTTGCCCCTGGCTTTATCTTCCTGATCATGGCATTACCATCCCCAATGAGAAGCCCACTCAGGAGAAGCGAGGTGGCTAGCTCCCTGTGTTTCAGCCTTTATAACTAGGTTGGGAAATGTTTGCCAGATGGGAGGCTGGTGTGAGTGTTTGGAAAAAATGCCCTTAGCATGGATTCGCCTCTTAGCCACTTTGATAAATTATCATAGCAATGTAGGGCTGACAGGGACCTTGAGAGATCATCTAGTCCAGCCCCCTGCACCGAGGCAGGACCACATAAACCTAGACCATCTGTGAAGGGGTTTGTCAAACCTGTTCTTAGAAACCTCCAATGACAGGGGTCCCACAAAATCCCTAGGTCACCTGGTCCAGTGCTTTTGTGTTAGCACCTCTAATGAGATCTGGGCCTTGTTGTGCTGGGTACTGCACATGAAATAAGAGATTCAGAATTTGCTGTCTCTAAAAGGATTAGTTGGGTACAGTTCTCAAGAGCTGGTGCTTCCAAACAGATAGCTCCATTGCATTGCCTCAGCCCTGTGCATTGCTGAGCATACTATTTACTAGCTCAGAGTAAATAGTTTGGAGTTGGAATGTTATCATAGTGTTCGTTCTGAACAGTCATGTGTTACTGTGTAATGGTGCTGCTGTAGAGTTTGTGGGGGCTGGGTAAATAATCTTGCTCACATAGCCTTTGCTGTGACCTGGCATCTCCTTGAATGCAGGGGGCTTGACTGGGACACAGAGATTGATGGCCAACCTGGTGCTACAGTCAAGGACCTCCTCACTGAGCTATATGTCAACGTGGGGGCTACCCGACAGTGGGCCCTGATCCGCTACATCTCCGGGATCTTGAAAAAGAAAGTGGAAGCTCTCGATGAGGTGAGGACTGGGCACAGGGGCCTTGCTCTGATCCATGGCCTGGCTGGTGGGACAAGGCAACAAATGGCCAAATCAATGCAAGACTTCACAACTACCTCTGAGAAACAACTTATTTGTAAGAGACCTTTCCATCTGACAGGTGGCCACTGAAATGCCAGACTCTTTCTTGCTGTTTTCCCACTTCATGGAAAGTACGAAGGTCACTTAAATATTTGAGACGCCACAGGGGCATACTGATTTATGTGCTCACTTAAAAGTATGTGGCCTGAATGTCCATGGCTCTGACAGCTGGAATGGGGAGCGCTGGGCCTTGCTTAAAGCCTGGCCCATCATGGTTTGGATTTGCAGACTGTACAGAAAATCCTGGTCTGGGGGCAGAGGCTGTCACACCAAGCTGAGCCCAGTACAATCCCTGCAATGAAGATGGAACTTCCGAAAATAGTCCGAAAGCCACACTGTGTGTCTTAGAGGTGTGTGTGAAGCTCTCGCTGGGAGGAAGGGAGCGTGCTTGTAAGGTCGCTGTGGATCTGTGGCTGTTAAGTATCCATAACCAAGTGTGTGGTGATATCTCTGTCTAGGCCTGCACTGACCTCTTGTCTCATCAGAAGCACTTGACAGTGGGGCTGCCTCCAGAGCCTCGGGAGAAGACGATCTCTGCGTGAGTTCAGCGCCTTTTGCTTCAGTGTACCAAGGGGGAAGAAACCATTGCATTAGTCAGCCTGATCCAGGGGGTCAACTTTGCAGGGGTGGGGAGGGGGAACATAAGAGAAGGTGAGCACTGCCAGGCTCCGCCCACCTCTGAGGCTCCGCCTCTGCTTGCCCATAGGAAAGAGGCCACTGCTCTCCCAGGCAGGAGCTGTATGAGCTCCCTCTCCCCTGAGCCTCGCTAGTTGTGCACATTGTGCTGTACATAGTGACCTCAAAGCAGGTGGGGCAATATGTGGGGGCCGTCTAAAGTCAAACGCAGGGGCATTAGCCCTGCATTGAGGAGCTGTAGATCATATCTGCCCTGTGTCTGTGTGTACTGGGATCTCCCCTCTATTCCCATTGTCTCCTCAGCCCTGTCCCATATGAGGAGCTCACCCGCCTGATTGACGAAGCCAGTGAGAAGAACATGAGCATCTCGATCCTGACTCAGGTGACAGGGCTGAGTCCAGCCAGTTTTCAGGCAGCCTGTCCGTGCCCTCACAGACCAGAGGATGTGCCTGTCCCACTGGGCGGCTGCCTTGTGACCTGTCTCCTTGCTTTTCCCGTTCAGGAAATCATGGTCTACCTGGCCATGTACATGCGTACCCAGCCCGCCCTCTTCGCTGAGATGTTCCGCCTTCGCATTGGGCTCATCATCCAGGTGATGGCAACAGAGCTGGCACACTCCCTGCACTGCTCAGGTACCCAGCCCGAGTCCGGTGTCCAAATAGTCAAGACAAAGGGTGGGAGCATCCCTCTTAAGTCCTAGCCTGCAAGTGCTGACTGGGGGCCCATGGTATATGAAACGCCTAGGCTTTGTTGCATGTTGCCTCACAACTGGGCGAATAGCAGAGTGGCTGCCTTTTTTCTGACATAAACAAGGTGGGTGAGGTGTCCAGCCCAGTGTCTCACACCAGCCAAACCTTCCCTGGGTAGGAAAGGGCTGTGATAAGAAACTGTCCCTCAAGCTTTCACTGCAAAACCTCTGGAGTATCTAGGGGAATCTCCATGGGCCCATGTATGTGGGCACCTTCTGTCTGAGTAATGTGGTTCTACCAGTGGTTCTCAACCGGAGCCCATGGCCCAATTAGTACTAAGCTGCGGACCAGCTCAGCTGTGTGCTAAAGGCCATGGGCTCCGGTTGAGAATCGCTGGTATAATCACATTACTGGGTTATACAGTCAATCTTGCTGTGTAGTTGGGGCCAATAAAATAAAACCACTGGGGAAAATGTTGAAGGGAGGTGCCTAGCTAGTAGACTCACTAACAGGACTGGCTCCAGGCTCCAGCGGAGGAAGCACATGCGTTGGGCGGCAAAAATGATAGAACTGGCCCTGCTCACTAAGTGCTTGATGGTACTAAAAATATAGCAAGTCCCTGCTCACCAGCTCGGCCATTTCGTTACGTCTGGGTTTTCTTTTCTGTTTGAAAACTCGGTTACCTGCTCAAACAGGTCTGAATCCTCACTGTGCACTCGGCTAGCTTGTTGGGATCCTGAGCGAGATTGGGGTGTGAACAGCTTTGTTTGATTTTTTTCTTTTTGGGGTGGTGTGAAACTGTTCCTCACTTTGAAGGGACACAGTCAGCCTAAGTTACACTTGGATTGGGAAACTATTGGCCCTGCAAGTGTAACAAGGAAATATCTAAGACTAGAGTGGAGGGATGACACAGAGCAGTGGCTCTCAACCTTTCCAGACTACTGTACCCCCTTCAGAAGTCTGATTTGTCATGCGTAACCCCCAGTTTCACCTCACTTAAAATTTACTTGCTTACAAAATCGGACATAAAAATACAAGTGTCATAGCTCACTGTTACTGAAAAAATTCTGAAGTTCTCATTTTCTACCATGTAATTATAAAATCAGTCAATTGGAATTTAAATCTTGTACTTACATTTCAGCGTACAGTATATAGAGCAGTATAAACAAGTCATTGTCTGAATGAAATGTTAGTTTGTACTGACTTTGCTAATGCTGTTTATGTAACCTGTTGTAAAACTAGGCAAATCTCTAGAAGAGTTGATGTAGCCCCTGGAAGAGCTCTGCATCCCCCTAGAGGTACATGTACCACTGGCCCAGAGCATAGGCCACTAGCTTGGAACTTCAGAGAACCGGGTTCAATTTCTGCTGTGCCACAGACTCTGTGTAACCCTGGGCAAGTCACTTAGGCCAGGTCTGCACTTTAAATTTTAGGTTAACAAAGCTACATCATTCAGAGGTGTGAAAAAATCCAACCCCCTGAACTCCATACCTATGCCAAACTAACCTCCAGCAGAGAGACAGCTAGGTCAACAGAAGAATGCTTCCAACCACCTAGCAACTTGGGGAGGTGGTGGTCCTACAGTCATGGAAAAACCCTTCCCTTATGTAGGTTACGTCTACGCTATGGGTTTATGCTGACATAGCTATGGCGCCATAGCTATGCTGCTATAGTCCCTGTAGTGTAGACATGCCATTAGTCTTTCTGCGTCTCAGTTCCCCATCTGTAGAATGGGGAAAATACTCTACTTCACAGGTTTGTCGTGAGGAAAATACAATAAAAATTATGAGGTGCTCAAAGGTAATGGGGGCCATATAAGTACCTTGGATAGACTGATCCCAAAAGAACAGGTTTCTCTAAGCATGTGCACATTTCACAGCATAGTCAGTTTCCCTGTTACCTGGATGGTTTTGTGGATTTTTTGCACAGTTATTGGGGGAGAGGGTGGATGGAGTGGAGTGATTTGATTTGGCCAGGGGCTGTGAGGGAAGTATAGCACCTGCACCATTCTTCCCTCCTGTGTCTGTAATTGATTGGATATCAGGCTGACAGTATCGCTTAGCCATATCTGTTCTCTTCTGGGGAGGCAGAGCAGGATGAAATCTCAAATGCTTCATTAATAAATCCTGGTGTGCATCTAATGTATGGAAATACCTAGATTTACTTGTGCCCCTCGAGCCAGGAACCTTCCATACTAGAACTTCCTCTAAGAATCCTCCCTTCTCCACTAATGATGTAGATTGTAACCTGGGAGGGGAAGGAGGTGACCTTGTTGGCAGTCTCTCTTCCAATTAATCTCTGGTCTCTAGCTGAAGAAGCCACCGAGAGCTTGATGAACCTCAGTCCTTCAGATATGAAGAGTCTTCTACACCACATCCTCTCTGGCAAGGAGTTCGGAGTGGAGAAGAGCGGTGAGTCTGTCTGATTTAAGCTGAAATCTTGAAGTGGCTGCCTCTAAAATGGTTAGAGATGAAACTGCACCATAACCACCCTCTGGTCTGGCTTAGTCTCATTTCAAGCAACTCAGAGGTGTCCATTTCTCTGATGTTTCAGGCACTGCATCTTGCCATTACTTACTCTGGGCTGCAATGTCCTTCACACACCAGTGCTGTGGCTGGTGGCATCTTGAGACACCCTGGACATTCATCCTCATGGTCCACTGAAGTTCAGGCTGCCTAAACACATACAGGCATGTGTGTATGAGCCCAGTCCAAAATTCAGTATTAAAATAACTACCCCTCCTCTGATGGTGAAACAGGCCCTACCAGTGCGTGGAGCGGGCATCAGTCAGGGATGACAGGACAGCCACTGGTGATAAAAGAAACTCCTCCTTCTGTGGCAGTAGTTTCTGTAGTTGGGAGCTTCTAAGAAGGTTAAAGCAGGGGCACCTCAGATCCTACTCACAGGAGGTGCTATAAGAAGGGCCTTGGGAGCACGAGGTGCCCTGACTGTTGATGAGTTTATGTCCTCGGAGCCCTGGCAGTGAATTCTGACCCCCTCCTCTCTTGCAGTGCATTCTGTTGATTCAGCCCTAACCCCTGCTATTTCCATCCGCGAGGTTGGTGCCGTCGGAGCAACTAAAACAGAGCGAGCTGGCATAGTGAAGCTAAAGAGTGAGATCAAACAGGTGTGTGTTGGTGGGTGAAGGGGTGAGTTTGGGGAGAGGCTGGGATGTTGATGGGGTGGGGGTTGGGCTATGTGTGAGCCTGCTGGAGGACACTGATTGGGGATACCTGTGGGATGGGCTGTGTGCATTTTATCGGTATATTGATTTTGCTTGTGTTTCAGAAGGCCATAGGTCAGGGGCAGGCAAACCTTTTGGCCTGAGGGCCGCATTGGGTTTCCAAAATTGTATGGAGAGCTGGCTGTGCCTCCCCAAACAGTCAGTCAGGCACGGCATGGCCCCTGCCCCTATCTAACTCTCTCCTGCTTCTTGCCCCTGCTGAACTCCTGCCCCATCCAACCCTCCCCTTCCCTGAAACCCCCTGGAATCCCTGACTGCCCCCTGCCACCCCATCCAACTCCTTCTCTTATTCCTGACTACCCCCCGGGACTCCTTCCTCCATTCAACCCCGTGTTCCCTGCCTTCTGATTGCCCTGACCCCATCCACACCCCCACCTCGAACTCCCCTGCCCTCTATCATAGAATATCAGGGTTGGAAGGGACCTCAGGAGGTCACCTAGTCCAACCCCCTGCTCAAAGTAGGACCAATCTCTAGACAGATTCTTACCCTAGTTCCCTAAATAGCCCCCTCAAGGATTAAACTCACAACCCTGGGTTTAGCAGGCCAATGTTCAAACCACTAAGCTATCCCTGCCCCCTTACCGTGAGCCTGGAGCACCAGTGACTGGCAGCACTACAGCTGTGCTGCCCAGAGCACCAGGACAGGCAGCCGTGCTGCCCGGCTGGAGCCAGCCACTCCACTACGCAGCACAGAGCACTGGGTCAAGCCCTGGCTTTGCAGCTGCGCTGCCCCAGGAACTTGCAGCCCTGCCACCCCAGAGCATTGCGCTGGCGGTGGGGTGAGCTGAGGCTGTGGGGGAGGGGGAACAGCAGGGGAAGAGCTGGGGGCTTGCCTCCTGGGGCAGGAGCTCAGGGGCTGAGCAGGAGGATCACGTGCGCCATAGTTTGTCCACCTCTTCCATAGGTGGAGAAGCTGTATAGTAGCAAGGCATGTGTGCACCTCACTGCCCTCTGCTGGATGGGATGAGAACTACCCAGGGTTTCTTCTCATCCATCTGACTCTCTGCGGGCCCGCTCCTGTACCTTCCCCATGCATGCTTGCTAGTGGGCTGCTGAGCCAGGCTTAGGTGTCCCTTGAGATGGCAGTAACAGTCACTGAACGGACATTTCCGGGGCTACTCTTTAACCCTGCCTCTCCCTGGGTCCTTGGCTTCAGCATTACATCCAAGGTATAAAGAAAACTTAAGAATCCTGCGTCCTAGGATATATTTCACTGTGAAAACTGTGATGCATCTGTCTTCTGTGTACTCTGAACTCAGTAGCCTGGCAACCTGCTGTGAGCAGGTTGCCACAAAGGGTGAGAGACAGCACCCAACATGTGCTCCCCTGGTGACTCTGTAGGACTTGTGTGTGTGGAAAGCCAGATTAGCCCAAGGTGTGTGTGGAAAGCCAGATTAGCCCAATGTTAAGTGCACTGGTGTGTGCATCCACACACCTGCTTGTGGATTTCAGTTTAGCTTAAGCTGGCTGGGAACAAACTTAAGTTAAACTGAAATAAGCTTGTCAATGCAAACCCCTGGATGCCTTTCACATGTAGATAGACCCTTAGATCAGGGGTTCTCAGACTTTTGTACTGGTGACCCCTTTCACCTAGCAAGCCTCTGAGTGTGACACTCCCCCTCCCCCCTTATACATTAAAAACACTTTTGTATATATTTAACACCATTATAAATGCTGGAGGCAAAGCAGAGTTTGGGTTGGAGGCTGATAGCTCACAACCCCCCATGTAATAAAATAACCTCATGACCCACTGAGGTGTCCTGACCCCCAGTTTGAGAACCCCTGCCTTAGATTAAGAGAAATCAAACAAGCAAACATGCAAGTTGTTCTGATGCAACAATCTGCTCTGAGTGTAAGTGGAAAAGCCATGAGGACTGGCAGTGAAGCTGGGCTCATAAGAGGAAGGATGGCCCAGTGGTTAGGGCACTGAGCCACAGGACACCCAGATTCCATTCCCTGCTCTGCCAGACCAATTCACTCAGTTCCCCATGTGTACAATGGGGATATAGCCCTACCCTGTGGTTAGCAATGGAGACGTTCTGAGTAGGGCCATAGAAGTACCTTAGACAAAGACGCAGGCCTCGGAGTGAAGGGGTTGAAAGGGAACAGAGGTGTAAGTTATGTGGTCCTAGATGTAACTGCACTGTGGTCACAAACCAGACTCTTCCTTGGGCTGTGGAATGCAGCACAGCTGTATTGCTGCCCCAATCACATTGTCTGTATCGTGATCTCCTTTTTATCTTTCAGCAACTGGATAAACGTAGGCAGTCTCTGAGGGAGAGTAAGGTGAAACCACCAGTGTTGCCTTCAAGCCTTATCTTACTCAGCAACCTTGCGCACTCAGAAAGCTTCTGAGCATGCATGAGCTAACGGGCTTGTGTCAAGCTGTAGCAAGCGAGCTGGCTTCCCCTCTGACAGCTTAGGGTTTGGGGCTCAGCTCTCCACCTGGCGGTACCGTGAGCTACAATTGGGTCACCTGAAAGGACTAACCAGCAAACTACAGTCCAGTGCTGTGAGCAAGAGGCTCTTAGGTGGGATTGTGACTGTGTCTTGTGTTCCCTGAGCTCTCGACTGGCGGTGACTTGTTGCCTGGGAAGCTGTGAAGAGCAGATGGGATCCAGTGTTGAGTCTCTCTAACCCAGACTAATAGCATTGCCATTCTGGAATCCAGTCTGGGAACTCCTGTGGTTCTCTGGCCAGAGGTCAGTGTGCTCAGGTTCTGGTGGGGCTGGGAGAGGAATAGGAACATTGGATGTACCATAGTATGCAATTCTGGAGGATCAACGTTGAGGAACACTCAGCAGGCCTCTGACCTTCTTTTCTTCTCAAAGCTCTTCCCAGGACCATTCCAGGGGAAAGGCTTTGTGCCAGAGAAGCCCACTAGTCTTACCCAGCTGTCTTAGCAATGTAGGCCTGGCCCACAGTGGGAGAAGGGGTGGGGAGACACAGAACAGAACCCAAATGATGATGCTTCATTCCATGCTATAGGACAGACTGGGCCTGTCCGCGTAACCACGGATGTTTGACCTACTAGAACACACTGGGTCAGGAGCCTGCAGTGAAGCTAAGCAGGCAGCATGTCCTGTAGCTAACTACGCTGTGCCCACCAACCAGATTCTGCCTTGCACTGTGGAATGCAGCACAGCTGTGTTGCTGTCCCTAATCACACTGCAGGACTCCTGTCTAGTGCTGAAGAAGGTCAAAAAACCCCACCAGCTAAGTCAACTTCTGCTCTTCCTTCCCAGCTGCCTGATAGAGCAGTAGGGAACATGGCTCCCTCTGAATCCACTGCCGTCTCCTGCGCACTCCCAGGCTGACAGTCTGGAACTAGCTAGGTACTACTGCAGTGCTGATGTGATGAGCTTACTGGCTGTCTCCAGGCCACACCTTAAATGGCCTCTAGTTGGGGTACTGTAAGCTTCTGTGCCTAAGTAGATCTAAACCTCCAGAACCACCCCCTCCCTGCTAGATTCTAACCAGACTGAGGGGCTGACAGTGCCCAGCCTGTAGTTACTGTGTCCTAAAGCCAGTTTGGCACAGTAATTCTGGAAGGGGAGCCCAGCTGCTTGGATTTCACACTGTGCAGTGTGTCACCTTGTAAACACTAAACTGTTTAACTAGCATCTCCAGGTACCAACCTGGCTCTTTAATCTCCTGTCCTGGTATGCTCTCTTCCAGCTTTGGTTTAATGTGAAACTCTGTGGTGCAACTTCCTAAACTGGCTCTAAAGTCTCTGGCTAGCCTCAATCATCTGGGATAGAGACTGAATGAATGACACCAAGCTTTGCCCATGCTTCTGCTAATGCTTCTGCTGCCTGCTCCATCCCATCAGGCTTTGACTGTCTGTCTGTCTCTCTCTCTCCTCTCTAGTCCTGTGACTTCCACTCTCTGGAGATGGATTCAGGATCTCCTCTGGTAATGTGCATCTTATGTTTACACATGCGGTGTGTTTGTCCTCGCAGGTCCCAGAGCATTTTGCTAGCTAGAGGCAGGGATCTCTTCACCCTGGGATGGAATGCAGCCACCTGTGGAGTGGAATACAGCAGCCCGTTAGCAGTGGCTAGGAAAGCTACACAACCATTTAGGACAGGACACATTAAGCACAAGCTAGGGACACAGCCACATGGGAAGACTCTTTCAAGGTGGGCTCTGACAGTCGGTCCTAATGTAGCTCTCCTGAGGAAGCAGGCCAGGAGGAAATAGTGCTGTCTGGTCAGTCTCCCCAGCCCAGGCTTGATGGTGGAACCAAAAGGCAAGGTGGTGCTTGATACCCTGCAAACTGCAAGGCCAGCTGTGGAAATGGAGAATTCCATCTCCAGATGCAACTCTGTGGCTCTAGAAAGGTGGAATGTAATAACCCTCTCTAGATTGTCCCCCAGGGCACTGAACTAATGTCCTGATTTGGGCAGAGATTGCCAGGGGATCTCTAGTGGCCATGAGTGGCTTTGTCTCATCAGACAGCATTCTGTGTATCCTAGCCCATATTAGGACATTGGGTTAATGCTGGTTGGGAGAGGAAGTGTCCGTTTCTGAATTGTGTTCCTTGGTCTCCCCTTAAAGAACTAGCCCAGCCTGATCCTTCTTGTGTAGCTTGAGAGCTGCTGAGATCACAGCCCAGGGGGAACAGAGGCCAAGTGCTTTTCTGCAGTTAGAGCTCCACAAGCTAGGGGGGTGCGCTCTCTAGTGCTTCATCCTGGTCCTGTTGCGTTTACTGTAACTCTGTTTTGTTCTCAGAGTTCTGGACGCTCCAACTTGCCTGCTGGCGGATCCTTCGCTAGCATGCTGGAAGATCAGGTCTCCAGAGACGGCCGCCATGGCCAGTGGCAGCGGAGAAGGCGACTGGACGGAGCACTCAACAGGGTCCCGGTGGGCTTCTACCAGAAGGTCTGGAAAATCCTGCAGAAGGTAAGCTGGTCTCATGTTGCCGTTGTTCAGCTGTCTCTTCCACGTGTGCATGCATGTATGTGTGAGTGCATATCCATGCACCCGGATCCCCCGGGCCAGTGTTTTCATGTCATGGGGATGATCCAGCAGCAGCGCGCACACCTCATCGCTGTGCGTTCTAGCCAGCTGAGCAACTACCCTATCCCTGCCTTTGATGGCCTATTCCAATAGCTGCCAGCCATACCGGTTCGCAGGGTTTGCTTGGGAGCTCTGTGACAAAAGCACAGGTTTGGGCCCCATAAAGTAAGGTGCTTTTTATTACTGCTGGGAGCCCCGACCTGTTGGCTGGCTTTGCAGCTAAATCCTGTTTCCAGGGCTGCATAGATGTAAAGGGCCCATTTCATCCCTGTGTTAGCAGAGGGAGGCAGTTTGTGACACTTTTTTGTTCAGGGGCTGCAGGGGCACATGTGACCCCCTGCATTAGCCAGGACAGCCCAGATTTGCCCCTATGCTGTTTGTAAACTGCAGCTAGAAGACCAGATGGGTTTACTGCCTGGTGCAGGCAGTGCTGGGGAGGAATTTCTTCACAGACATAGCTGCCAGTCTGGAGTGGTAGGTCATGGCACCAAACTACCAACTAGAGGTGCGGTCATACTGCAGGGCACGGATGTGAGACATATGGCACCAAACTTAGGGCTTGTCTACGTGGAAAATGGAAGCAAAGGGACTGTTGCAATCCACCCCTTTGTCATTATGCGGGACGTCTGGGTCTGGACCTTCGCTTTCAGTAAAAGGGCTGTATCCTTCAGTAAAAAGCCTGTCTCTTGAGAGAACTTATCCAGCTTAACCAAACTGATATGAAGGCACTTGTACTGCAGTGTGTGCCTGTGCCCAGACTTCAGTTGAAATAGCTAGGGGGTGAGTTATAACTGCAATTGTTGTTTCAAGTCCTCTTACCATGTAGAAAAATGCTGAACTTTACCATGTGTCCACCATATCTGGGTGCCAACTGCATTTCTCAAGGCTGCGTACTCTGCGTGGTGAACGGAAAATGCAGTTATTGGTTTGCTGGGTTTTAAACACTCCACTGGGGGTGATCCAGGATAGGGAACAGGGCCCTGTCTGGGCTGCAACCTCTAACCCTTGGTCTTATTCTGCAGTGCCATGGCCTCTCTGTGGAGGGCTTTGTCCTTCCAGCCTCAACAACCAAAGAGGTAAGAGCTTTGGGGATGGGGGTATCAACTGATCTTTATGAGGGTAGATCCATGAGGAAGTTTGTGTGAGAAATAATGTCAAAAGTGTTAAGATTGCAAATTCAGGCACTCAGGTTAGGATGTGCCAGTATTAAGGCTGCCCATACCACAAGCATTAGAATTATTATTTTACTGCTAAGACAGCTGACCTTTCCCCAGCCTTTTTCTCAAACAGCCAGACTGTCTTTGTTCTCACTCCATTGTTCTCCTCTTCCTCCCAACCCCCGAAATAAATCCGGCTCAGGCAGAGAACGCACATGGAAAGGGCAGCCTGGAGAATTGTTTGTCAGTTTGCAAAGCAATTGAGAATGGTTAGAATGAGAACCATCAGGTACCTCTAATGTAGGTGTTGCTACCTCCCCACCCTGCAAGTATTTGCATAATGCACCTCTTATCCTCCCTCCCTGCCCATCTCCTTCCATCTCCAGGGAGGACTAAACAGGGCCTGGCTCTCCCAGAATATCAGCCCTTCTCCCTTTTCCCCCGCCATCCCCTCACTGGGGCTCTAAACGATCCCCCACCCACTTGTCTGATGCTCACCAATCAGGAGGGGGAACAGTATCTCGCTGCTTCCTCCCCCTTTTGACTATGGAGCAGCATGGTCTTGACTGCTGTTTTCCCCCACGTGGGTGAGAGAAGGCCCAGCAACTCCCAACAGTTCTGAGCCTCTGGACTGGTCAAGCGCCTGCTCTCAGGCACGGAGCACAGCGTTGAGTTGCTTTGCCGTGTCATGAGCTAGACCAGTCTGTGATGGTGGCTGCTTCTCCCACATTGCGGCTGGCAGCTCTGTTACTTCTGGGGGAATTCTGTGCCAAAATATTAAAAATTCTGTTTACAATATTTTAAAATTCTGCACAAGTCTGCATATTTTAGTTGTCAAAATAACACAATATAATCGCACCGGTTTCCATTATTTTTGGTCATTTTATTTCGAAATACCTATGAGCAAGTAAGTCTCTAACAATATAGATAACAACAACAAAAAATTCCTGAATATTTTGACAAATTTCTTACTAGCCATATTAATACAGAATTCTGAGTAATAATTCATTTAAAGTACAATACAGAACCGTATTTCCCACACCCCTCAGAAGCAGTGCAAAGACCTGTGGGAGTCCGGGAGAGGGAAGTAAATTGCTGGGAAGGAGCCTGGGTGTGAACTAGGGTATGGGTGGGAAAAGGTATGGAACAAAAGTATGGGGGGCGGGGAGGGATTGTTAGGGAGCTTCCTCCATGCAGACCCTGGCTGACCCCTAGCCTTTCCCATTCAGTCAGGCACATCTACCCCATCCCCATGTGTTCCTGCACCCCTATCTATCCTTGCACCTCTTGTCCACATGTACCTCCACCTGCCCCTCAGACATCCACTCCCCTCCATCCTCATGTGGCCCTGCACACCCTCCCCCATCTCCATGTGTCTCCGTGCCCCCACCCAACCACCGCCTGTCCCTATGTGCTCATGTGTCTGTGCCCCCTCCACCTGTCACCATTTGTCTCTGTGACCCCACTCAGCGACTCCCCATCCCTATGTAGCTCTGCACCCTCTCTCCCATCACCATGTGGCCCTGCACCCTCCTCCCCCCTGTAGCCCTGCGCCTCTCTCCTATTCAGCCCTGCCTCACTCTGTCCACCACCACTGGCCCGTAAGAGTCTGTCTGCTCCTCCCCCACCAGCACCTCATGGTGTCTGTCTCCCGACCTGGCCTGAGGGGCAGGGCCGGCGCTACCATTTAGGCAACCTAGGCAATGGCCTAGGGCACCAGAATTTTTGGGGGGCCCTACTTTGCGGGGGCAGCACACGAGTCCGGTGGACCTACCGCAGTCATTTTGGCGGATGGTCCGCTGCTGGAAAGGCTCCGGTGGAGCTGCTGCAGTCATTTCGGCGGAGGGTGCGCTGGTCTAAAGGCTCCAGCAGACCTACCGCAGTCATGCCTGCGGCAGGTCCACCGGAGCTTTTAGACCAGCGGACCGCCCGCCGAAATGACTGCGGCAGCTCCACCGGAGTCTTTCCAGCAGCGGACCGCCTGCTGAAATGATTGCGGTAGGTCCACTGGACCCGCCGGGGGTGGCAAAATGGCCGTCCGCCTACGACGTCAGAAACCCTGGCGCCGCTCCTGCTGAGGGGTACTGAAGGCTTTCTCTTTCCCTCCCTGGCTGGGAGCTGCTGCTTTGTTTTATTGCCACAGTGTCCTCTGATGGGCAAAAGGCAGAACTCCAGCAAGATTTCGGCAGAAGCTCTTTTTCCGTGCAAAAAATTTAAAAATATGCTTGGCTCATTATCATGGCATGCACGCAGTAGCATCGAATTCCCTCAGGAGTACTCTGTGAAGCACGATCTTCAGTGCTCCTGAACTCAGGGGTCCCACCAGCCTCAGTCAGCCAGTTGCTCTGTCAGCATGTCACCTCTGCACCGGCACGTCCCTTATAGAGGGAGGTGCTTAGAATCCAGGCTCCTAGGTTCCATCCCACTGACTTGCTGGGGAAGCCTGGGCAAGGCACTTTCCCTCTCTGTGCTTCTGTTCATCCACCTACACAACGGGGCTAAGGCTACTGAGCGATTTACTGCTGCTATGAAATGTTAAAAAGCGCTAGATTACGGGTGCTGGGCTGGGCATGTACTGTGAGGGTTGCGGGGTTCACTGGAACCTGGGACACACCTGCATGTGTATTAATAGACTTTTGGTTCTCACAGATGACTCCTGGGGAGATCAAGTTTTCAGTCCATGTGGAGTCAGTCTTGAACCGTGTCCCGCAGCCAGAATACAGGCAGCTCCTGGTAGAAGCCATCCTCGTCCTGACCATGCTGGCAGATGTGGAAATACACAGCATTGGGGGCATCATTGCAGTGGAAAAGATTGTGCACATAGCAAATGACTTATTCTGTCAAGAACAGGTACGGAACCTGCCCTCTGCCAGAGGGAAGGAGTGAGACGAACCTGGCCTTGGACTGTTTGGGGCTGTGGTGGCAAGCGTGCATGTCATATGTTCCTTAGCACATGTGGGTCATGGCACAGAGAACTTGCAGCAGCAGTGCAGTCAAAGGCTTCTACTGAGTGTCCATTTGAGACCCAAGCCCTGATGGTTAAGAGCAATTTTATATGTCACCTCCAGGGCATATTTCTAGAGAAGGTGATGAGGGTGGAGAGGAGGCAGTGGTGGCAGGGTTTGGGCAGTGGAAAAGGAGGTGCTGGGGGTGCCTACTGCTGGAGCGTAGGCAGGATTGGCTCAGGCTTTGAGCATGGGGTGGAAGTGATGTGGCACTTGGGGGTGCACAGGTGGCTGATAACTCCCTTCTCTCCTTTTCCCCACTCCTCACCCACACAGAAAGCACTGGGCGCAGATGACAACATGCTGGAGAAAGATCCTGCCACAGGCATCTGTACCCTGCTATACGACAGCGCCCCTAGTGGCAGGTTTGGCACCATGACCTACCTCTCCAGAGCAGTGGCAACATATGTGGAGGAGTTCCTCCCCAGCAGTGGCTGCACCATGCAATAGACCCATTTGGGCTTGCAGCTGGAGTTTACAAACTGCCTTGGGTTACCTTTTAGGAGTCAAAGGCAGGCGTTAAGCCTGCTTGCTGGTAGACAGTCTCCATGCCATGACAACTCGTTGAATTCAGCGGTGGAACCTACCATTTCCTAGCTTCACCCTGGGGGAAAAAGCTCTGCTGCAATAGCTGTTCTCAACACAGGGAGCATGTCTCTGCTGATGCCAAGTGATGTTTCAGGAGAGCATGTCTGTGTGATTAAACCATGGCTGTGTTTGCATACAGCCATCCCAGCTCTTCCCTGGCACTGAACCCAGGACCGGGCTCACAAGTGAGAGGCCTGTGCTGAGGGTCCCGGGGTTTGATCCCTGCTTGTCTCTGGGGTGTCTGTATGTGCGTTACAAGTCTGAGCTTGGGGTGGGTTTCACTCAGTGAGGTGGTGAATGGGGGACGGCTCTGCAGATGCATGCTATGGTGCTCAGGCTGGTCTCACCTCACTGGTTTCAAAACCCAACACGCAATGGAGGGAATAGGCTCTTGCTGCTCTAGCCCCAAATGTGTGTTGAATTTTGAAGGAGGGTTTTATAAAGTGAACAGTAGCTTACCCTGTTGTCGTAGGAGCTTGGGCCCAGAGCAGACCCTGCTGGCATTAACTCGCTGAGCAACGCAAACCTAATCCCTGTGCTCTGCCCGTTAGTCCCATGGGCTTTTTCCCACAATGCAGTCTGGACCCATAGGCGCCGACTCCATGGGTGCTCTGGGGCTGGCGCACCCAAGGGAAAAATTGGTCGGTGCCCTGCACCCACCGGCAGCTCCCTGTCCTGCCCCAGCTCACCTCCGCCTCCTCTCCTGGGCACGCATCCACATCCTGCTTCTCTCCCCCCTCCCTCCCAGCGCTTACGCCATGAAACAGCTGTTTTGCGGCAAGCATGGGAAAGAGGGGATTTGGAGAGGGTTCCAATAGGGGCACGGAGGGGTGGAGTTAGGGCAGGGACTTTGGAGCAGGGGTGAATTCAGGTCAGGGGTGCGAGCACCCACTGGCAAAGAAAAAAGTTGGCACCTGTGTCTGGACCCCCCGGCTCCTCTGCCCCCCAGAGATGTGAAGCTTTCAGAAACCAGGCAGAGTCACTTTGGAAGGCGGGTGTATCGAGACCCTGAACCACTCTCCCAATCTGCTGGGAACCGTGCAAGAGAACACTGACTCTCGGCACTTTTGGCTGGCTCTCCAGCCCCATCTCATACCATGTTCAGCCAGGCTTTGATGTGCTGTGTTCCTGCTAATCAGGCTTGTTGTCGACTCACCCTCCTGGAGTGCCCCTTGTGGCCTGGCATAGTGTTTTGGTGACTCCGCCTCTCTCTCCTGGTCAGGACTTCAGTGGGGACATGGCCCTCTGGCCAGGCTGTTCTGTTGCTCCTCCGCTTCTGGGCTATCGGTGTCACCAATAATCCTATCTGACAGAATACTGGCAATGAACAATCTTCCATCCCAGCCTTCTCTCCAGTCTCACTCGTTTGCCAGAGCAGGGACTCTGAGCTTCCCCCCAGAATCCCTCAGCAAAATACAAACTCAGCAACTTGTGCCCAGCCCCAGCTTGAGCTTGTAGCCAGCTTAGGTTCTCCCCGGTGCTCCGCTCTGCTACACAACAGTGACCCCCCCCCCCCCCCCCAGGGCTGCCTCTCTGGAGTTCTACCCCCTTTCGAAGGCCCACCACAAGCATGAATTCCACTCCTGGCCCTTTCCCACCATACTCCTCCTGCAGAGAGGGCCTCCAGACAACCTCTCCTGGTTTTCCCTTCCTCCACGGCACTGACATCCAGCCTGGCGCCCTGCAGGTGTAACAAAGTGGGGCCCCTTCATAGTGGGGTGTGGTTTATGCACCTCCTCAAGGCTGTGTCCAGCGTGGTACAGATGGTTTCCACCTCTGAGGTGCAGGACCTGGGCACATAGGCGGTCCAGTTCCTCCTTACGCTTGCTCATCGTCAGGAGCAGACAGTCCCTACCCTCCAAGGACTCCCAACACCCGGAGCAGTTCTCCCTTTCACAGCGCCTGCTCTGATTCCAGCAGCTTCTTTTGCACATTCTCTGCCATTGCAACTATATGCTTGCACCCTGTCCCATTCAGTGTCTCTGCAGTAAGGGCCTCAGTCTTTTCGCCTAGCTCTCGGCAAGCTGCTGAGTGTTGGTAGTCACCCACACTTCCCCTCTTTCATTTGAGGCAGTGTCCGAGTCACTGCTGCGGGCTATTCAGCCTCTCGTGTGGGCTCTGCTCCCTTGTGCTCATCTCAACCCAGAGGGAAACCTGCTTCTATACCTGCTGCTGCTGCTTCCAGTGTTCTTCCTCTGCCATTGCTGAGGCTGGTTCTTGTCTGGCCACTTGGGCCATCACTTCTTGTCAGGCAGTACGTGTTTCCACCTGCTCTCACTTACAGGCTTTCAGATGGCCAGGCAGAATCTGCAGGTGACTCATGGCTGCCGGTTGGCCTCCTTCAGCAATCTCCAGGTGGGTTTCTAACACCTTTGAGTCGTCCCCAGCCTCAGCAGTCCTGGGCTGCAGCTCTTCGTGCAACCTAGCCCTTCCCTTCCCTTTATATCATCATCTTTTGTACCAGGGTTGGGAATTCCCACCAATCCCTCCCCAGGATCACTGAGGAAGTGATCTTTTCTGAGTGCTGAGGAAGTGTCTTTTCTGCTCCCACCTGCATATGCCACCCCTGGCTCCTTACCTCCAACTCTAATTGGTTGTGGGACCCCCCTTCCCCTTTTCTTCCAGTACACAAGATGTGCATTGGCAGGTGTTGGTCCACATTTCCTCAGCCCAGCGTTTGACCACACCCTGAACCTACCAAGACATCTACTGCTACTCCTCTCCCTTAGATAGCCCTGTGTTTGACAGCTTTTTAACCTTATCCAGGAAGTACCCTGCTCCACAAACTTCAGTGAAATAATTCATGTATCTGTGCTCCATCAATGGACAGTACCTCCTAAAGCATCCTAGCTTGCTGCACTGACTTCCTTGGCTGCCCCCAGAGGAGCTCCGTTCGACTGAGGGACTGACCGGAAGGCTGGTAGATCTGGAGTGCCCTGGAGAAAACGTCCTCAGTTTCCTGGCTACTCCCCAATTGTTGCATCTCATCCACCTGTCTCCCTTGTTGGGACACTCCCAGTCTGGCCCATCATTCAGGCGTAGCCTTCTTGGCTTCAAAACAAGCTTTGGTAGGGTGACCAGTTCTGATTGGATGTATTTCTGGAGGTTTCATCACATGACATAATCTCTAATTCCTGGCAACTCCAGGACAGTGCTGGCAGGTTGGCAACTCTAGGTTTTGGCCTGCTCTCATGTCACCTACTGATGCAGGCCAGAACTTTCTTACCCCACTTCAGGCCCCTCAGGGCAGGAACTACAGAAATTACTGCAGGACCACATGGTCCATGACTTTTCCACTTAGCGGGTCAAGGCACAGCCACCAGGACACGAAGTCCTACAAGCATTGTGCCACTACTTGAGGCAGAGATTTCCCCCCAGGGAGGGCTGGCCCCGTAACCAGAGCTGATATGCTGCTAAAGTCAGTCCTAGCCTGTTGAGTGGAGGGGCGGCTCTAGTTTTTTTGCTGCCCCAAGCACAGTAGGCAGGCTGTCTTTTGTAGCGCGCCTGTGGGAGGTCCCCAGTCCTGCAGATTTGGTGGCTTGCCTGCGGGAGGTCACCGGTCCCGCAGCTTCGGCGTACCCACTGCCGAATTGCTGCCGAATCCACGGGGGACCTCTTGCAGGCAAATGGCCAATGGTGGCCTGACTGCTGCCCTCACAGCGACTGGCAGGGCTCCCCCGCGGCTTGCTGCCCCAGGCACATTCTTGGAGCGCTGGTGCCTGGAACCACCGCTGGTTGGGTGCAAATGGTGCTGCCTGCTGGTTGTCCATAGTTGGAGGAGGAGCACCTGCATGTGCCATTGCTGCTGTTGTTGCACAGCCATCTGCAGCTGTCACTGGGTCGCTGCCAGCAGATGTGCCAGCCCCGCTCTTCTTTGCCTTCCCAAATTCTGGGCCAGGTCCCTCTGGCCCTATTTCAGAGGCTGATTTGAGGTGCTGACATGCTCTGTGTTCTATTGCAGACGCACTGTCCTGGAGCAGCCCCTTGTGACATGACATGGCATTTCAGTGACTCTGCCTCACTCTCCCCCCCTCTGGCCTTCAGTAGTCTGGTGCAGTGAGGCCATGGCCCTCTGGCCAGGCTATGCTATAGTTCCACCTCTTCCAGGGTATCTGTGTCCCAAACAAATCATATATGATAGAATAATGGCAATACACGCAATGTCTTCTGCCCCGCAGGCTCTTCTTCAGGCTCTCATTTGTCAGAGCAGTGATTCTGAGGTTTTGCTGAGGGGGTCCTCAGTGAAGCCAACACCAGCTGAAATACAAACCCAGCAACTTCTGCCTAGCCCCTGCCTGGCTCTCAGCAGCCTTCACCTTCCCCAGCCTGGAATCTGCCAGGAGAAAGGCCCTACCCTGACATGAGCTCTTAACCTGTCTTAGGTTCTCCCCAAGCGTGTCCCCCTGCAGGTGTAACCTTGTGGGGTTGTTAGAGCTCTCAGCAGTAGCTAGCCCTGTGGGGCTGTTAGTTCTCAGCTGTAGCTAACTCTTCTTGGTTGGTGTCGGATCTGCATCCCATCCCATCCCATCCCCTTTCATCTCTCCAGGGGAAACCAGCAGTAAATTAACTGCTTCCTGGTTGCTGCAGCAGTGGACCATGGTGGCACTGGTCCTCCCTTGCATCGCCAGTACCTGGGTGGGTTGTGTTCATCTCTTGGACAGCTGGCTGCTGGCTCCAGTTCTTGAGTTTCACCACTTAGTGATGGTATCTGCTGCAGAGCTCTTTGGAGGCTTCAAATATTGTATGAATCTGCACTAGATCTTTCCTAATCTAACAGGCTAAACTCTCCAAAGTAGGTCAGTGCCACATAAAGCAAGTCAGTGCATGAGCCAACATCTCTTGCAGTCTGTGGATTTCTCTGCTGGCTTCCCAGGGCAGCACTGTGGACAATAGAGCGAAATGGTTTTCCTGTACAGTAGCTGATGTCTTCATTTTCTTTGCCTTTAACAAAGTGTATGCTCCTCTGGAGGCATTGGGTGGATTGTCCTCCTTGCACAGAAACAACACTAGAAAAATCTCCTAGGTGGTAAAGTTCTTTTTTTTCCATCTTAACTTCTTTCCTCCCATAGTCCCCCAGCCACAAATGAACTCCCCTATCTGATCTTTTAATAGCGTCAGAACATCTGAGGCCAGGGGTGCTAGCGCTGTGTGCGCTGTAAGGGTTCCCTACAGCTCCATGGAAAGGGAGGGTAGCATATCTGCACTGCCCAGAAACCACTTCCACTCCCACCCTCTTCACGTAATAAAATAACCCTAAATAGGGAAGCAAAAGCGTATGTTACACTTAGCCCATAGACCAAATGGTGCTCTCTAATTGTCTGTCAGAGAATGATGTTGAATGCCATAGATGGGGCTGGTTCTCATTCATGCACATCAAGTTCCTTTCAAAGTTGGGAGTAGTTGACAGCATATGCACTTTGCAGGCTGCTCTGGGGGGGATCGGAGAATGTAATGATCAAAAACCAGCTCCTTATAGTACCAGAGATTTTTACCTACTATAAAAGGTTACAGTGAAGGTATAAGAGGGAGCCTCTCCATTTGAAATGGTTCATATGTAGGATGCTTGTGCTCCCCTTGCGAGGGGAAAGTGCTGCTCAGCCACTGCTGAAGGCAGAGTTTGAAGTACTTGACACCTAACACACACTGGTAATAAGGCCACCATAGTTGGAGTCCAGGAATCAGGTGTCCTGCTGTGGGGCTTCTGTTTAGCTGCATTTTTATTGTGGGATTTCTCTTAAAATTTGCTTTTGGAGAGTTCCTGCCCAGAGAGCAGGAGCTGAGCTGCACCTCTATAGATGTCATGAAGTGCTAAAGCCTTGTAAACCCAGCTGAGGCCGAGTAACAGCCGGTTGAGTAGGTAAATAGTGTTCCAGCGTAAGGGCTGCTTGCTGCACTCCACTTTGATGGTTTACTAATCATAACACAGTTGCACTCTCACACTTAACCATGTAACATTTCCAGACTCCATTTCCTAGATCTTGCTTTTGTTTTCAGGGGATGAGGGCTGAGATGGATGTAAACATTAGTCTTTTTTTCCTAATAAAACAAAAAAAAGGCAAAACCTGCTGAAGCCTGAAAAGCTAGAATAAAATGCCTCTATTTCCAACATTCCTGTGTTTTCATTTCTAGCCCTCGGGGTAGTTTGTGAATGAGCAGGGTGTGGGAGAGGTGACTGAGCATCCTAGTGTGCTGCTCATAGTCCGAGTTGGGGGTGGGGTTGGCATTGGCTACTGCTGAGATAGAGCTACAGGCTCTGGCTAAGGGTAATAGCTTGGGACCAAAGGGAGTATGCAGCTTTTGAGTGGCGGAGGGTGGTTTATGTGTATTACTGTAGTGCCTAGGGTGCAAGTCTGATGGGGGCTTCTTTGTGCTAGGTGCTGTACAACTCCATCCTAGCCCCAACGGCCTCAGTAGAGCCTTCTACTCTCTATATTTGTGTATCTTAACATGGCCCTTGTAGCCACAGGCAAGCTTAGCTAGGGTAAGAGCAGCATACCTAATTCATCAGCTGGGCTCCTGTTACTAATGTTTGTATTGGGGTGGGGCCTGGAACTTCTCAAGGATCAGGACCCCATTATGCCAGGTGCTGTCTGCTACTCTGACAAAAAGTCAGTCCCTAAGAGACCACAGGGTCTGGGCAGGTGGAGCCCAGGACAATAGCGAGCAATAATTTGTATAACAATATCATTAGCCCAAGCCAGATCTAAAAGTGAGTCAGGCCCCAAAATTCACAAGCTTGGTTTTAAAATCATATGTGGGTTGTTTTTGTACAATGAGGTGGTTCTCTGTGGAGACTGAGTCACATTGTCAAACTTGTTTGTGTGAGCAAGAGAGCTCAAAATGTACTTTTCCATATTCTAAATCAGGGCTGGCCAACCTGTGACTCCAGAGACGTGTGCAACTCTTCAGAAGTTAATATGCAGCTCCTTGTATAGGCACTAACTGCGGGGCTGGGAGCTACAGGTACCAACTTTCCAATATGCTTGGGGATGCTCGCTGCTGAACCACTGGCTCTGCCCCTTCGTGCTCCGTCTTCCTGCTTGCCACGAAACAGCTGATCAGGAGGGGCAGGGACAGAGGGGGAGGCTGATTGGCGGGGGCTGCTGGTGGGTGGGAGGTGCTGGGGTTGGGGGAGCTGATGACATTTTACTGTGGTTCTTTGGCAATGTACATTGGTAAATTCTGGCTCCTTCTCAGGCTCAGGTTGACCACCTGTGTTCTAAATGAAAGCGATCATTCTCACTAGTTAATTTATCCCACTGAAAACTAAGGCTTGACTTGTTTGTAGTTGACAGGTGCCAACAGGGTGAGGAGATTTCTGCTTGTAGAGGGCTCTTCAATCTAGCAAAGAAAGGTATAATGAGAAACTGAAGCTAGACTAAAAATAAGATGCATATTTTGAATAGTAAGGGGAATTTAACCATTAGAAAAAACAGAGAGAGAGCTATGAGGGATTCTCCATCACCAGCTATCTTAAATCCAGCTGAGCTATCATTCATAAAGGATGAATTATACTTCCACTCAGAAGTAATGGGCTTGATGCAGGAATTATTGAGTGGGTTTCTTTGGCCTGTGGTAAGCAGGCCTAGATGATCATGCTGTTCTGTTCTGGCCTTAAAAATCTATGAATCTTCTCATGACTCCGGGACCTGGGATTTGAAGAAAAGACCAAATATCATGAGAACCTCACTGAACTGGTGAGAGTTAGCAACACTGTAGTGAGCAGCACATGAAGCAGTTGTTGCTGCAATAGCTTTGTCCTTGCCAGTTGAGGACCTGATTAGACTAGGACCAGAACCTTTAACTGCATGAACCACCTTTCATCCAGCAGAACCAAACACCCCCAAATTTACAGCTTTACCCAGTTCTGTCTCTTGCAGTGTTGTAACTCAGTTGAAGGGAATTAAGTCACACCAATTAGAGCAGTGAAAATGAGAGAATAGGGTGTTCACGCTGCTGACATGGGCTATCGTAGGCTATTTACCAGCGTCAGTGACATTAGCCGGTACTCACTTACTCAGTATAGAACTGCAGAAGAAATGTTGGGAAACCTAAGCATCCTTGGACTTTCAGGACCTTTACCTAAAGCTCTTAAGCAAAGGAAGCTGTCATGGCTCAGTAACTGGTTAAAAGACAGGAAACAAAGGGTAGGAATAAATGGTAAATTCTCAGAATGCAGAGGGGAAACTAGTGGTGTTCCCCAAGGGTCAGTCCTACGACCAATCCTATTCAATTTATTCATAAATGATCTGGAGAAAGGGGTAAACAGTGAGGTAGCAAAGTTTTCAGATGATACAAAATTACTCAAGATAGTTAAGTCCAAAGCTTGACGCACGAAGAATACAAGATCTCAATCACAAAACATGGGTGACATAGAAGGCACCATACCTGCGTCAGATCAAAGTCATACTAGCCACAATGTGACCACTAGAGGAAAGAAAAGAACAGTCAGCATCAAAAAGTTATCCCACTCCCCTGTTGCCCATTCCCAGCTTCGGCGAACAGAGATAAGGGACAACATCCCTCGATCATCACTACGGCTAAATAGCCACATATGATGGACAAACCTTCCATCTCATAATTTACTAGTTTCTATTGAACCCTGTATATAGTCTTGGCCTTCAAACTACCTCAGTACAAGCATCACAGCAGTTGACTGTGTGTTAGTATAAAAAATACTATCCCTTTTGTTTAAACCTGGCTGACTATTAAAAAATGGCAGAGATGAACTATGCTGATAAATGCAAAATAATGTAACAATAAGAAAACTCTGGCCAACTATATAGTAAGAAAATGCATGGAGTCCTAATTAAAGCTGTTACATAACTCTAAGAAAAGAGATCTTTGAGAGTCATATGTGGAAACAATCGCACCGATGTGTCAGCACAGAATAAGAAAACAAAAACAAAAAAACACTAACACATGATTAAAAACCATTAGGAAAGAGAGGATACTAAGACAGACAAATATAATGCCTCTATATCAGTGGGCCAAATCACACGCCGGGAGTTGAAATTGCTATGCAAGCAGACCTAGATGGAACAGCCTTCAACCCAGATGGCGTTTCTTCAGGAATGTTTAGCAACAAGATAGAACAGTCAAGGCACAGTAGAGAGTGGAGCCCCTCTCACATGAATGAGGGAGGCAAGCATAAAGCTGAACAGAGGCTTGTAGGAGAGAAAAGACTAATGTACACTCAAAGTTTATTCTCATTAGCCCCTCGGCTCTAGATTCCCCAGGGGATATCACGCAAAAGGATAGCTCCCAAGACTGCCCGCACGGCACGCCCAACAGCAATGAGGAGAGACATGACCACGAGTCTCACTCCCTGATCGTGAGAAAGAAATGGTTTGGGACTATTAGAAAAGCTGGAGACACAAACTCAAATCCTCGGGCTGGATGCCTTGCATCTGAGGGTGCTAAGGAGTTGGCGATGTGATTGCGGAGCATTGGCATTATCTTTGAAAACTCATGGTGAGAATTCCCAGTTCCAGAGGGGAGGTTCCTCAGATAGAACGGTCGGAACCAGGAAGAGACTAAGTACGTTGCCCATGTCCTTTAAAAAGGGAGAAGAAGGACCAGGAAGAGCGGCGCTGCGGCAATAACCTCATGGTCTTGGGGAATAGCCCAATTACGCCTCCAAAGCTACACGACCTCCAACCTCGGAAGGTGGCGCCCCTCTGGTATCCCAACACCCTGCCCGGGAACTGGTGAGAGCGGCATGCCGCAGCTGAGCTTCACACTCAAGCGCCGTGAATCGTACGAAAGCCCACAAAAGACGACGTCCCCGCTTCGAAATATGAACTCATCCGGAGCAGTCCTCAGATACTCTCAACTTCAGTGAACGTCGCCTTTAAAGGACGAGACGACGGACAATAAGATCAGGAACAGCCAGCATGGATTCACCAAGGGCAAATCATGCCTGACTAACCTAATTGCCTTCTATGAGAAGATAATTGGGTTTGTGGATGAGGGGAAAGCAGTGGACGTGTTATTCCTTGACTTTAGCAAAGCTTTTGATATGGTCTCCCACAGTATACTTGCTGGCAAGTTAAAGAAGTATGGGCTGGATGATTGGACTATAAGGTGGATAGAAAGCTAGCTAGATCATCGGGCTCAACAGGTAGTGATAAATGGCTTCATGTCTAGTTGGCAGCCAGTATCAAGCGGAGTGCCCCAAGGGTGGGTCCTGGGGCCAGTTTTGTTCAATATCTTCACTAATGATCTGGAGGATGGCATGGACTGCACTCTCAGCAAGTTTGCAGATGACACTAAACTGGGAGTAGTAGTAGATAAGCTGGAGGGTAGGGAGAGGGTCCAGAGGGACGTAGAGAAATTAAAGGCTTGGGCCAAAAGAAACCTGAAGAGGTTCAACAAGGACAAGTGCAGAGTCCTGTACTTAGGAAGAAAGAATACTACACATTGCTACAGACTGGGTACCGACTAGCTAAGCAGCAGTTCTGCTGAAAAGGACCTGGGGATTACAGTGGATGAGAAGCTGGATATTAGTCAGCAGTGTGCCCTTGTTGGCAAGAAGTCTAACAGCATATTGGGCTGCATTAGTAGGAGCATTGCCAGCAGATTGAGGGAAGTGATGATTCCCCTCTATTTGGCACTGGTGAGGCCACATCTGGAGTATTGCATCCAGTTTTAGGTGTCCCCCCTCTCCCCCAGAAAGGATGTGGACACATTGGAGAGAGTCCAGCGGAGTGCAACAAAAATGATCAGGGGGCTGGAGCACATGACTTATGAGGAGAGGCTCAGGGAACTGGGCTTGTTTAGTCTGCAGAAGAGAAGAGTGAGGGGGGATTTGATAGCAGCCTTCGACTACCTGAAGCGGGGTTCCAAAGAGGATGGAGCTCGTCTGTTCTCAGTGGGGGCAGATGACAGAACAAGGAACAATGGTCTCAAGTTGCAATGAGGGAGGTCTAGGTTGGATATTAAGAAACACTATTTCACTAGGAGGCTGGTGAAGGACTGGAATGGGTTACCTAGGGCGGTGGTGGAATTTCTATCCTTAGAGGTTTTTCATGCCTGTCTTGACAAAGCCCTGGCTAGGACGATTTAGTTGAGGCTGGTCCTGCCTTGAGCAGGGGGTTGGACTAGATGACCCCCTAAGGTCTCTTTCAACCCTAATCTTCTATGATTCTATGATAAATTGCCTCGTTCTGTTCATTTCTTCTAAAGCATCTGACACCGGCCACTGTCAGAAATGGATTGTTGATCTGGCCTAGTATGTCCATTCTTATGTTCTAAATAATGTGACCTGGTGTTTAGTCAAGGCACTAAAGTGAATGCTTCTCTTGAAAGAATGTGATCTACAATCACTACACCACTGGGAGGGTTTGCAAGCACTCTGGAGGGCAGGATTAGATTTCTGAAGGATCTTGATCAAGTGAGGAATTGGTCTGAAATCTACAAGATGAAATCCCATGAAAATAAGTGCAAAGTGCAACATTTAGAAAGCAAAATTGAAATGCACAACCACAAAATGGGGAATAACTGGCCAGGTGCTTGCACTGTGGGCAAGGATCTGGGGTGCTAGTGGGTCACTGATGGATTATGAGTGATGCAGTTAATAATTTATGGAGATATACCTATCTCATAGAGCTGGAAGGGACCTTAAAAGGTCATTGCATCCAGTCCCCTGCCTTCACTAGCAGGACCCAAGTAGCTGTTGGTGGTTTTTTGCTTTTGCCTCAGATCCCTATATGGCCCCCTCAAGGATTGAGCTCACAATCCTTGGTTTAGCAAGCTAATACTCAAACCATTGAGCTATCCCTCCCCCGACTGTGAAAAATGCTCATATTGTTAGGGGTGTGTTAACAGGAGTGAGGTCTCTGAGACAGGGGAGGGAACTGTCCCGCTCTGCTCAGCACTGGTGAGCCCTCAGCTGGAGAACTGCGTCCAGCCCTCGGCACTGCACTTTTACAAAGAGGACAAGTTGGAGAATGTCCCATGGGACTACAGCTCCCAGCATGCCCTGGGACGGCGCTATAAGACTACAGCTCCCGGCGTGCCGTGCGAGGGGTTGGTGTGTCGTTTGTTCGCGCAGGCCGGAGGGCGCGGAGCCGGCTCGGGAACCCATGGAAGCGGCCCTGCTGCTGCCCCCGGTCTATATCTGCAGCCCGGAGTACCTGGCGCTGTGCGACTCGCTCTGCAAAGTGCCTAAACGGGTGGGTGAGCGGGGGGCCTGTGGAGGGCAGGACAGGACACCGGAGTGTGGTGTGCGGAGCTTGGGGGGCTTTGTGGGAGGCGGGGTGGGGAGTTCCGGGGGTGGCGTGGAGAGCTTGGGGGCACTGTGGGGTGCAGATGGGGAGCTTGGGGTGCCCTGTTGGGGGCGGTGTGGGGAGCTGTGATGGGCTGGGTGGGAAGCGGGGGGGACGGGGTGGGGAGTTTGGGGCGTCCTGCGTGGGGTGGGGTTTCTGGGTGGAGGACCCTGGGGAGCAGGCTGTGACTTTCCCATCCCAGCTGAGACGGGGTTGGTGTAATCCAGCGGCCTGGGAGTAGCAGTAAGGTTGGTACAAAAACAGTGTGAAGTGAAAAGCCCCCCATGCTAGTCGGAACATCTGTGTTATAATTGTTGTTTGTACATCTGGAGGCCCTGCCTGAGATCAGGGCCCCCTCGTGCCCAGCCCTGCACAGACACATAGCAAGAGATGCTCCTTGCTCCAGAGCCTTAGCTGGCTGAGGGGAAAAGGGGAGTTGCCAAGTGAAAGAGATTTATGTGAAGAAATAGCAACATGGGAGCTAATGTACCCCAGAAGGCTTTGTAAGGATCTTTAAAACCTGGCTAAGGGAGAAATTGGGAGCAGGGAACATTGTTTAGAAAAATGGGGCATAAATCTGTTTTGCTTTGATAACATTTATGTAAAAATCTTCTCCTGTTCCCTATGCTTAACTCCAGAGGGGGGAATCTCAGCAGACCTGGCAGTCTCTAACCAAGCTGCTGTCTTCTAGTCTCTTGGATTGCCAGCCTCTCCTGGTGGGGAGAAGGGCACCGCATGCTAGGACATTTTCAGTGTCCTCTGATCCAGGGAAGCTTAAGAGCATACGAAACTTCTGCTAGTTGAAAGAGTGAAACAGGCTTGAGAAACTCCCCCTTGCTTGAGTAGTACCAAAATTAGGGTGTTGGCTTGAGATATAAAGATTTTATCCAGATTTATTTGAAAGCTGTCTACCAGACTCTGCACCTACATGTATTCTGCAGATGCCACATTCTTCAGAAGAACTATTTCATGTGTGAATAGGAGTGAGTGGATGTTCAAGCCTTGTACCTGTATTGCTGTTTGTTTCTCCACGGCTGCCTATAACTATAGTTTTCAAACACTAAACCCATCCAAGTCACAGTGGGAAGGAAATCCACATAAGGGTGGGGGGAAAGAAATATTGGAGTGATTCCTTTTAATTAAAGAAAAGGAAAATAAAGAAAAGGCTCTTTGAAGCTGTTCACAGTTCAGGAGTGGTTGACATAGTTAGTCCCTGGGAGATGGATCAATGGGCAGAGTCTAAGTGAGATGGTAAAAAATGCATGATAAATGCAGTGTATCACGTGGATGTCACCTGTGTGGTGTATATAAGGCTCTTGGGTTTGTTTTTATTTATTTTTATTTTTTAATTTATTCACATTTTCATTTTTTATTAATGTTTTTTTAAAAAAAACCTGGAGAAAATAGGTAGAAACGGAAATCAAAGGGCAGAGTAGGGGTGGAGGGAAGCTGAGTCTCACCATGTGGCAGTAGCCTTCCACTCCCTGTAGTGGTCCAGCCCTTTCAGCTTCCAGGGCCTAGCTCCCGCCCATCTCATTCTGCCACTGTGTGGAGGAAGCAGATGGGGTCAGGGTGAAGGGCTGAGTTCTGGAAGGGAGCAGAAGGCTGCACCCCTGACTACTGGCCCCTGGTGTATAGAGCCCCTCGTAACCTGGCTCACCCTTCCACACAGCCCCATCTGGTTTCCCTGCGAAAAATTCCTGGGTCCTGAAAAAGCCAAAATTTGGATTAAAATCAGTAAAACCCAAATATTGTTGTCTTTTTTTCAAAACCCAGGAATTTTGGGGGCAAATCGTTAAAGACTAATAATGAAGGACCTTTGGTACATATCAGCACCATTTCAGTTTAGGACCTCTGATATATCTGCTCTATGTTTGTGTGGGGGTTACGTTGCAAGCTTCTGGGTTAGGGACATTCTTCTACGTATGGTGCAGGCCTGCTTGGTAACCCTTGCATAACTTGGTAACCTGTGCTCTTACATTTCTATTCTGTAGGCCAGTATGGTGCATTCTTTGATCAAAGCATATTCCTTACTTGACCACATGAGGTAAGTCACATCATCTATTTCCTGCAGAGTGTATGCTAATTGCCTGATTCTGTAGGTGCTGAGTATCCTCAGCTCGCCAGGAACTCAGTACCATGCTGCATAGTACAGGATTGGGCCCTGCATTCTATGCATTCATAAAACCCACGCACTGACTTCTAGTGTTGTTGATTTGTACACAAAGTTCGCTGTTCTGCTAAATGGACAGTGTTACAGTAGTTATGACAGATGTGATTTATCATCAGAATCTGATGAGAAAAGTCTTCCAGGTACTAAATATCTAGTGCTTTTTTTTTTTTTAATGTGCCATGCCATCTTCAACTTTTATTAATAAGTGACAGTGACCAAGCACTGATTAGCTTTCCCACTGCTAGTAGAGCCTGATGAGCAGCTGGGAAACCAACATAGACCATGTCAGTTTCTCATTGCTGCTTGAGAACAGTCTAGCCAGGTCTTAGAGCTATTCATGGGGTACAACGGACTCAGAATTTGTGGGGTACAAAAGGACTCAGGCAGAGGTTTGGAGTAGGGTATTGAAGAGCCCTTCCCTCAGGAGGGTGTTGGGAATTGGGTAAGGAGGAAAAGAGGTTTCCTCTTCCCTTCCAGTGCTTAAGGGGGGTGGTGTATGTGTTCAAACATCCTGGATGCCTGTTAGCCTGCTACAGATGATAGAACCTCTGAGCAGTGTCCAGAAATAGCATCTTAAAGGAATCCCGGCTCTTCTTCAAATGCTTGTTCATGTCGATTCTATTCTAGGTGTGCGCATGTGCATGGTCATTGGAGATTTTTTCTTAGTGGTATCTGTAGGGTAGGAAGTGGTGCCCCCTTGAGTGCAGTGCTCATGCGCTGGTATATCAGGCACCGATGACCCTACGGCTTCTCAGGGCATGGCAGATGTAGAACGCTGCGAGTTAAACCAGCCCTTGGAGACTGCAGCAGGGAAAGCACTGCAGTGTGTTCATACTGTCAGCTGCAAGAGCACTGGCGTGGCCACATTTAAGGCACTTGCAGCGGCATTGGGAGTGGTGCATTATGGGCAGCTATCCCCCAGAGCACCTCTTCCTATTCTGGTGCTGTGGCTTATGGGAAGGGGGCAGCGGTTTGCGGGACATTCTGGGGCCTGTCCCAATGCCCCGTGATCCATCACTTCGCATCCCAGCAATCGCTGTGCTTCCGTGCACATTTGGCACATTTTCAATGTTTTTTGTACTGTGTGCGCTGTCTTCCCATTTGGCATGTGGAAATGGATCTCGAACTGCTGAGGAATATGCTGATGGGTCTCGCCAGCACGTCACAAATTGCAGTCGAGTTAATCCTTAAGCTACTAAGTGACAGTGAGGAGTCCAACGATGATGTCAACTCACATAATGCTTACAGCATGAGATTGCCTGTGGCATTCACAGACATGCTCACCGCAGTGAAACACCGCTTTTGGGCTCGGGGAAACAAGCACTGAGTGGTGGGATCACGTCGTCATGCAAGTCTGGGATGACGAACGGTGGCTGCAGAACTTTTGGATGAGAAAAGCCACTTTCATGGGACTGTGTGCTGAGCTTGCCCCCACCTTGCGGCGCAAGGACACGAGATTGAGAGCTGCCCTGATGGTGGAGAAGCGGGTGGTGGTTTGTGAAGCTATAGGTGGGCTGGGTGGTGAAGCTACAGATGTTGAAGGCAGCTGATGGCGATAAGAACCCGGATGTTGGGGAAAGTGGGTTGGCAGTGACATGGAGGCACAAGGGAAAGAGTTTTGGGATAAGGGCTGCAGGGGGGGAGTGGGCGTGGACGTGCTCCGACTGCATTGCTATGAGCGCCTGTGTTGAATCCGCTTGGCGCTCCATGATGCTTAGCAGCCGCTCCATGCTTTGGTGCCAGCAATCCGCATCCTGCTGGCGGATCCTCCTTTCACTCCTACCACACCTGTGCTTTTTGATTTTCATTAAGGGAGCAGCACATCCTCTTTGCTTCTTCGTGGATGCTTCCTTATTCTTTGGAGTCTTTCAGCCGTTGATGACAAGGAAGGCTGGGATCTCAAGTTTGCACCTGTAAAGCCAAAATGCAACACTTAAGAGGTAGCATTGTTCACGCCAGACAGAGCAATGATTCGGCCGTACTTAAAGACAAGCACAGTGTACACAATAGTAGAAATTGCCTGTCCCAAAGCAAGCGCACATAACCCACAGGAGCCCCAGAATGGTGAGTAAGCACAGGGGCAAGGGGGACTGATTGTTTCACGGCCGTACTGTCCTCTGGGGTTCTGTGCATTGGGGAGAGCCAACAGCTGCAGGGGGCCTCTATACTCAACACTGTCCCCACATTTTCCACAGGATGAATTGGTCCTGGAAGATATCTTGCTGCTAAGGGTGACCTGGGAAGCAAGGGAGGGTCTTCTACTACAATGCGGCTTCCGCCCTGGCCCATATGCAGCATGCCTGTGTGCAGCAGTGGTCCCCCTGCCCGTCACGGCACAGTGGTGTGGACATGTTAGCATTACTGGGACGAGGAGCATAGTAGCTCTGCCAAGGAGCCTGTGCAAGCGGATTGCCCACCTTCTGCATGAGACCTCTGAAGAGATCACTGAGGCCAATTACCGTGATGTGAGAGAGCACATCACCGGCCTATTTCGCATCTAGGCATGCATGCAGTCCTAACCCTCCTTGCCCCAAGAGCCCTCACCGAAAAACTTCCTTCCCAAAATAAAAGCCGCTTACCAGGCACCTCCTCTGGTGTTTGTTCTTCCCCAAGCACCATCCACTGCAACTGGCTACCTTCCTCCTGGCTTGAAAACCGCTCCTGGCTGCATGCATCTAGGGATGCTGGGCTGTCTCCCTCGCTCCCGCTTTCCTCCTTGTTGAACTGGGCTCTGAAGTGTCCATGGTGGTTTTAGGAGTGGAGGTGGGGTCGCCCTCAAGTATTACATCCAGCTCTTTGTAGAAACGGCAGGTTGCACGGGCAGCACCAGAGTGGCGGTTTGCCTCGTGTGCTTTGCGGTACGCATTCCACAGCTCCTTTACTTTAACCCTGCACTGCAGTGCATCCTGGTCATGGCACCTTTCCATCATGTCCCTTATGTCAGAGAAAAAGAGTTCTCACTCTCTGGTTGGGTGTAGCAAATGAGATACTTTATTATCTCTAGCAATTGCATGGACGGAGAGAGCTAAACAGGTCTCTCTCCAGGTAAACAATTACAGCAAGCATTTATACCTTTTGTTACATACAATAATAAGCAACAGCTGCATTTTGTTTATACATAGGTCATCTTGATATCTTATTTTTCTTTCTTCTGTTTAGACTATAGTCTACATTCCATATCTAACACAAGGTTGCAACAACTTCTCACACAGTTCTTTCCCATTCCTCTCACACAATCCTCCTTCTTGTGTTATTAGGGCAACAGCTAGCCTGACTCTTGCTCACAGAAGTGACTGTTTGCATTGAAGTCCCCTTCAAATCCCTGTTAGTTCTTGCTTTACTTCCACATTTGATATCTGCCCGAAGGTGGTATAATTCTTACGACTGGAGCGCAGCTGGGACTGGACAGCTTCCTCCTCCCAAACACTGATGATACCCAGCACCTTGCCATTGCTCCATACTGGGGATCGCCTGGCGTGTGGAGGCATAGTCACCTGGAAAGATTCGCTGAGATCACTCCACATCTGACTGAGCAAACAAAGGGGATTTTCAAAATTTCCCAGAGAATTTAAAGGGCAGATCTGACGGTTTGTCACCTGAGGTCAGAGCAGTAGAGTTCAAAGTGATGACTAGAGTGACTAGACAAGGCATTGTGGGACACTTCTGGAGGCCAGTCAGAGCACGTTAGTAGACCAGGGTATCCACACTGGCGGCGCTCCAGGCAGAGCGCAGCAAGTATTATGCCTCTCATGGAGGTAGATTACCAGGAGCGCTCCAGCCGTGGAGTCCCGGTGCTCTACATGCCTTGCCAGTGTGTACGCATCATGAGTTAGGGTGCTCGGAGCTGTTTTAATGCACTTTAACTCGAAAGTGTATTCAAGCCCATAGTTTCTTAATGCCTGTGGTGATTAGTTGGAGTGCCTTTCCTTGCATTGCAAGGGCTAGCGGTTTTCGACTTACTGACTTTGAGCCTTAGGGCCTTGTAAATAGTTAGTTTATAGTAGTTAGTGTTTAGTAGTTGTTAAGTGTATTAATAGTTAGCAGTTAGAGTCCCAGCGGGGACTTCACCCCAGGTAAGCCTTTCATGGACTGCAACAAGCCTATGCTTGTGAGTGACCCCCATAGCAGCTGCCTCAAGTGCCTGGGGGAATCACACGATAGAGATAAGTGCCGAATTTGTAAAAATTTGCACTCCCTCCTGGAGACAGAGCGGGTTTTTCATTTACTGGTTCTCCTCATGGAGTCTGCCCTTTGTCCGGCTTCCATGCCATCCCACCAGGACTCACTGTGTGCCTCGGTGTGCTCCCGGGCACCGGATTCCGCCCAGCACCATTCCCTGTCGCCCGTGCCCAAAAAGAAGGCTAGGAAGCATGACTCCCTGGCATCAGGCAAGAAGGGATATGGGTTATTGGGCAAGAGACCCACTTTGAGCCACACGGCCACTTTAGAGCCCCACGCTCGTGCCTCCATTAGCCCCTTGATAGATCCACCACCAACTCCTGGGAGCAGCATGGGACCTAAACCCTCGGATGGCACCGACACCTTCACAAGCTACCCTGAGGCTGAGAGAGCAGAGGCTTCTGCCTGCGCCGCCGATGCATCACGTGTCTCAGACACCGGTAAAGGCTCCCCATGAGGGCAAGCCAGCTGCTAAGACTCCTTGGGGTAGTAGAGCACTGCCGATCCCCCAAGGTGAAGCAATGCTCTCCACCTACACGTCACTGGAATCACAGCCCAGACTCTCTGGGGCTTGCCCTAGGTCACGGTACCGTGATAGCAGTCCCCACCATCTCAGCATGGATCGCCTAGAGGAAGACGATGGTCTCTGTACGACCAGCACTGTTTGCCCTCCCACCAGTTGTCTTTGGCGCAGGTTCTGGTCGCCTGCCTTGTGAGAGTGTTCCCCATTGCGTTTCTGGTTCCACTGGCACCAGTCCCCTCGATACCAGCACTGATCCCCTCGCTCCAGGCACTGGTCTCCGACGGTGACAGTCAGCAAACAAACTCAGGCGTTGACGGCCCCACCGTGGTCACCGGAAGGGGATTCCTCTGGCATGGAATCTCAGTTCAGCCCCTCGCCTAGACTGCACCAGTGCAAGTGGACACCCTTGGCAGCATGGCCAGTGGCCAGGACAGTGGCTTTACTGGAGCATGTGGGGAGTACCAGTTATGTCATTGCCCCCTTCACACCTGTCAAAGTTAGACTCAGGACTCAGTTTGTCAGACCACTCTGTTTTATTAGCACAGCGCTCTGCTAATACACCCAGATAATGTGAGCACCATACAAGACACACACTATCTTCTTTATACAGATAAAAGGAGGGGGAGCACTTAGCAGGATAACAAAGGAAGCAGAATCTGATAAGTTTACCTGGGCTAGCCATGCATATCTTATTTCCTTACTAACTAGTACCGATCTTCTGTTAATGTTTCGCCATTAGCACCCTTGTTTATGCCTAATGTTTCTTTTCCTGGCACCTGTATTTTAACATTTATTTCTGCTTAAAGGTA